>NW_026057577.1:123929613-124116439 GCF_023721935.1 Panthera uncia | reverse complement strand
GGGGGGGGGGGGGGGGGGGGGGGGGGGGGGGGGGGGGGGCGGGTAGGCCAAAGCCACAAACTCAGAATGCCTCCATAAACAAATCCATAGCCAGACCTCACTCTCTGAAACCAATCGCTTTGCTTTCTTGGACCTCTGCTGAACTTTGCATAATAGCAAGGTGCCAATGTAGCTTGGAGGAAAAAAAATCAAGGCCACTATACTCAATGAATACTTTTAAACTCCAGAAGAGTAACTGAATGCTACTCAGCAGCATAGCAAACACTGCCCAGTGTCACTTGTCAATTCAGATCTCTAGATGATAGTTCTTGTAGCAGTCAATGCTGTTGAACGCTGTTCTCAATTGCATTCACGTGCTTTACAGCCTTATGGATTGTGGTTTCTGGGGACTGATATTTTGAGACTCAGTTGTGGAAGAATATGGTTGCTTTCAAAATATTCTAGGCAAAAGCTTCAGTCTGAGAAAAAAAGACTAGACTTCTAGTCTTCTTGGTATTTTGGGAAGTATGTCATCATAATGATTTTTCCAGTCTCCTCTGGGTATGGCCAATAAAGGAAGAGAACATTAAGACAGCCTGCCTTAAATTAAAACCACAGTAGCATAGTATTTTCCACTTTGAAAATTGGGGAAAAATAAAAATAATACCCAATATTACTGAGAATATACCCCTATACTGCTGATTGGAGGGCCAACTGTCAAAAAATAAGCAAACAAACCAACAAAAAAAACCCCACAACAACAAAAATCTTAAAAAAACATATATATCCTTTGACCTCACAATTCCACCACTAAGAATGTATCCCAAGAAAATAATCTTACCTCTGCAATGATTTATCCATTTGCTTAGGTTAAACACAATGTTTTTTGTAAAAGGGAAAAAACAGAAATAAAATACATGTCTAATCATAGAGAATTGCCTAAAGGAATTTTACTACATCCATTTAAGGAAGAGCATACAACTGCTAAAAACAAGGCTGCAGAGGGGCACCTGGGTGACTCGGTTGAGCACTGGACTCTTGATTTGGGCTCAGGTCATGATTTCAGGGTCATGGGATCAAGCCCAGTGTCGGTCTCCATGCTGAATGTGGAGCCTTCTTGGGATTCTCTCTCTCCCTCTCTCTTTGCCCCTTCTCTGCTTATGCACTCATGCTCTCTCTCTTTCTCAAAAATAAATTTAAATAAATGAATGAATGAATGAATAAATAAATAGCTAAAATAAGGTTGTAGAAGAATATATGCACATGAATGATGACATGGAAATTTGTTCATAATCAATTATTAAATTAAAAAGCAGTTCATACAATGTTATATATAAAATAACTCTTTTGTTTAAAAATCAAGCAAAAGAGTACATTGTACATGGGCACAGAAGAAAAGGCTGGAAGACTATGCACTAAAGGGTTAAGAACAACACTCTCTGGATGGTGATTTTAACCATCTCCTCTATGCTCCCCCTGGCAAATTTTATATAATAAATATTACATTAGCAATTGGAGTGGGGAAGTAGCTTTAAACATTTCAAACAAAATGAACAGCCAACAAAAACCTATGATGGACTAGCGTTTACTAACAGAAGAGCACAACTTTTATAGTGCTATGATTAAACTCTGGCACATTCCAGGACTTTACATGCTAAAGCAGTTAGTTTAAAATGACTTGTTTCAGCCCTGATGATACCGAACGGTCTCAAAAGTTTTTGCTGTTTCCATTTATTATAAAGCATTTTCTACCCCCACTATGGTAAGCCTTGTACAGCATGAAGTCCAGGAACTAATGCAAGAAAGTGGCCTGACACCTTCATGCAAACGTTAGCACACAGGTGCCACCTTGGAAATGGGAGGTTTCAGCCCGTTAGCCAGCTCTGTCTATGCCACTAAAATCTAAAACCGTGTCTGTGGAAAAGTAAATAAAGAGCATGCAGCCTAGATCCCTACATAGACAGATCCATCAGTGGTTATTAAGGGCAAGTTAGAAATGTCCGGGGCCAATCCTTAACCTCTGGGGAGTGATGATGTCATCTGCGACAGCACCCTGCCTTTTTTTCAAGTGTCCTTTGCTGTCCGTGCCAGAATGGGTTGGAAAGATCATCTTGTCTATTCATGTCAGCCATCTGCCACTAATTGATGCAGCTGGCTGGGTAGTGGATTTGAAATTTTAAAAAAGACTGATGGTGAAAATGGCTGCCAGGTAGATAGCTTAGTCTGAATGAGTGCCCATCATGTGAAATGTGACACTTTTCACTGTCTTTCTCCAGCTGTTCCTACATCGTAACAGGGAAAGAGCCAAGAATATATTTATTTTTCCCACGAATGAGTGAGTCAGAGATCCAGGCAAAATTAGGCTTCAACTTTAAATCCAAAAGTGTGCCATTAGTGGCAGGACAGGGAAGACAGTTCCAGTGTAACATAAAGCTAATCTCAGCAAATTCCCCTTGTAGCTGATTTAGCCTTCCCTGGATGGGTGTTTTGAATTACACAAATATAGCATACTCTAGAAAAACAACAGTGGCTGGAAGTCTCAGCACATAAGCCTCAGAAGGACAAGTCCAAGGAATAGCATTCTTGATAGTCTCCCATAGTCCTTTAAAAACCAGGAGTGAACCCAAGTTAACTCACCCTTATGCATCACTATTATGTCTATTCTCAGAGTTAAAAAAAAAAAAAATCAAAGATTATAAAGCATCTTCCAACCAGAGATTCCCCAGGCACTTCCCCAGCCTACCATTCCTCCTGGAATGCAAATGGCCAGGTCACAGAACGCGTTAGCCTGGCTGACTCACCTTGCTGTCGCTGGTCTTCTGGAAGCTTCAGTTTACAGGTATAAAAACTGTTAAACAGGTGCCTGCTGTCTTTTCTCTGTGCAGTAGACATGGTGCTGGCAATACGGCTGTGGTTCCAGTATCACTAGGACATTTCCTTCCCCTGGTTAGTCACCTAAAATGGTCTTCACCAGACACCCAGAGCCACAGAGGTACATGCAGATCCTGTCCTTGAGTGTAAAACATTTACTTCTCTAATAAACTCCCAAGTGCTTTCTAGTCATGATTCTTGAAATAAATATTGACCAATATAACTTCCCCTACATACAAAGATGCCAATTCATTTGGATAAAAGCACAGCTTAATTCGTCTTTCATTTCAAAGTACTTTGAAGCTTTCCCCTTTACAGTGTAAAATCCTACAAAGTAACTATTTCTAACCAATTACAGTTTTGGCAATGTTTTGACCCATCTGCTGACACGAAACCTAATGCCTCTAGTATTTTGAGAGGACTGCTAGAATAAGATACACAAAATTTAAAAAGTGCTGCTGAGTTAAATCCAGTGATTTCCAAGCCTGGTCTGAGTTACCCTCTGTGACAGCTGAAAGTGAACAGTTCTTAAAGGAAGCTGAAGGAGGAGGGGCCGAGGGAGCTAGGCTGATTAGCATAAAGAGGCAGGCAAGAAATGGCATTGGAGTTGCTTTGAATAATAGTGACCAAAGCAGGGATTCTAAAAAGATGCCCTGATGTTATAGTCACCACGTTTCTGACTTGTGCTACTTTGTAATTAGAACAAAAGCTCAAGGCAGGGGTTTATACTGCATGGATGTTCATTTGCACATGCAACATCTGAAGGGTATAAGCGGAACTGGTAATGAGCTCATGGAAATATACTGCTGGGACTTTCAGTTTCTGTAAACACCTCTGAGTCTTCAGAAGGGGGCAGTTATAGAGCAGCCTGCCTGCCAACGCAACTATTTGGAGTTCTGGAAGACAAATAAACACATAAAACATTATCTTCCCAGAAATCTACCTCTGATTCCCTTTAGACTCTCCATGTCTACTTCTAGGTCACAAAACAAAGAGATTTCCAGTGGTTTCTTGTGTTGAAATAGCATATTTCATTGAAATATTCATTGAAATAATAGCATAGTTAATTTCTGTTTAAAAACAAACCCTAAACACCTTTCATTTAACTCAGAAGCTGTTACCCCTGAAACTGTAATGAACGTGACTAGATGCTGCCCTTCAAGATTCCACAGCTCTTTGTAGATTCTGAACGGAGGTGGTGGGCCAGGATGAAGGAGAAAGGCAGAGTGCTTAGCCTCAAAGTCTGAGCTCCACAGCTTCCTGGGCGCACTTGGAAATTGGTGCTAAGTTTGAAACCCTAACTAGAAGGTTACCTCTTTGCCAGATCTGGATGGGTGTTCTCCTTCCACTTTGAGGCGATGAACAATTCCCCAAACATACTCTGACTTATAAAAACCCTTGTGATATGTGTGATTGTTCTTTCATAATTGCCATGACTTATTAAACCACCTTTATTATTTTAATAGTCTACCTGTTTTGGGCCCCTCACAGTACAACAGGTTATAGAAGTATTTAGCTACTTTGAAAGAGATTCCAATTGTTAGAGAAACATAGTTTCTGCTTTAACGGTTGGCATTTATCTCCTGCTTCACAGCAGTCATGGCAGAAGGAAGGCTGAAGCATTTTCTTCCAGAGTGACATAAAGCTATCAACATTCTATCAAGTTACGGACCTCACTGATAAGCATATTATTATATAGGTAAGTCAAATAACCCATAAAACTGTAAGTCAGCCCTTGAGAGAAATGGATTCTTTTAAAAAAAAGTTTTATAGTGAGAAATTTAAATATATATATATGTGTGTATATATATATATATGTATATATATATGTGTGTATATATATATGTATATATGTATATATATACACACACATATATATTAATTATATATATGTGTGTGTATATATATATGTATATATGTACACACACATATATATATGAATAGGTAGAAAGAATAGCATAATAAGCCCTATGTGCCCATCACTTGGATTTAATCATTATCAATAATTTCAAAACATTTTTACATTTTGTTCAAACTGGACCCAAAGGTCTACACATGGTCTTTGGTTGATATGTCTCATAAGTCTTTTTCACTGTGTAGGATTCTGAGAGAAAATATTGCATGGGGATTAATATCTTACATTTACCCTGATTTATGTCTGATTTTTCAAGGAAGCCCCTAGACGCCTCCATTCTTCTTACGCTTGGATGTAAAGCTGGGGAGAAGGGGGAAAAGGAATGGTCAGCTGACCACAGAGGCTAAAACAGCCAGCCTTCTAGCCCTGGTCCTCCATTAGTGGACCGTGTAACCTTGAACTAGGTACTTAACATCTCTGAGTTTGTGTCTTCATTTGTCAAATGAAACAAATGTTTGGTAAACAATGCAAGAGGTTATTCAATATTTATTCTGTGAATATAAAGACTTGAGAAAATAAGGAGATTCCTGTTTTGTCTTTGGCTATAGCCTGAGGAGAAAGAAATAGATTTAAAACAAAAAATATGAGTAGGATTTGGGAGTGTATCTGAAAATCTAGGCCCTTGATTTTCCAACCTGGCTGAGCACTGTAATTACTCTGGGAATGTCATAGAGATTCCTGACTCCCAGCTGCAGTGTTGGAGGTACGGGTGGTGTCTGAAATATATATATATATATATATATATATATATATATGCATACATATATATATTTAAACATGGTTTATATTTTATATAAATATATGATTTTTTTTAGATGGAATATTTATAAAGTCCTCTTGTCCAGGTAAACATGCATAACCTGCTTAAATAGTCTGCTTTGCTCATTCTTTCATTCATTATATCTCTCCTGAGGGCTGATGACACCAAAAACAAGAATGCTTTAAACTTAGTTTCCAGTGCCACAACATTAGGGAATAGGGACAATCCCCAGGGAGACTTACTGCCTGGTTCCTCTATGTCCCACTGTTGTGCATTATTGAGTCAGCCCTGGGCAGTGACCCTGTGGTTGATTACTTGAGTTACAGAGACTCCTGGGTTCTTACACAGCATATCAAGTCACATTTCTGCTCTGGGAGGAGACTCTGTTTTGACTCACCAATTTCCACTGGAAAAAAGCCAGGATAGCTGAAAGTATGTAATAGGAATATGTAAAATAATATCAGCTCTATCAGCTATAGTTAGAATCAGTTATAATAAGCCGTACCCTTATTTTTCAGAAACACTACCAAGTTAGTAGCTCATAATGGGCATATTATACTTTGCTTTTTGCTTGTAAATAAAAGCAAAGAGTCAGAGTGTAGAAAGTGAAGTCTGGTTGGGTCAAAAAACAAGTGAATAATATTTGGCATTTTTTACTTGCAATTTGATTAAAGATGAGTTAGAATTTCTATGAAACTCGAGCTTATTCCCTTACCAACTCGCTGTGATGTCAAAAAGACGCCACTGTTGAATGGCATGTTACAGGTAAATAATTGATCTTCTCAACGACTGCGTTTGGGATGGATACTGGGAAAAATGATATTTTATGATTAGAACTTATAGCTCAGAAAGCATAGTGCTTGGTTAAATAATATGAATGGTCCTAAGTTTATAGGCGAGTTTTCTTTTTTCAGTTGAACCATATTTAAGAAGCAGGAACATATGCCTTGGACATTAGTATGCAAGTGAGTTATTTAATTAATAACCTGCCTTGTTTCAAAAGTGTTTATGATAGTGTATATCTACTCTTCGAAAGTGTTCAGAGTGCTTTGAATGACAAGTATAAGTAAAAAGCAGCAGTATTACATTTATCACTCTTATCTTTAAAGAATAGGATAAAAGACCCCTAACATGCAAACATGAAAACCATGAAGCCCTGGCCAGAGCCTCACTACAACCCCCAAAGCACTGCAGGGATTATTACATGGCCATTTTAGTTCAATACTCATGAACTAGTGTTACGACTTTAGAATTTCTATTGATTTTAAATAACAGATCCTCTGCTCCTTTATAACATTCCATGGTAGATTTTTTTTTTAAGATCACGCTTCCTTCCATCAAAGACATTGTGGACGAGAATGTAGAGTTTCAGGCTCTCACAATGGCTTATGTAACATGCTTATCATAAAGCTCATCAAGGCAGGCTTTTGTGGCTGTCTAGAGTTGTGTTACTCTAAGTCACTGTATGTTTTTAGCTCAAAGAATTTCTCAGGTAGCACAGTTGGCTGGATTCCCATAATTGCTATTTGTTAAAACATGGGAGATGCAAATGGCTGTATTAGAGGTTGTTCTGCTTGAACGCTTGTTCCTCTCTACGAATTGAGGAGGCGACACTGGCATAGCACCAAACTGCTTACCTATTCAAGGTGCTCACACTCTGAAATTGCCACCATTGATCTTTAATCCATTGAACATCAACATTCGGGTCTTGGTTATCAGAAATATTGCCTCACTCCATAAACATTGCCTTGGCATTTGAAGCAAAATTAATTTTGGCCCTTTCACAGTTGAGCCTCAGATCTGGCTGCAACAGGGCTCCCTCTGGAGGTCAGCAGAGACCAAGGTCAGTTAGCAAAATAGCCTTGGCCTCAGCACAAAATAAACCCATGTCTTTAGAATGGGGTCTTGTATTAGTGAGCTCAGGAAATGCTTGTCTGTGTCTGAAGTTGTAGGAAAGTTACCTGATTATTCTCCTACGGGTGAAATTTGATTGTTGCTATGTGCTGGATTTAATCTCTGTAGCTGTACATTTTTTCTGTCTTTATAGCCAAAGTGAAAACAAGACAAAATAAAACCAAAGGGCAGAAAAATGCAGAGTTTTATTTTGTTTGTTTTAAGTGGCCAGGAAACTGGAGTACGGTGGTTCTGGTTCCATAATGTCCACCATCTGGGTAGGATCAAATGATCCTACAGAATCTGAATTCCACCTAAAAGTGTTTGAAGTATATGGGCATGGGGTCAATGGGTTTGCAGCAAAACTGAACTCTTTGAAGGTAAACACTCATTAACTGGGATCATTTCCAAAATAAAGCAAATTAACTTGCACCAGACCAAACTTTTGTTACTTGATATGAATTTACATTCACAGGAATAAAATAATCACCGAACTATGTTTTTCCCTCCCTACCTCCTTCATACCTTCCTTCTTCCATTAGTTTGTTTGTTGGTTCCTTCCTTCCATTCTTCTTTTTCCTTCTCTCTATTTCTCCTTTCACTCATTTTCTTTTATGTTAATTAAATGGAGTATAATGTATTATACTCCATAATATACGTCTGGAATCTGCTTCAAAATAATTTGAGTGAAGGAGATATGGAGGGTATAGACAAAATAAGACTTGCCATAAATTGTACTGTATTTTAACTAGTGGTTGTAGGGGAGAGGTGACTGAAGAAAACAAAGTCACTTCCCTTTCTTCAAATAAGGCTAAAATTTGAAAAATGTATTTTTTGTTCAGTAAAAATAGGAATAGAATCCCAATGTCCTAAGCCATAAAGGATCAGTTCCACTGAAAAGTGTACAGTGGGGACTCAAAATTTTAAAAACATTTGGGGACAGGGAAAATTGGTTTTCTGTTAATTGGCAAGCATTCCAGTGGGACTCTGTTTTTGTTGGGATGTATTATGTTGTGTGTACACATATATGGACCAGAGTCTCTGCTGAGTCTATAAGGTTTAGGAAAAAATGGTTGATAAAATCTTGGTTTTTGTCAATTTATCTCAATAAAAGCCTATTGGAATTCCCCACCCCCTGCTCATAAAAAAGACTTGCCATAAATTGATATTTATTAAAACTAAGTGAACACATGAGACATATTATTCCTTCATTTATATATTCCTACATATATATATATTTTTAATTTCCATGATTAAAAATTTTAAATATAGTTACTTTTAATGAACCTGATTGAAAGAATACAAGGAATGGGCAATGTGATTTATTAGGACGTGGAAAGAAGCTCTCCACATTTCTTTTCCTATTTCACTTTTTACTCTCTATATTATAAAACATATACAAAGATGGGAAATGTTAACATTCATACTGTATTTGTGGAGCAGCCCATGAATACAATTTATAAGCAAACAAACAAACCCACATTGGGCTACACTCAGAAACATCTGCTATTGACAAAGGGGCATGATCATTAAGCTCAGAGAGACCTCTGTGGCAGAGGAGAGCCACGTAAGGCTGGGCCTTACATGAAGATGCCACACTCATTTTTAAATAGGACGAGATGGTCATTTTACTCATTACTTCTCAACCGTACAGATGTTCCCTTCTACACCACTTAAAAAAATTTATTACTATTTTATTTTTAAACTTCCGATTAAAAAAGCAATTAGGTTGTGTGTTATGGGGCTGCTGTAACAAAGTATCATAAACTGATGGCTTATAAACAACTGAAATTCATTTCTCACAGTTCTGGAGCCTGGAAGTCCAAGATCAGGGTGCCAGCATGGTGGGGTTCTGGTGAGGGCTCTCTTCTGGCCTGCAGGCTGCTGACTTCTCACTGTGTCCTCACACAGTGGGAAGAAGGTGAGAAACCTCTCTGGAGTCCCTTTTATGAGGGCACTAATTCCATTCAGGAGGATTCCTTCCTCATGACCTAATCACCTCCTAGAGGCTCCACCTAGCACCATCATATTGGAGGTTACGATTTCAATATCTGAATTTGGGGTTGGGGAGGACACAAACATTCACTCTGGAACAGGTTGTATTTTCAAGAATGGGAGAGGTTTTAATATAAATTCAGCTCCTTGGCGGGGCATTGGAGAAAAGGTATCTAGGAACTCGTTACATTCCCACATATATGACTTCAGAGGCCTGCTCATGATAGTCAATAAATACTGACTGTTGGACTACAACCACTTCTTGCCTCCCAAACCACACACACACACACACACACACACACTCCTTATCTCTCTGGTATTCATGACTGGCATGTGAGGATCAGGTTTTGTAGCTCAGACATTGATATGTAGCTTCAAATAACAACAGCACCTAGTGAGCTGTAGGGTGGGGACTCCCTGAAAAGTTGTGTCAGAACCAGGGCCACCAAAGCCACTCCTTTGTTGCACAGTGAGGACCCAAAGCGACTGAGGTTGAAGAAGATGGAAGGGTCAGAATACAGGATCCTGCTCATTGTCTCAGGGGTCCAGTTGGGTAAATCAAGAAAGAATCAACCTTCTACTTCTGATCTTTTAAATTGTTTCTCAATTCAGAGGAGCTTGAAGCTCTCCCAGGAACTCTGCAGTCTACCTAGACTTAAGTGTTATTGGTACAATTAAATAAAACTCCTGGTATGTTTTCTTGTATATTACATACATCAGCTGCCAGCAAACATACACTTCTTCACTGTCAGCTTTCCAAAGTAAGCCCATGTAGATAATCAATCCTAAAAAACATTTAAAGAAGACAATAGAGAAAGGAACTTTTAAACTTACTTACAAAAAGACTAATTAAAATAACAAGCTGAGCACACACTTCAAAATCCATTCAGAAAATATGAAAAGTCATACAAAGGGGTAAGTAAAAAATATAGGTGATGCTCATTAAAGTGTCACCTTTATGTATATGCCATCGTTGGATGAAAAATTATGAGGACTTCTAAGAAGATTTAAAAAGGGGGGGGTGGTGGAATCTGAACAATAGAGTGGAATAAACCATAGTAAGAGAAATTTGGCATCAATAAAGATGAGCAACACGGACAACCAGTATGTATTAACGAGAAAACTGCATGTGGAAGAGTAATGTTTATCCACAGGATGAATCCTGATAATTTAAGAATGTAGGTTATCTGCTTGGAAAAGTCTTCTAAACAGGGCCCAGAAAGAGAAGTAGAGCTGAAAGTAACCTAAGACCGTCCCCTTTCCCCTTCCACCCAGAAAGAGACTGGAAAGAAATGTACTGAAGCCTTCCATAGCCAAAGTCCTCCTTTGTGGTAATTGGAGGATATCTTCAGACTGCCTGTCTGCTTTATATCCATGAACCCAAAAGACTGTCAATACAACCAGGGCACTTATACAAAGCATGCAGTCAACCCCTAGGAGAAGTCTGCTGGGGAAAAACGACTCACACACCTACACCTACAGAGGAAAATCATGCTAAGTCTCCATACAAGTCAACCTAAACCTTCACTCATAAATGGGACTGACCAATGTAAGATCATTAGATATTTGAGGAAAACCAATAAAAGTAAGGAAAAGGACCAGATGAGCAAACAGAATAGATGACCTTGGAAAAACGAAATAGAATTAATGCAGGAAATGAAAGAGAACTTAAAAAAATAATTTGTTAGTGTCCTTAGAACAGAAAGGATATTACGTCCATAATATATGAACAGGTTGCCATCACAAACTGAGTTGCCAGGACACTAGACAAATTCTTGGTAATTAAAAATATGATTGCCCAAAAAACCCCACACCTCAATTAAAAAGTGAACTAAATAATGAACCTGATTAAAGATAGAATTAGTCATATAGAAGATAAAGTAACGGAAATTTCGAGAACATAGAGCAAAATGACAAAAAATTTTGAACAAGTTGAAACATGAAAAGTCTGTTTAGGAGGTCCATGTACTCCTCTGCTGACTAGCTGTGACCTTGGGCAAGTTGCATAACACTAACACCCAGTGTTAAGTGTGTGTTTACTGTTTGCCAGCACTGTTTTAAGTCCTTACACATGTTAACCCATCTAATCCCCTCGGCAGTCCTCTGTAGGCTGTCCTTCCGTTTGCCATCATCTACTACTACATCCTTGATTTGAGGAGCTGGATGTTCTGTAGTACTTTCACCTGATAAATTAATTTCTGTATAAAGTACCAAATAAGGGACAAAGAGAGTCCACAACCTACCATTCATCCTCTCTTTTCAAATATTGGCCAGGGATCCCCTCTCTGCCTCCCTGCAAATACTGTTGCATCTGTGGTAGAGTCAAAACACACAAGCAGCCAGTCATAAAGCCAAGAAGTGTTGGAGGCAAGAAGCCATGCCAAAGAGGCAGTGGTGATGTGTGGACATGTGGTTTTTCCCTAAACAGGGCTTCAAATAATATTGAATTAACAAGCAACCTTTAAAAAAAAAGAGAGACCTGTAGATTTTATACAAAATTCTAAATTTCAGGTTCTTGTGACAAAACTGGAAGATTTGGTCCCTCTTCAAAAAAGGTAACGACTGTGTTAGTTAGGATAGACTGTTGTAATAACTAGCCTCTAAGGGCGCCTGGGTGGCTCAGTCAGTTAAACCTCTGACTTCGGCTCAGGTCATGATCTCACGGTTTGAGTTCGAGCCCTACGTCGTGCTCTGTGCTGACAGCTCAGACCTGGAACCTGCTTTAGATTCTGTGTCTCCCACTCTCTCTGCCCCTCCCTCACTTGTGCTCTGTCTCTCTGTCTCTCAAAAAAAAAAAAAACATTAAAAAATTTTTTTAAATAATAATAAATAGACTCTAAAATGCAGTGCCTCAAAGAAGATAGAATTTTTTCTTTTATAATAGTCCAGTGATGATCAAGAGGTCCAGACTAGGTAGGTGGCTTTCCCTGAGATCATCCAGGATCTCTGGTGGCTTCTATTTTGTTGTTCCAGAAGAAACATTTTCATTTACCATCTTTGATTTTAGAAAAGACTACTTTCACAAGAAAACAAATCCCTTGCCTTCTATACGTATTCCAATATCGAATGAATCAAGGCCAATTTAAAATCTCCTGCACCTTGCAGATGATGGATAGATATTTCAAAGCACTTTTATAAAGCACTGTTTTGAAAATGATAAAGATGTGACAAAACAAAACAAAAACTAACAAAACTTCTCTACAGACCATTATACATGACCTATAATGATGTGGATGGTACTAACAAAGAGAGAAAATATGCAATGCTCCTTCTTCATTAGTACAGGAGTACCAATTAAGTATCTGTACTTAACTGCAAAGTCAATCACCTTGTCCCTTCATTTTTCATTCGCTCTGTAGCAGACATAGTTGAATGCCTGCCCAGCAGCGATTTCCTCCCTCCTTGATGTTGACAGAACTCTGACATTGTGCAGCTATGTGCTTCAGGAGAGGCGGGCCTCATCCCTGTCATCACGGATTGGTCTAAATCATCACGTAGACCCCACTCTCCTTGCATTAAAGATTTCCGAGAAAATAATTTGTATCATGTCACATGGCTTTTACAACAAACAGGAAAAGTACTGAGAAAAACCGCCTGGGTGGCTCAGTCGGTTCAGCAGTTGACTTCAGCTCCGGTCATGATCTTGTGGTTCATGAGTTGGAGCCCCCACATCGGGCTCTCTGCTGTCAGCACAGAGCCCCCTTCAGATCCTCTGTCTCCCTCTCTCTCTGTCCCTTCCCCAGTTGCACACGCACACACACTCTCTCTTTCTCTCTGTCAAAAAAAATAAACATTAAAAAAAATGAAGTATTTAGTATCATAATTTCCAGGAGAGAGAGAAGTCATTCCATCAACACTGACTGGCTCAGTGCCATCCCTGCAGCTGCCTCACCTTCCACTCTAACAATGCTCAGAGCAGCAGGACACTTGTCTTTGGAAACCACACTTTGCCAATATCAACACAATACTTGCTCGGCTCCACCTTTCTGCATCTCCCTTCCTCTTCTTAATATTGCACTGAGTAGTCACTGGTACAGGAATCTGTAGCCAACAAAGACACATCAGGGCTTTTCATACTCTGTGCTCTCTCCCTGAGCTGCTCTTCCTCTTGCCTCTTCATTTTTCAAGCATCAACATCAAGTGTCTTCTGGGTGAAAGATTCCGTGGCCCCACCGTCTTCAGGATAGAGTCAACCATACTCTCTTCTGGGCTGGACCTATATGTCGGCTATATTTCTCTTATTGTATAATGCGTATTTCCTGATAATTCTCCATACACATGTTTCTTCCCACTAAGATATGAGTGAATTGGGCTGAATATATGGTACTTTTAAATAGGAATAAAAGGCAGAAAGGAAAGGAGATGATAAGAAAAAAGAGAGGGAAAGATGGAGGAAGGGAAGAAAGAGAAGTGTTATGGTTTCTTTCTTTTTTCTCAATGAGACCATGATGAAATAACCAACTTGTGTCATGTTTAGATCCTAGCAGATGGTTCCCCAAACTGGGAAAATTTCTGCTCCATTCATGGTTAAGAAACAAAATGGAAAACACTGAAGCCAATTTTTAAAAATATTTATTTGGGGGGTGCCTGGGTGGCTCAGTTGGTTAAGCGTCCAACCTCGGCTCAGGTCATGATCTCACAGTCTGTGAGTTCGAGCCCCGCGTCGGGCTCTGTGCTGACAGCTCAGAGCCTGGAGCCTGTTTCAGATTCTGTGTCTCCCTCTCTCTCTGACCTTCCCCCATTCATCCTCTGTCTCTCTCTGTCTCAAAAGTAAATAAACATTAAAAAAAATAAAAAAATATTTATTTGGGAAACATAGATTCATTAAGTGATTGACATCCATAATAAATAGAAAGAATAAAGTGCTACTGACCTAAGAACCAAAGACAGGCTTTTATACCATTAAATGAGATCAAGATCATAACATTGGAAGGTCTCTGAAATCAGGCAGGCCTGCTGGAATCTGGGCTTCACCCTGTGCTAACCGTATGACCTTGAGCAACTTCCCATCTTCTAGCTTCCAGTTCTGCATCACACAAAATGAGTACAATAACACCGATCTTATATGATTAATATGCAGTTTGCATTAAATGAGATAACTGTACCTAGCTCAATGCTGGGCACAAGCCAATTAGATGTTTAGATGTCAGCATCTTTTTATACATGGAAAGTTCTGACTAGAATATATATATTTCTTACCATGAATATATACATAATGTTCTGGTTTGTTTAGGATGAGTCAACTCTCTATAGAATGACCATTCTTGGACAAATTGATAAATTTGAGTTACCTAATTTGAGGCCTGTGGAATGCAGGGGTCTCAACAAGAGAACATCAAGATGTTCTGTGGACAGGGAACATGTCTAGTTCAACTTTGGGTCCCAAGAATGGAGCACAGAGCCTGGCACACCCTAGATGGCAATGAGTTTCATTGGAAGAACGAATTCATGAAATCACTCTCAAGGTCTCATCTGAGCCATATTGCTAAAATTTATATCAACATAAGATCCCAGAACTCCTGGCAGGATCTTTCTTTGTAACATGTTTTTAAAACCTGCATAACATCAAACAGAAAAGAAGTAGGGTTTCATTCTTCCTTGACTTTCCTCGCATTGCCATTTTCTCTCAGTGCAAGGAAACCTTTTTCAGCTCCATGGCTGAGAAACAGCCAACCTTTCAGCTGTAAGAATTTTCCAGATGCATGCGAGAGCTTCATTAGAAACCTTCTCCACTCTCACCCTCAAAAACCCCCCAAAACACAAACCAATAAGCAAACCAACAAGCCAACAAACAAACAAAAACAGATATTTTTCTTTCTCTTTTTCCCGACCCTGTTATTATGGGTTGTGAACTGCAATGTTTAAAATTACATCATTCTTATGATTTATGAAGTTCTAAATAAAATACTGTTTACAAATGCACAAAGCACAAAAGATGTTAACTAGATATGATGGAAAGATGGAGATAGCTGCCCAGTCTGAACTGAAGAAGAGCACCCCACTGGGAGTCAGCTAACATGATTTATTTTGTCAGCATTTGGCAGACCCAGTAAATTACAAACATAGCAGATACCAAGTGGAATTATCTACAATGCATTTCAGAGGGCCAGCTGTGCTTGGTATAAGAAATAATATTTCATTTAAGGGAATTAGTATTATGAAATAGAGTTAAGTATGTAAGTGGGAGCTGTCTAAAAATTATTTTATAAAAATACTTGGTTTTCCCTCTTTGAAGCTCATTTGAAACAAACTTTATAAACTTCATTTTGAGTTTAAAAGGAGGCAAGCATTTTGTAGTTTAAAGACACTAAGACTGACAGAAAATTAAGATACCTGAATTGTCTAGCAGTACACGGCAGAGATTTCTGAAAGTCTTTGTGTGGTTTGGGAAGCTGGTTCACAGCCTGGAGTCAGCCTGGTGTTATACCCGCGGGCAAAAAGAAGTCATTAAAGTCATGAAAAAAGTGATGTCCTCCAACCTGCAATGTGGCATAAAGCCTAGTTCACCACAGCCAGCTGGTGCACAGTCCTGGGATGATTTCAGAATGGCAATCTACACGTCTTACTTTCTTCCCTTTGCTATGAACTCCTTCCTGGGTCAGAGACCGGACACAAGGACAGATGTGTAGGCTCAGCGAGGACCAGTCAGGCGTGAGACAAAAACAATGGAGTGACTCAGAAGTGAACTAGATGCCTCACTCCACCGCTAGAGGGTGGTGTGCAGAGTGATACAAGAGAAAGACTGGGGAGACTTCTTAAAAAGATCTTGGAGTGTTAGAGTTGGAAGCCTTGTTCTTTCCACATCCTCACACTCTTGAGAAAGGGGAGCACTTGCCATGGTTTCCTATAAAGAGGATCCCCAGAGAATTGCCTGTGAAGTTCAGGGATACATCTGAACATAGAGACTGGTACCAGCAGAACCCGTGGGCACGTCCAGAGCTGCCAGGGCACGGGCAGAAGACACCAGCGGGCTTTGGACACAAGCAGTGGGATCAGAAAGAGGGCAGAACAAGCCAGGAATGGCCACAAATTACCCCCCAGTGTTCCACAGAGCCAAGACGGTTCTAATAGGGAGTCTAAGCTTCCCAGGGCCCCGGAGGTCCAATAAGATGGTTGGAAGCACAGGTCAGCTGGCTCCGCAAATCCTCTTTGCCCAGACACACAGGAAGCAAAGGTTCCAGGACCACGCTTAGTCTCAGCAAGAGGGACCCCTGTCCTGGACCCCATCTTTACAGGGCTCTGCTGATCACCAACAAGTGCGTTTGCTGAAGAATACATGGTGCTGCTGCCACCCAGGATCCAAGGTCAGAGGCGGCACAGACCAACGTAAAACCCTAAATATTTGCTCTCCGACTGACACTATTCAGGCCCCAGGGAAAGCTTCTCCATTCCCTTAGATCCTCTAAACAAAAGGCAATTGTGTCCAAAGCCCAGAGTTTTGTGGACTGCGCTTGTGTCGATGCTGCTTGGGAGCATGGGGAGGATTTCAGCCATGTATTTGGTGACAACACTTTGGGGAGGAAAAAGCCAAATTAATTAACTTGTAAATCCTTCCTCTCAAATAGTGTGAATTCAGAAGTGTCTTTTATAATGAAATAGCAATTCCCTTATGGTGCCAACTGTCCGTTTTCTTTGTTCCCTTTATTTTATTTTTTGTACTTGCAGAGGTGCTCATGCATTTGCCCACTATTTTCTTTTTTTTTTTTTTGAATGAAAAATAAAATACATATATATATATATATATGCATATACAGTTAATGGATCACGTTTCCTGAAAATACTACATTCAATTAAGTCACAATTACTCAGAAAAACCAAAGAGATATAATAACTGGCTTATTTATTTATTTTTAAGCATCCCATTTTTATTTATTTTATTTTTATTATTATTTTCTTATATAATTATTGTCAAATTGGTTTCCATACACTACCCAGTGCTCACGATTTTCCACAGTTAACCTGGTATCTGAGAATTAGCTACAGTATTATTCATATTATCCTTACGTGCATGTATAGTGTAGGTCTAGTGTAACAGGCATGAAGCGCAATCACTTTCCTTTATATTGGCAATTTCATGGGCATTCAATGCTAGAATTACAAATAGTTCTGTTTCTATAAAAATATTTACTAAGAATTAAAATTTTGAAATTTATAGTGTCAATGAATCACTTTGCTATAAAATTTTGTGACAAAATGAATTGATATTCATTGTACTGTGTAGTTTGCCGTTTAATCTTAATAGATAATTTAAATATTTAAAAAAATTTTTTAAGTTGACTTATTTTTTCGAGAGAGACAGAGAGAGTGAGCGGGGGAGGGGCAGAGAGAGAGGGAGGGAGGGAATCCCAAGCAGGCTCTGCACTGTCAGCATGGAGCCTATGTGGGGCTCAAACACACAAACCGCGAGATCATGACCTGAGCCGAAACCAAGAGCTGGACGCCTAACCCACTGAGCCACCCAGGCGTCCCAATGATTTTAAATATTTTAGAAGAAATCTTACTTAACAATCTAGGCAAAACAATTTTATTTGTTTACACTTACTTTAAATTTTCTTAAAACCTTACCCAAATTTTATAGTTTGGATATAGTTACAGTTTACTTTTTAATTCATGTGTTCATTAGTGAACACAAGAAAACAAGTTATATATGAAAATTTTGATTATATCACCAAAATTAGTGACTTTACTTGAAATGATGGCCAAAAATTTGGATTCCAGGAAACCAATATATACTAATTTCTGAACTATTACTCATCCAAACATTGCCATCCCATCAAGAGAATGCTCTGGCATGTGCAATACAAATTAAACTCAGTTGTAGTCAAGTGATATTTTGCTAACTCTCAGCTTTATATATATTTTTCTGATGTGTCCTTACAAAGTATATATTTCAAGTTAGGAGGATAGAACATATTTCATTCAGCAATTTATTGATCTGATTTATAACTTTTAAATATATAGACTTAAGATATGTGGACCTCCTTTTGCCTCGAGCCCTAAAAAGGTTGGGTAATTGGGGTGCCTGGGTGGCTCAGTTTGTTGGGCATCCAACTTTGGCTCAGGTCATGATCTCACCGTTCATGAATTCAAGCCCTGCATCGGGCCCTGTGCTGACAGCTTGGAGCCTGGGGCCTGCTTCAGATTCTGTGTCTCCCTCTCTTTCTGCCCCATCCCGACTCACACACTGTCTCCCTCCATCTCAAAAGTAAATAAACATTAAAAAAAAAATAAAAAGGTTGGGTAGTCATGAAGGAACCCCATAAGCAGAGATTCAGCGTAGACCAGCACTCTGGGGATAAAGCAGAAGTGAATCTGGGGATAAAGCTAGGAATATTCAGGGATTGCAGAGCTAACAATAAGATGCCCACAACCAGATGGGGTGATGACATTGGCAGTTGGAATCAGCTCTTCAGTTTTCTGCCCTACCGGTCTGTTACCAGTCAGCTCACTCACCCTGACTTCATCTCCCTGCTGCTTTCACAAAAGTCAAGCATGAGATTTCTTCCCTGGAAATTCAGTAAGAGTAGGGAGTAAAGGCAGCTTGGAGAAAGGATTTTGAACTGGATAGTGATTGAAATGGTTTGACCTGAATATGATTACAGATACACTAAATTAGACAGATGCTTACCTAATTACACTGAATTATATTCTCCTCCTGCAGAAAAGAAATAGAGGCTTGGAAAAGGAAAATGGGCACCAATACCAAAATAAAGGGAGTTTCACATCTGCTAACATCTGACTTGGCATTTTTCTAATGCATAACTCTTACTGGTAGCATCTTGCTGGAGAATAGGACACCTTTTGAATGGGAGAGACTAACAAAGGTAAAAAGATGGGGATTATTAATTTCTTGGCTTGACACAGGAATTTGTAACCCGAGCTATATGATGAAATTCCTGAAGAGCTCTACAAATATTCAAATTTCCTTCCCCACTTCAGAGTAATTGAGGCTGAATTTCTGGGTATAGGGTTTAGTATCTGTATATTATAAAAACAACTCAAAGGAGCACCTGGGTGGTTCAGTTGGTGGAGCATCCGACTTCGGCTCAAGTCATGATCTTGAGGTTTGTGAGTTCTAGCCCCATATCGGGGTCGCTGCTGTCGGCCTGTCAGCAGACAGCCCACTTCAGATCCTCTGCACCCCCCTGTCCCTCCCCTGCTTGCTCTCCCAATAAATAAATAAATATTAAAAAGAAAAAATAAACACAACTCAAGTGATTCTAGAGAGCAGCCAGGGCTATATTCCATAGGGCAGGTATCTTCCCAGTCAGTTCTTTGTGTCTTTGTTCCCAAATCTTGGCAGATTCACCAGTTAATGCTATACTGTTTCTTCTATCCCTGTCTAGGTTGTCATGGTCCAAGATCCTGCCAACTGATTAGGTCCCGTGCCTCAGGTGCCTTGCGTATCAGCTTATTTACAGTGTGTGTGACAGCCACATCACTGACTTGGGGAAATTAGCCTGTGTCAAAGCCAATTAGTCTCACTGTTTCCACTTTAATGAACCAGATCAATTAAGAAGAGGGCTACACTGGAAAATTCCTGGGCCAGCCAGACCAGCAGTCCTTAGATACTATGTGGTTAGACATCAAATTCATTCATTCATTCATTCATTCACTCATTCAATAAGCATATACTGAGCAGCAGCTATGTTCTGGATATTGGAAACAAAATGTTTAATGAAGATACACTCTCAACATTCAAAGAGCTCACAGTTTTTTATTTGCCACCTTAGAAATCAAGGGGCACCTGGGTGGCTCAGTTGGTTAAGCATCTGAGTCTTGATTTCCACTCAGGTCATGATCTCATGGTTCTTGAGATCAAGCCAAGATCTTGTTGGGCTTTGTGCTAACAGTGCGACACTGTGGAGCCTGCTTGGGATTCTCTCTCTTCCTTGCCCTCTGCCCCTCCCCTGCTTGCTTGTGTGCATGCAAAATAAATAAACATTTTTAAAAAATCAATTATTTCCCAGCCATCTGAAGTTCACCTGTTTTTAGTCCCAAAATTTACCACTCCTTTCCAGACTTTAGAATTTGATAAGCCAGTATGTTTTTTAGTTGGAAGATAAGCAAGTTTTAATTTTACAAGGTAAAAAACAAAACCAAATGAAAGTCTTTTTAACACACAAAAGTAGCAAATATATATCTTAGCGTAAGGAACTGACATTTAAATGAAAAAAATTAGCTTCATCAAGAACTCTACACTATTCTTTTTTCCCTCATTTTGCTACCTCCCAATAATCTCTCTCTCTTTTTGTTAAATGTTTATTTATTTTTGATACAGAGACAGAGCATGAGCAGGGGAGGGGCAGAGAGAGACACACACACAGAATGGGAAGCCGGGTCTAGGCTCTGAGCTGGCAGCACAGAGCCTGACACAGGGCTCGGGCCCACGAACCATGAGAGCACAACCTGAGCTAAAGTCAGATGCTTAACTGACTGAGCCACCCAGGGGTCCCCCAGTAATCTCTTTCTATAAGATTTATTTAAAACCAAGTTTTCCTTTCTTTACTTCTTTCTTTTTCTTTCTTTCTTTCTTTCTTTCTTTCTTTCTTTCTTTCTTTCCTTCTTTCCTTCCCCCCCCCCTTTCCTAATAGTGAATAGTATCTATGAAGAAGTATATTCTTCTCCAAATAAACATGCTGGAAACTGAATTACACTTCTGGCTGAGGTGGGGTAACAGGACCAGATTTACATTTCCACATTAAACAATCAATAAGTGAAGAAAATATATGAAACTATGGTTTTCAAGACACAGGATATCATGAAACGAAGAATATCAACTTCTGAAAGAAAGGAGACAAATGAGGTGAGTCCTGTGATTATCCCAGCATACTGTCTTACGAGGGATTCCAGGCTGTAGTGCAAGAAAGGGGAACACAAGTGGAGCCTGGGTGATTCCCTGACTTGAGGCGGAGCTATAAGTGTGCAGTGAACAAGATAGCTAGAGGTCACAGGAAAAAATACTGGAGAGAAAAAGAGCTTTCTAGACAGAGATACCTGATGATCTGCAGAGTTTCCCTTGAATTTTCACTTGAGTACTAGCTAGCAAATTCATGTGAGGACACTGCCTTAGGCCAGGGACAGAATCTCCTGGAAAGCTAGAGAAAGAGTACCAAGCACCCATCCAGAGACAGAATAGTGTTTGCACCCAGAATTCACACTGGGAACCTCATGATTCACAAAGCAGTAGGTAGAGTACTCAGAAAGGTGTCATCTTGGTAGTGGGGAATAATCAGCCCTATACTGAGGACCGTTCTGATCTTACTTAATAAATCATAAAAGCAAGACCCCCCAAAATCAAACTGTTTTCACAAAATGTAACTGCGCCCTGGAACAAAGTACAAAAATATGTATAGAAATGTAGAGCACACGCTTCGGCAGCACATATACTAAAATTGGAACGATACAGAGAAGATTAGCATGGCTCCTGCGCAAGGATGACATGCAAATTCGTGAAGTGTTCCGTATTCTTTTTTCACTCTTAAGTGGATCCTGAGAAACTTAACAGGAACCCATGGGGGAGGGCAAGGAAAAAAAAAAAAAAAGAGGTTAGAGTGGGAGAGAGCCAAAGCATAAGAGACTCTTAAAAACTGAGAACAAACTGAGGGTTGATGGGGGTGGGAGGGAGGGGAGGGTGGGGGATGGGTATTGAGGAGGGCACCTGTTGGGATGAGCACTGGGTGTTGTATGGAAACCAATTTGACAATAAATTTCATATATTAAAAAAAAAAAAGAAATGTAGAGCACATATCAAGGTAAAACTCACAATGACTGGCATCCAATAAAAAATTATCAGGGGAGTACCTGGGTCGCTCAGTCAGGTAAGCATTTGACTCTTGATCTGAGCTCAGGTCATGATCTCACAGTTTGTGGGATAGAGCCCTGCATGGGGCTCTGCACTGACAGTGCAAAGCCTGCTTGGGCTTCTCTGTCTCCCCCCTCTCTGACCCTTCCCCAATCATACTTGCTCTCTCTCTCTCAGTAAATATATAAACTTAAAAAAAAAATTAATGTCCACTCTCACCACTGTTGTTTAACATAGTGTTGGAAGTGCTAGCATCAGCAATCAGACAACAAAAGGAAATCAAAGGCATCAAAATTGGCAAAGATGAAGTCAAGCTTTCGCTTTTTGCAGATGACATGATATTATACATGGAAAATCCAATAGACTCCACCAAAAGTCTGCTAGAACTGATACATGAATTTAGCAAAGTTGCAGGATACAAAATCAATGTACAGAAATCAGTTGCATTCTTATACACTAATAATGAAGCAACAGAAAGACAAATAAAGAAACTGATCCCATTCACAATTGCACCAAGAAGCATAAAATACCTAGGGATAAATCTAACCAAAGATGTACAAGATCTGTATGCTGAAAACTATAGAAAGCTTATGAAGGAAATTGAAGAAGATATAAAGAAGTGGAAAAACATTCCGTGCTCATGGATTGGAAGAATAAATATTGTCAAAATATCAATACTACCCAAAGCTATCTAAACATTCAATGCAATCCCAATCAAAATTGTACCAGCATTCTTCTCGAAGCTAGAACAAACAATCCTAAAATTCATATGGAACCACAAAAGGCCCCGAATAGCCAAAGTAATTTTGAAGAAGACCAAAGCAGGAGATATCACAATCCCAGACTTTAACCTCTACTACAAACCTGTAATCATCAAGACAGCATGGTATTGGCACAAAAAAAGACACATAGACCAATGGAATAGAATAGAAACCCCAGAACTAGACCCACAAACGTATGGCCAACTAATCTTTGACAAAGCAGGAAAGAACATTCAATGGAAAAAAGTCTCTTTAACAAATGGTGCTGGGAGAACTGGACAGCAACATGCAGAAGGTTGAAACTAGACCACCTTCTTACACCATTCACAAAAATAAACTCAAAATGGATAAAGGACCTGAATGTGAGACAGGAAACCATCAAAACCCTAGAGGAGAAAGCAGGAAAAGACCTCTCTGACCTCAGCCTTAGCAATCTCTTAGTTGACACATCCCCAAAGGCAAGGGAATTCAAAGCAAAAATGAACTACTGGGACCTTATGAAGATAAAAAGCTTCTGCACAGCAAAGGAAACAATCAACAAAACTAAAAGGCAACCAACAGAATGGGAAAAGATATTTGCAAATGATATATCAGACAAAGGGCTAGATCCCAAAATCTATAAAGAGCTCACCAAACTCCACACCTGAAAAACAAATAACCCAGTGAAGAAATGGGCAGAAAACATGAATAGACACTTCTCTAAAGAAAACATCCGGATGGCCAACAGGCACATGAGAAGATGCTCAACGTTGCTCCTCATCAGGGAAATACAAATCAAAACCACACTCAGATATCACCTCACGCCAGTCAGAGTGGCCAAAACAAACAAATCAGGAGACTATAGATGCTGGAGAGGATGTGGAGAAACAGGAACCCTCTTGCACTGTTGGTGGGAATGCAAATTGGTGCAGCCATTCTGGAAAGCAGTGTGGAGGTTCCTCAAAAAATTAAAAATAGACCTACCTATGACCCAGCAGTAGCACTGCTAGGAATTTACCCAAGGGATACAGGAGTACTGATGCATAGGGGCACTTGTACCCCAGTGTTTATAGCAGCACTCTCAACAACAGCCAAATTATGGAAAGAGCCTAAATGTCCATCAACTGATGAATGGATAAAGTAATTGTGGTTTATATACACAATGGAGTACTACGTGGCAATGAGAAAGAATGAAATATGGCCCTTTGTAGCAACGTGGATGGCACTGGAGAGTGTGATGCTAAGTGAAATAAGCCATACAGAGAAAGACAGATACCGTATGGTTTCACTCTTATGTGGATCCTGAGAAACTTAACAGAAACCCATGGGGGAGGGGAAGGAAAAAAAAAAAAAAAGGTTAAAGTGGGAGAGAGAGCCAAAGCACAAGAAACTCTTAAAAACTGAGAACAAACTGAGGGTTGATGGGGGGTGGGAGGGAGGGGAGGGTGGGTGATGGGTATTGAGGAGGGCACCTTTTGGGATGAGAACTTGGAAACCAATCTGACAATAAATTTCATATATTGAAAAAAAAAATTACCAGGTATGCAACTTATTACTAGGGATGAGGGAAAATACAACCCATAGTAAGGGAAATAATCAAAATAAACTCAGAACAAAATAAATGTTAGAATTAGAAGACAAAAAATATTAAAACTGTGATTATAAGTATATTCCTCGTGTTCAAAAAGTTAAATAGAGACGTGAAAGATATAAAAAAATAGACTCATTTTCAGCTCAGGCCATGATCCCAGGGTTGTGGGTTCAAGCCCCACAACAGGCTCTATGCTGAGGGTGGAGCCTGCTTAAGATTCTCTCTCTTTCTCCCTCTGCCACCTCCCTAACTCTTGCTCACTCTATCTCTAAAGTAAATAAAATGAAAAAAATAATTAAATAAATAATAATGTGATATATAGAGAAAAGAGATTTTTAAAAAATGAACAGAGCATCAGTGAGCTGTTAGGCAACCTCAAGTGAACTAATATATGTGTAATGTGAGTCACCAAAAGAGATAAGAGAATTGAGAAGGCAGGAAAAACATTTTTTTTAAATAATAGCCAAAATTTTTCCCAGTTTGATGAAAATGATAAGCCCATAAATTCAAGCACAAGAAAGATAAAGAAAACTACACCAAGTCACATCAATTTGTTCAAAACCAATAATAAAAAAATTTAAAAGCAGTTAGTGAAAACATGTGTCTAACACATGTGATATACAGGACAAGAAAACTAAGGTTAGGAGCAGATTCCAGATTAGAAGCAATGCAAGTGAGGACAGTAGAGCAACATCTTTGAAAGTATGGAAAGAACAGTACTGTCAATCCAGACTTCTACTCCAAGCAAAAATATCTTTCAAATATGAAGGCAAAATAAATAATTTTTTTACACACAAAAAGCTGAAAAAAACCTAATCACTATAAGACCCTGACTATAAGAAATGCTAAAGGAAGTCCTTCAGGCAAAAGGAAAATTATATCAGTTAGAAATGTTGATCTATACAAAGGAATGAATATCACTGGAAATGGTAACTACATAGGTAAGTATATAAGATGTTTTCTTATTATTTAAATACATTTAGAGGACAACTGTTTAAACAAAAATATTAACAATGGTGTGTGAGATTTATAGCATTTGCAAAAATAAAATCTGTGGCAACAATAACACAAAGATCAAAAGGGAAATAAAAGTATGCTGTTCTAAGGTTCTTAGACTATGCGTAAAGTGCTACAATGTACTTCAAGGTAAGCTGTGATAAGTGAAAGGTGTAACTTAAACCCTTGAAACAAGAAAACAAAAAGTTAGAGCTAATAAGACAACAAAGGATTATAATTTAAAAAATACTTTGAGAGAATGAGTAAACAAGTTGAAGACTGGGAGAAAATATTTGCCTAAGACATATCTGATAAAAGACAGTTGTTATCCAGAATATACAATTAACTTTTTAAAACTCAACAATAATAAAATGACCAATATGATTTGAAAATTGACAAAAACCTGAACAGACACCTCATCAAAGAAGATGTACAGATGACAAGAAAATGTATGGAAAGATGTTCAACATCAAAATTGTTGAACAGAATTGTAAATTAGAATAATGAGATACCACTCATACCTATTGAATGGCCAAACTAAAACACTGACAACACAAAATGCTGATGAAGATGTGGAGTACCAGGAAATCTCATTCACTGTTGGTGGAAATACAAAGTGGTACAGTCACTTTGGAAGACAGTTTGGCAGTTGATTACAAAACTAAACATATTTTTACCATATGTTCTAGTAATTTCACTCCCAGGTATTTACCCAAAGGAGTTGCAAATTATATCCACACAAAAACCTACACAAAGGTGTTTATTGAAAATCTATTCATAATTTCCAACACTTGGAAGCAACCAAGATGTTTTTCCAGTAGGTGAATGGATAAATAAACTGTGGTACATCTAACCAATGGAATATTATCTGGTGTTTTTAAAATGAGCTATCAAGCCATGACATGGAGGAAACCTAAATGCATATTACTAAGTGAAAAAAGCCAATTTGAAAAGACCACATACTATGATGACATTCTGGAAAAGGCAAAACTCTAGAGGCAGTAGAAGAATCACTTGTTGCCACATGGGTTAAAGGGGAAAAAGGGATGAATAGGTGGAACACAAAGGATTTTTAGGATAGTGAAACTATTCTGTATGAAACTATAATGGTTGATATCTGTCATTATATACTTGTCAAAACCCATAGAATTTACAACAAGAGTAAAGTCTAATGTACACTATTGATCTTGGGTGACAATGATGTATCTATATAGGTTCATCAACTTTAAAAAATATATCACCCTGGTGCAGGATGTAGATAGTTAGAGAGGCTGTGCATGTGTGGGGGCAGGGGTATATAAGATACCTCTTTACCTTCCACTCAATTTTGATGTGAATCTAAAACTTCTCTAAAATATATAGTCTATTTAAAAGTAAAACAAGGGGCACCTGGGTGGCTTGGTCGGTTAAGCGTCCGACTTCGGCTCAGGTCATGATCTCACGTCCGTGAGTTCGAGCCCCGCGTCGGGCTCTGTGCTGACAGCTCAGAGCCTGGAGCCTGTTTCAGATTCTGTGTCTCCCTCTCTCTCTTCCCCTCCCCTGTTCATGCTCTGTCTCTCTCTGTCTCAAATATAAATAAACGTTAAAAAAAATAAAATAAAAATTTTTTTTTTAAATTAAAAAAAATAAAAGTAAAACAGACAGTAAAAACAATGCTCAATGCAAAAGAAGGCAGAAAAAAATGAAAGACAACAAAGACCAGATGGGACACAGAGGAAAAACTAGCAAGATGATAGATTTGAACCTAATCATATCAATGATCACACTAAATATAAATGGTCTAATACCCTGTCAGAGATTGTAGATTAAATTAAAAAGTAATACTAACTCTCTGCTGCTTCCAACTGACCCACTTTAAATGTAAATACACAAAAAAATTAAAAGTAAAACAATATAACAGGTATACCATGCTAACATTAATCAAAAGACAGCTTGAAGAGTGCCTGGGTGGCTCGGTTGGTTAAGCTTCCAACTGGATTTAGGTTCAGGTCATGATTTCATGGTTCCTGAGATCGAGCCCTGTGTCAGGCACTGCACTGACTGTGTGGAGCCTCCTTGGGATTCTCTCTCCCTCTCTCTCTGCCTCTCCTCTACTCATGCTCACACTCTCTCTCTCTCAAAATAAATAAATAAACTGAAAGAAAAAAAAAAGCAAGCAAGCAAGCTTGAGTGGTGATATTACTATCAAATTACATTTCAGATAAAAAACTATTACCAGGAATAAAGAAGAGCCTTTCATAATGTTAAAGGGGTCAGTTCACAAAGACAACATAATAATCTTAAATATTTATGCACATAATTATAGATCTTCAAAATATATGAAGAAAAAACTGATAGAATCTCAAGTATAAATAGACAATTATAGTCAGAGATTTCAATACCTCTCTCTCAATAGTTAATAAAATAAGTAAACAGAAATCAGTAAGGATATAGAGGACCTAAGCAACACTATCACACAATTTGACCTGATTCATTTACAGAATTCAACAACCCAGAACATATTCCTTTCAAGAGTACATAGAACATTTACCAAGAAAGATCATATTGTGAGCATCAAATAAATATGCATACATTTAAAATTATTCAACTTATACAAAGTATTTCTGTAACCACAAAGGAAATAAATTAGAAATCATTAACATAATGATATCTGAAAAATTTTCAAGTATTTGGAAACTAAGAAACAAACTTGTACATAACCTATGGCCCTAGAGAAACCAAAAGGAAATTAGAATGTATTTTGAAATAAATGCAAATGAAAACACAACACTTCAAAAATTGTGGAATGACACTAAATCAATATGTTGGGAGAAATTTATAGCAGGAAATGTCTACATTAGAAAGGAAGAAAGTCTCAAATGAATGACCTCTAAGTCCACCTAAAGTTATGATTTTTATTTTATTATTTTTTTTTTAATTTTTTTTTAATGTTTATTTTTGAGACAGAGAGAGACAGAGCATGAACAGGGGAGGATCAGAGAGAGAGGGAGACACAGAATCTGAAACAGGCTCCAGGCTCCCAGCTGTCAGCACAGAGCCTGACGCAGGGCTCGAACTCACGGACCGCGAGATGACCTGAGCCAAAGTCGGACACTCAACCGACTGAGCCACCCAGGCACCCCTTTGATTTTTAAATAGAGAGTGAAACCCTGAGTAAATAGAAGGAAATAAATAACAAAAATCAGAAAAGAAATTAAAAAACAATAGAAGACAAAACAAAAGAAAAAAATCAGTGAAACCAAAAGCTGTTTTTTCCTTTGAGAAAAATTAATAATGTTTATTAACCCTTGGCACACTGATCAGGAAAGAAAGAAAATATAAATTACCAATATCAGTAATGAGAAAGGTGACATCCATACAAATAGATGGATATTGAAAGGATAATAGGGAAATACTATGAACAATTTTATGCCAAAATCTTTAATAACTTACAGGTAATTGGCAAATTCCTTGAAAAACACAAACCACTAAGCTCAATTAAGAAGAAATAAATAACCTGAATAGCCCTATATCTATTAAATAAATTAAAATTGAAGTTAAGCACCTTTCACACATAAAAAAAAAATCTTATAAGGCTTTGTTGGTGAATTTTACCATACGTTAAAGGAAGAAATGATAGCAAGTAGATAAAAACTTTTCCAGAAATTTATGTAGGAAGGACTATTTCCCAACTCATTCTATGAAGCCAGCAGTACCTTGATTCCGAAACCAAAGATATTACAAGAAAAGAAAATGACAGATTAATATTTCTCATGAAAATAAATGCCAAAATTCTAAGTAAAAAAATTGTAGATCGAATCCAAAAATATGTAAGAAGGATAATACATCATGATCTGTTTGGATTTATCCCAGAGAAACAAAGGTGTTTTATTATTTGAAAAGCAATTAATGTAATTCACTGTATTAAACAAAGAAGAAAAACCATGTGAGCATCCCAACATACCCATAAAAAGCATTTTATAAAATCCAACTTTCATTTATACTGATTAAAAACTTCTTAGTAAATTAGAAATAAAAAGAACCTCCTGAACCCTATAAAGGGCATCAATAAAAAACCTACAACTAACATCATACTTACTGGTAAAAAATCAATGAATCTCTCTAAGATCATGAATAAGAAAAGGATATCCACTCTTACCAGTTCTATTCAATATCGTATTGGATTTTCTAGTCAGTGCAATAAGGCAAGCAAAATCCATCCAGATTGAAAAGATAGAACTATTTTTTCTCAGATGACATCATCGTTTAAATGGAAAATCTTAATGGATTTACAAAATAAACCAAATGAATAAGTGAGTTTAGCAAGGTGGCAGAATATAAAATTGATAAATTAAATCGTATTCTTATATAGCAGCAAAAAACAATCAGAAACAGAAATAAGACAACAATACCATCTATAATAGCATCAAGAAATATGAAATATTCAGGGATCAATCTGACAAAATATGTGAAAAACTTAAATCTGAAAACTAAAAACAATTTGCTTAAAAAAATTGAAGGCCGATATTAATAGAGATATATTACTGGGTTCATGGGTTAGAAGACTCAATATTGTTAAGATCTCAGTTCTCTCTGAATTGATCTATAGATTGAACACAATCCCAATCAAAATTTTAGCACACTTTTAAATAAAAATTGATCAACTGATTCTAAAATGTACATGGAAATGCACAGGATCTAGACTAGCCCAAATAACTTAGACAATGAAGAACAAAATTAGAGGACTAACACTACTTGCATCAAGACTTATTATAAAACTATATTAATCAAGACACTGAGATATTGGCATCAAGATAGACAAATAGATCAATGGAAAAGAATAAAGAGCCCCCAAATAGGTGAACACACATATATACAACTGATTCTTGACAAATGTACAAAGGCAATTTAGTGGGGGAAAGGATAATCTTTTCAACAAATGGTACTGGGACATTTGAATATCCATGGGCAAAAAAATTGAACTTTGCATTTATCTATACCTTCCATCATATACAAACATGAACTCAAAACGGATCATAGACCTACATGTAAAACTCAAAACTTTAAAACTTATGGAGGAACATATAGGGAAAAATCTTTGTGACCTGGATTAGATACAGATTTCATAGATAGCATATGAGTGGTTTATAGGCATGAGCCATTAATAAATGATATATGATATGGTCATAGACATGAGACATAAAAGAAAAATGTGATATAATGAATTCTGTCAAAATTAAAAACATCTGCTCCTCAAAAGACACTGTTAAGAAAATAAAAAGACAAACTACATACTGGGAGAAAATATCTGATAAAGGACTTGTATCCAGAATATAACAAGGAACTCTTAAAGTTTAATAACAAGTAAACAAGTCAATTTTTATCGTTTTAGGATTAATTTCAATTTTTCAAAATAAGGCTTTTTTTTAATAAGTCATTAGGAAAAGACATAATTTGGAACTAGAATTTTTGTCAAATAAACTCTTCCTCAACCTTCAAACACTGTGGCTACAGAAGATAGATATATAACATCTAGAACTGGAATTAAAACTAAATAAAGAAATATGTAGTTACTCAGTAAAATAAAACGGGCAGTTCTATAGTATTTTATAGTGATCACATATATTAAGAATAAAAAACCTTACAGCAATCCAAATATGTATGTCATTTGTATCATATGTATATATGTATGTATTTTATATATGTATATATTACGCATATATAATACATATATATTATATACACATATGTATTTTATATATATATATATATATAGAGAGAGAGAGAGAGAGAGAGAGAGAGAAATCATATGCTATGAACTAAGTCAAAATTTAATCCTCTAGCCAGAACTGCTGACTGCTTAGGGTACCTGTGATGAGTTGTGGTCTTCAGTTAACGGATTAAGAGGTCCAGGGGGGACCTGTTTCTTCTATGCTCTTAAATGACACAAGAACTTTTTAAGCCCTCCATCAAATGTTTTAAACTGATGAAGCTTCAAGGGATTCACACGCGATCATGCTTGTGAATCTCAGCAGGGGCTCGCCAGGTGCAGCAAGCAATTGGACTCAAGTTTGAAGCATTTCTGGTTGAACCCGGGTCAAATTCTCCCAAAAGAAGAAATGGAAATGTACAGAGTTCCAGAAGTTTAAGACAACACTTAGATTTTGGCTACTTTGTATGTTAAAACAATACCAAACCTATGAAGGAACCCTCATGCAACATCGTTGATTCTACTGGAAAGAATAAGTTTTAGAATATTAAGTTCTTTTCACCTTTTTTAAAAATACTAAATATATATGTTCATGTCTTAGCATCACTTGCTGAATTTTGATTCCCGGTTCCAGTTAAGGCTTTTTGATCATATCTTTAAAATCTTTAAGTATACTTTCTCCAGATCTTTTCTTGTCCTTGAAAAATAAACATATTTGCCTTTGTCTTATTTTAATAAGATTAAGGGCAAGCCTGCATAATATTGCAGTTTTGCTGTGTTATCAGCAAAATTCAATGAAATGGATTCTAAATAATAAATTAAGAAATACTGTTGGGTGAAGCATGCAATTTTACACAGTTTGACACACCCATCATCCTCTGCTTCAGATGGGAGTGTCTCTTCTTTGCCATCTTTCTCTGGCTCCTAACCAGAACCGAGAACTACAGAGATACATGAGCAAATTTTTAAAAATTAATGGATTTCTAGTGCTGAAGAAAGGGGGCTACTCAAATATTTTTGACGAAATAAATTCTCGTTTCATTGGGAAAGCTTTCCCACACAACTTCTCAAAGATGGCTTATAAATCCATTCTAGGAGGGGTAATGTCAATATCCTCAATTATAAATAATCTCTGAGGATGAGGTATTTGAATGAGTCATTGTTTTCTGTCTTTTGTTTTATGAAGTTCACTTTTCAAGTATTATTTTGATTTTCAGCTTTTCCAAATTCAAAGACATGAAAACATTCTAATGAAATGATTTGCTATTCTCTTTTGCCTTTACCTTAACATATATTACATATGTATGTTACATATTACATATACATATATGACAACTTTTGTCCCTTTATTTTTTTTAATCTTTATTTATTTATTGTGAGAGAGAAAGAAGGAAAGTGGGTAAGGTGCAGAGAGAAAAGAAGAGAGAGGGAATTCCAAGCAGGCTTCATGTTTTCAGTGCAGAGCCTGATGTAGGGCTTGAACCCACAACCTTGAGATTATGACCTGAGCTGAAATCAAGAGTCTGGCGCTCAATTGACTGAGGCACGCAGGTGCCCCAACTTTTGTCCCTTTAAGTTTGTACGTGCATTCATATTATTTACCTACAGTTACCAGGATTCAGTTTTTATCAAAATAAGTGTGCTTATACCAGAAATAAGAAAAATAAAACTTACCAGAAGACCATGGTCTTTTTACTATTTTTCCAGCTGCCCCTCTTAGAACTTACTGCCTGTAGCTTGGAACAACATTTTTCTTCCTGCCTGTGGGATCCTGAGATGTTGGATTTGGTGTTTGTTTATATGTTCTTTTATTCCAAACATCAAGAACTATGTCTTTGAGCATTTAAAAAAAAAAACAAATAAGGAGATAGCAGTGAGCAGAACAGCCCCTGCTCTTCAGAGCTTGTGCCAGGTGAGGAGCATGAAATGAAAGAAAAAGTAATGAGCATAGGCTAGGAAAGGTCCTCAGGAACTCCCCGCCTACCCTGGGGAGCCTTGTAAAGGATGGGACCCAGGGAGGCTGACAGATAAACTGTTAGTGAGTTGGACCTGGGTGGTGTCCCACCTTCTCTGATGCTGTTTCACTTGGTGGGTAGAAGTCACAACATTGATCCATGTCTGGGCTCCTGCTCTCTTGCTCTAAGCAGACTCTCTTTCATCGTGTCTCACCTCCCTTTCCATCTACTAGCCCCTGCCTCATTCCTGGACAAAAACTTGGCTCCTTTCTCTTTTATTCTTCACTTCCCTCTTCATTTCATCTCAATAAGCCTATTGGGTGTGCTGGGTGGGTGGGTCAATTGGTTAAGGGTCCGACCTCGGCTCAGGTCATGATCTTGCGGTTCCTGAGCCGAGACCTGCATCCGGCTCTGCACTGGTGGTGTAGAACCTGCTTGGGATTCCATCTCTTTCTCTGCCCTTCCTCCCTTGGGCTCTCTCTCTCTTTCTCTCTCTCTCAAAATAAATAAATAAACTTAAAAAAATAAGCCTATTGATGACTTTTGTACATAAGAGTAATATGAATAAAACATCTCATTAAGTCCAAGTAAAACCCTGTGTTTTGAAATAAAATGAGCTAAAATTAATACCCAGTTGACAGCAACTTCTCTACAAAGCCCTTGAAGACACTTGGAATTCTCCTCTAGGAAGCCCCCATCTGCCTTCTCATCTTGTTGTACTTAATTCTGCTTCTCTGTACCTCTGTTGCTGCTTCCTTGGCCCTAAGCTGAGCCACTTAAATTAACCTGTGGATGCACTTATCCCCTCTCCAGTCCAGAATGGGGCCAATTCAGGCCATGGGTAGACAAGATTTCAGAAATTCTAGCCACAGCCCTCCTAAAAGTCATGTTTTACTAGTGAATGAGAATGAACTAGGCTGAAGTCTAGGAATGTGCATTACTATTATTGCTGAGACCTGGAACTCTGCAATTTGATGGCTCCCCAGTTCTGATACACACTAAAGTTTGAGATTCTTATAGGTCTCAAATCTGGTTAAAATACATTTGGATGTATGTATATATGTATGTATGTATGTATGTATGTGTAACCACACGTTTTTTTTAAAGAATTATTCTTTTGTTTCTCTGAGTAAATGGAATGAGAGAAACTAGTTAAAAGGAAATCCCTTTTTAAAAAATTACTCCCTAAAGGAATTCGTACTTTGAAAATTCTTTTTAATGTTTATCTATTTTGGAGAGAGAGAGAGACAGAGACAGAGAGGGAGTGGGGAGTGGCGGAAGGGCAGAGAGAGAGAGAGGGAGACACAGAATATGAAGCAGACTCCAGGCTCCAAGCTGTCAGCACAGAGCCTGACACAGGGCTCGAACCCACAAACAAAAGATCATGATCTGAGCTGAAGTCGGACGCTTAACTGACTGAACCACCCAGACACCCCTAAAGGAATTAGTATTTTGAAACTTTACGTTCATGTGACAGGAGCTTTAATGATGGATATTGTCCACATTTGCATAATTAATGCAAGTCCTTCTTTATACCTCAGCCTTAATCTGGACTATGTTATTTCATTTCTATCTGATTCCATTGAGCCAATATTCATGTATTTATTTAGGAAACAACTGTTGAGGGTCTTCTATGGGCCAGTCACGGCTCTGAGATGGGAGATGACTTTAAGGATCTCATACATTAAGAGAAGTGTGGTGGGAGCAGTTTTGGAGTCTTACAGGTACCTAGAAAGTTCTAGTACAAGGCAAGCATCCTGGTGAGATATGCACAATACCCAAGTGAAATAAACTACAAAAGCAAGCCAGTTCCTAACCACTGGACTAAACTCCTGTCTTCTGCAGTTGTAGAGCCCCGTGGTCATGGGCACGGTGTGTGATTTTTCTGTCACCAGCTCAACTGGTGCTCAACTCAGTATCTCTGTGAGTAAGGCTTCAGAAAAAGGAATACTCACACTCATACAGAAGAAAAGCAGTTTAGACATAATTATAACTGGGATAAAATATCCCTAACCTTAAGGGGCTTTTCCTAACAGGGGAAGCATAAATGTTTTTACTGCTCCTCTTACTTCTAAAATGTTAGTAGGGATAGAATTCTGCTCAAAACTCAAAGATATGCTCAAGAAAGCACTATAGGTTTGTAAGGTTTGTTGATTCTTTGTGTTGCTAGGAGTGGAGTCTTGGAGTAAATGACCCACCATTCAGCAGAATACCTTAGTCAGTATCCAGATTTGCAGATGTATGCCCTTACTCTAGTTTGGTTGGATGGGTGGGAGTTGATCAGAGTTTCTCTGTTTCTCAACGTCTACGCTACTGACATTTTAGGCTGGATAATTCTTTGTTATGAGGCTGTTCTGTACAGTGTAGGACCTTTAGCAGCACCTCCCTGCCTAGTCAGGACAATCAGAAATGTCTATAGAGGTTGACAAATGTCCCCTGGGGAAAGGGAGGCAAAATTGACCCCAGTTGAGAACCACTGAGTTAGATGGATAAACTGCTCTGTACTGGAAATTAACAGAAATTTGGAGATGGTGCTGGCATCTAGGGAAAGAGAAAAAGGAGACGCAGCTCCCAGCACCATGGCAGCAGGCCTGGCTTGAGAAATTCCCAGTGATTATTTACATAAGAAGAGTAATGTCTAATAAAACTGTAAATTTCAAATTGTTTCCTGCTTTATGCTGAACCAAAATTTCTCTTCTTTTTCCTTTTTAAACTCACAAACATTTAATAAGATTCTATGGAGGGGATTGTAGCCTCCGCCACCTGACCCCCTGGTGAAATCAGCTGATACCGCCTACCAGATTTCTAGGCGGTGACCAATAGTGAAATGAATGGAGGCCCAAGTTCACCCTAGGAGCTGTGAGTAGGAGCCAGAGAACAATAGACAAGCTGTACTGAGTTACTTAGATGTAGACTGGAGACACACTCCCCTCTCCCCCAAATACTACAGGAAGAAAGATAACCATTGTGGGGGAGGAGATAGGCAGATACAAGAAAGGATAACTGATGGCAATAAATTGTGTCTTTCTCTTTCATGTAAATGTCTTTGAATATATTAGCAGGTGATCATATTTCAGATAGATTGATCATTATACTTTCTGCATGTATGGGAAAAGATTAGACAACCTCTTGGAATTTCTAAATGGATGACTTTTTTAAATATAATTTATTGTCAAGTTAGCTAACATACAGTGTATACAGTGTGCTCTTGGTTTCGGGAGTAGATTCTCATGATTCATTGCTTACATACAACACCTGCTGCTCATCCCAACAAGTGCCCTCCTCAAGGTCCATCTCCCATTTTCCCGTCCTCCCGTACCCATTGTTTCCTGAGTTGTTCATGTTAGCCACTCTGACCAGCGTGAGGTGGTATCTCAGTGTAGATTTGATTTTGTATTTCCCTGATGATGAGCAGTGTTGAGCATCTTTTCATGTGTCTGTTAGCCATCTGGATGTCTTCTTCGGAAAAGTCTATTCATGTCTTCTGCCCATGTTCTTCACTCGATTTAAATGGATGATTTGTTTTTTACATTAATTTATTTTTGATAGAGACACAGCACAAGTGGGGGAGGGGCAGAGAGAGAAGGAGACACAGAATCCGAAGCAGGCTCCAGTCTCTGAGTTGTCAGCACAGAGCCCATTGCGGGGCTCAAACCCGCAAACAGCGAGATCATGACTCGAGCCAAAGTTGGATGCTTAACTGACTGAGCCACCCAGGCACCTCTTAAATGGATGATTTTAAAGCAAGACGTTGTCACCAGCTAGACCCCAAGACCTAGACTTTACTGCCAACCTGCTTGTACTCACTAACCTTTGTCTTACATTTTTCCTTAAGCTCTTCTTTCAGGCTTTCCTCTTAACTCAGGCAATGAAACCTGAAACCACCTCTTCAGGTGACTCTGTCAGGTGACTGCCCTGACACCCCCAGTAGGCCCAGACCATCCAGACCATTTGTGCTAAATCCGACTCACGCCAATGCCATGGAGTGACCTGTGGAAAGTTGTACAACTACACTTACTTCATTATAGTGCTAAAATCTCTGCCCAAGGAGGAGACTCAGACTCATTTACATAACATACAACAGGTGTATAGACATGTTTCCTTTTAGGCCTGCCACTACATACGATGACAAGGCTTCCCTATCTAAATATTTATCCTATCCTAAATGAAAGGAACCTGTTCACCCTCTCTTGGGGAGTCACCACTTTGGAAACCATTCCCTGTGATCTTATTTGCTGCAAATAAAGTTTTCTTTGTGTGACAGCTAAACCTGGTAGTTGCTGACTCACCAAGGAGCAAACTGACTTCAATTCAGTTACAAATTGGATATCAAAACAATAATAACTTTGATCTTCATTTTTTTAAGTGAATAATTGAAGTAAGGTATTTTTTTTTTGAATGATTTATCCAGGAGAACTATAAGAGCATACAAAATAAGTCCTTAGATTTTTTGTACATGGTTGAATTTGGATGGTGGGGATATAGGTAATCCTTTCTTTAGTTCATTGACTTTTCAAAAGTGATTATTACCTTTTTAGTAAAAAACACTTTTTATATATAAAATAAAAAGATAAAATAAAATTATAGATAATGCATAGTTGGTACATAGATACATTATCTGAGCCTATCACACCTAATCACAATTGGGAAATTCAAGCAAATGGAGTCCATAGGAAACAGATAAGATTATCTTTCTGCAGAAGTCACTGTAACAAGGTGGCATTTCCTAGGCTGAATGTAGAAATAGGACCTATAATGTTATTAAGATTTGAATAAGTGTGAAGGCAAGAGAACTGGAGTCCAGCATTTTCCACTTCTATTAGTCGTGAGAGACGTTCTGAGAAATAAAAAGTACTCAAATAAGTCTGAGATACGCCACATAGTAGATTCCCTTCTTGGAGCCTCATGATTCACATCAATACATAAAGCCTCTGAGAAGTCCTACAGGGAGAAACAGTCTAACTTAATCCAAAAGTTTCCAAGCAAACTTGTTATTTTATAGGATATACTTTAAAAAAAAAAAAGGCTAATGAATGGCTTTAACATCTGAAGAAAGAATGAGTAAGCACAACTATGTGGAGAGGGAAGAAAGAGGTTGACAAGAAATCAAGAAAAGGGAAACTCCCCAAGATTAAGAATGTGTCAGCTACGCTTAGCACTGGATAGAAGAGACTCAGACTGATGAATCTCGGTTTGATTGGTAGGCATGCACCTGATAGAGGTGGAAATGCCCTTCCTTTCTCGTTTGATACAATAGCCATTAAGATCATACACATATAGACATACTTTGTTTTATTGCACTTTGCAGATGTTGCGCTTTTTTTAACTTTTTTTTTTTAATGTTTATGTATTTTCGACAGACAGAGAGAGACAGAGCATGAGCGGGGGAGGGGCAGAGAGAGAGGGAGACACAGAATCAGAAGCAGGCTCCAGGCTCTGAGCTGTCAGCACAGAGCCCAACGCGGGGTTCCAACTCACACGCCGTGAGATCATGACCTGAGCCGAAGTCGGATGCTCAAGGAACTGAGCCACCCAGGTGCCCCGATATTGCTTTTTTTTAATATACAAATTGAAGGTCTATGGCAACCTTGCGTTGAGCAAGTCTATCGGTGCCATTTTTCCAACAGCATCTGCTCACTTCATTCCCCGTATCACATTTTGGTAATTCTCACAATATTTCTAACTTTTTCATTATTATATTTGTTATGATGATCTGTAATCAGTGATTTATTTTTATTGAGGTACCCTTGACATATAATGTTATATGGGTTTCAGGTGTGAAACATAGTGACTTGACAAATGTAATCACTGATCTTTGATGTTACTATTATAATTGTTTAGGGACACCATGCACCATGCCCATATAAGATGGCAAACTTAATAAATGTTGTGTGTGTTTGGAAACTTAATAAATGTTGTGTGTGTTCTGGTGTCCTGTGTTGTGCCAACCAGTGATTCCTTGGTCTCTCTCCTTCTCCTCAGGCATCCTCATTCCCTGAGAAATGACAATATTGAAATTAGGCCAATTAATAATCCTACAATGTCCTCTAAGTGCTCAAGGGAAAGGAAGAGTCACACGTCTCTCACTTTAAATCAAAAGATAGAAATGATCAAGCCTAGTGAGGAAGACATGTTGAAAGCTGACGTAGGTTGAAAGCTAGGCCTCTTGTGCCAAACAGTTAACCAAGTTGTGCATACAAAGGAAAAGTTTTTGAAGGAAGTTAAAAGTGCTAGTCCAGTGAACACATGAAAAAGAAAGTGAAACAGACTTTCTGCCGATACAGAGAAAGTTTCAGTGGTCTGGATGGAAGATCAAAGAAGCCACAACATTCCCTTAAGCCAAAGCCTAGTACAGAGCAAGGCTCTGACTCTCTTCAATTCCGTGAAGTCTGGGAGAGGTAACAAAGATGCAGAGGAACAGTATGAAGCTAGCAGAAGTTGGTTCATGAGTTTTTAAGGAAAGAACCTGTCTTCATAACATAAAAGTGCAAGATGAAGCAGCAAGAGCCAATATAGAAGCTGCAGCATGTTATCTAGAAGATCCAGCTAAGATTATTAATGAGGGTGCCACACTAAAAAATAGATTTGCATTGTAGATGAAACAGCTTTATGTTGGAAGAAGATGCCATCTAGGACTAATTATAGCTGGAGAAGAGAAGCCAATGGCCGACTTCAAAGCTTCAAAAGACAGGCTGACTCTCTTGTTAAGGGCTGGTGCAGCTGGTGACTTTAAATTGAAGCCAGTGCTCATTTATGATTCCAAAAATCCTAGGGCCCTTAAGAATTATGTCATGTCTACTCTGCCTGTGCTCTATAAATGGAACAACAAAGTCCAGATAACAGCACATCTATTAGTGACATAGTTTACTGAATATCTTAAGCCTATTGTTAAGACCTACCATTCAGAAAAAAAGATTCCTTTCAAAATATTACTGCTCATTGGTGATGTACCTGGTCAACTAAGAGCTCTGATGGAGATATACAATGAGATAAATGCTGTTTTCATGCCCGCCAACACAACATCCATTCTGTAGTCCATGGGTCGAGGAGTAATCTCAACTTTCATGGTTTGTGTGTTTTTTTTTTTAATATTTATTTTATTTTGGGGGAGAGCGCAAGTGGGGGAGGGGCAGTGAGAGGGAGACAGAAGATCCAAAGTGGGCTCTGCACTGACAGGCTGACAGTAGTGAGCCCGATGTGGGGCTTGAACTCACGAACTGAGAGATCACGATGTGAGCCGAAGTCGGACACTCAACCAACCGGCCACCCAGGTGCCCCTCAATTTTCAAGTTTTATTATTTAAGAAATACATTTTGAAAAAAAGAGGTTAGAGTGGGAGAGAGCCAAAGCATAAGAGACTGTTAAAAACTGAGAACAAACTGAGGGTTGATGGGGGGTGGGAGGGAGGGGAGGGTGGGGGATGGGTATTGAGGAGGGCACCTTTTGGGATGAGCACTGGGTGTTGTATGGAAACCAATTTGACAATAAATTTCATATATTGGAAAAAAAAAAAAAAGAAATACATTTTGAAAATCTACCCCTCCCGCAGATAGTAATTCCTCTGACGGATCTGGGCTTAGTCAATTGAAACTCTTCTGGAAAGGATTCACCATTCTAGATGCCATTAAGAAAATTCATCATGCATGGGAAGAGATTCAAAATATCACCATGAACAGGAGTTTGGAAGAAGCTGATTACAACCCTCATGTATGACTTTGAGGGGTTCAAGGCTTCAGTGGAGAAAAAACAGCAGAGAAAAAAATAGCAAGAGAACTAGAATTAGAAGTGGAGCCTGAAGATGGGACTGAGTTGCTGCAATCTCATGACAAAACTTTAACGGCTGAAGAGTTGCTTCTCGCCGATTAACAAAGGAAATGGTTTCTTGAGATGGAATCTACTGGTGGGGATGCTGTGAAGACTGTTGAAATGACAACAAAGGATTTAAGTAAACCTAGTTGGTAAAGTGGTTTGAGAGGATTGATTCCAATTTTGAAAGAAGTTCTATTGTGGGTAAAATGCTATTAAACAGCATCTCATAGTACAGCAAAATTGTTCGAGAAAGGAAGAGCCAATCAATGTAGCAAACTTCACTGTTGTCTTATTTTTAAGAAATTGCTCCAGCCACCTCAACCGTCAGCAACCACCACCTGATTGGTCAGCAACATTGAACATCAAATCAAGACCTTCCATCAACAAAAAGATTGCAACTCACTGAAAGCTCAGATGATGGTTAGCATTTTTTAACAGTAAAGTACTTTTTAATTAAGGTATGAATGTTATTCCTTCAGACACAATGCTATTACACCCTTGATAACTTTCATATGCACCAGGAAATCAAAACTTCATTTAACTCATTTTATTGAAACATTCACCTTATTGCGGTGGTCTGAACCAAGTCCACAAGATCTGTGAGTTTTGCCTGTACTCCTATGATTCTATGCTCAGCAGGCAGACTGGTGGCTATGATTTGGCTTTTTATATAACTTTATCTGTAGGGGAAAAAAGCGATGACAATCTTCCAATGCACCTGATAATTTATCTCTGCAAATTATTAAATTAGCTTCTGGCATGAGTCTCTTATGAGCTTCATCAGCTGAGGAAGTCCAGCTAATCCTAACCACTTCAGGGAACTCTGGAAAAAAATCAGCTTTGCACTTGCAAGCTCACGACTGATCTTGGGTTTTAATGATTCTTCCTAAATACTCATACTTTCCATTCTAAGGCCAAACCCAAATGTCCTCCTTTAAAAATAGCTCCTCTCCAGTCCTCTATAACTACAACCAAATGACAAAGGTGAGTCCTGGAAAAGAAAGCTCTTTTTTAAACAATGGCAACAACAGCAACAACAAACGCCATTGCATAAACCCGTGCTTCTCAAACTGAGAAAGCACAGATGCAAAGCCACCAGACAAAGACGGTCTTCCAGGAATATCCATTTGGCTCCACCTAAAAATTAATTTTATGTTGAGTCAAATATAAGCATACTTCGGAATAGAATTTAAACATCCCCCCAAATTTTTAGCATAAATGTGAAACATCAAAAATTTCACATTTGTGGAGGACCACTTTGGACTCTGCCCTTAAGACTGCCCTGGTGGCATGTTAGTATTCATCGGTGACCTTAATGGAGAAGAGTGGGGGCCGTAGCTTAAGCAGAATGTAAAGAGAAGCAGAAAAAAACCCTAACATTTGTTCAAGCACCCACCATGGACCAAGCATTTTAGATAAATGATCACACAAAACTCCCAGTAGCACTGTCAGCTAGGCATTGTATCCATTTATAAATGTGGAGGCAGCAGCAATGGTGGAGCCAGAATTTGGACCCAGATCTACCATTTCTGTGTTCCTGCCATGATGTTAGAAGTGTTTTAAACAGCGAATTGCAAACCATTAGCACAGGGGCTGCAAACGTTTTTGTTAAGGGCTGCGTGATAAATATTTCAGGCTTTGTGACCGTATGGTCTCTGTCACAACTACTTGAGTCTGCCCTTGCAGTGTAAAAGTAGTTGTAAATAATACACAAATGGGTGGCTGGGTTCCAAGAAAAATTTATGAGACTGAAATGTGAATTTCTTTTCATTGTTGTGTATCATGAAATACTCTTTTTGTCTTATCTAAGTACTTAAAAATGTAGAAACCATTCTCAGCTCATGAGCCACACAAAAACATGACCAGTTTGTCGGCTTCTGCATTAAGGAATTGTAAGACTCAATTTAGTGAGTTGCTTCCACCATTAAAAAAAATTAAAAAGATTCAAAATAGAAAAGAAAAAAATATCACAATACATCACATGTGGTAGTTGTGTCGTGAAACTTCGGTTTGTTACCATATGTTATCACACCTAAAAACACTAATTATGAGATGCACCTTTAATTTATGTACCTCCAAGAAAGAAAAAAAATGCTTACAATTATAAACTCCAGATCTCATCAGCGGTAACGCACATCTCAATCTAGAGATGTTAAAATGTGAAAAATTATGTATCTTACAAAGATAATACAATAGGATAGTTTTTACACAAGTGTGTAAGTGTGTCTGTGGGTGGGCACACATACTAGTTGATGATATATAATGTAGTTTTCACCACGAGTCATAGTCAAAACAGTTTAAAAGCCACTACCTACCTATACCATGATGTCTTTGGAAATAAACAAAGAAACGAAAATAAAATTTTTAAAATGGTTCAGATTCAACCATCTTATTTTTCCATACTTCTTTCCAGTTTTTGCCAAATACATCCCTGATTTTAACTTAGCTGTAATCATAGCTGTTTCTTTTCTGTGTGTTTCCAGGTTGCTACATTATCATTTTAATGGCTGCATCACATCTAATGAAATCGATAATTTTTTTGTGAAAAATTTTTTAATGTTTATTTATTCTTGAGAGAGAGACAGAGCCCAAGTGGGGGAGGGGCAGAGAGAGAGGGAGACAGAATCCGAAGCAGGCTCCAGGCTCTGAGCTGCCAGCAAAGAGCCCAACAGGAGGCTTGAATCCATGAACTGTGAGATCATGACCTGAGTGGAAGTCAGACGCTTAACCAACTGAGCCACCCAGGTGCCCCTGATTTTCTTAAGCATAACTTACCAAGCCATTCTCCTAAAGTAAGTTAGGTTACTTTCTATTTTTCCATAGACTTAGAGTGAACACCTTTGGATTCTAGCCTTTTCTTAGAATTTTGATTATTATGTCATATGGGACAAGTGTTTTCATGACTCTTTAGATGCTTTGCCAAATAGTTGCTTAAATGGAGAGTAATAATTAACATGTTAACTACCTCTCAGCATTGTTTTAAATTTCAAAAATAAATGTTAAAAAAATACAAATTGATGCTTTCTTCATTAAAAAAAAAAATTGACTTTACATCTGGAACTTTAAAAATAATGATTCTTTTTGAAGAAGCAAATCCCAGGAATTAAGTGTCCTTTCAGTCGATTGCACCCTACCAGTGGGTGGGACAAGTCTTGAGTAGAACTTACTCCATGCCCCAGGGCATGGGATTGTTCTTTAAAAAGATGTGAAAGATAAAGAGGGCAAAGAAGAAAAGATGGCTTCTATAATGCCTGCCTGGGTCACTGGAAGATTGCACGATTTATAGAGATAGAGAAATTGGGAGGAAAAAGCACCTTTGAGCGGGGATGTGCTTCATCTCATTTCAGATACGCTGAGTTCAAGACTTGCAAGAGTGGAGTACTGGACAGGAGTGACAGGATGGACTGGAAATACAGTGGTCTAACCTTTGACATAAAGGTGATGCTAACTGCATCTATGATAGAGACGTACGTTCTCAGAGAGGGAAAGGGAGAGCACCTGCAAAAACACCCACTTCCATAGAGTGATGACAAACTTTGGCCGGTCAGCAAGAAAAGCTGAATTTGACATTAAAGATATCAATTTTGACCTTTTAAAGGTGCATATTGGAGGATTGGGGGTGCGGGAAATTGAAGCAAATTTCTTAGGGGGGATGAAAGCAAAAATGGATGTTGCAAATGGAGTCTACTTGGGTCCAGGTGGAACTCAAGGATAGAGAAGTGCAGAAGGAGTGGCAGACACAAGCAGAGCTTATTATGCAGGAGAGGCGCGCTTGGAGGCTGGGAAGGGGGGTGGGGAAGACACCAAGAATAAAGATGCTAAATGAGAGCAGAGGCAGTGCACTACTCATAAGCTTGCTCTGGTCAGGGTCGTACAAAGCCATGCACACGTGTCAATCACATGCTCTCTGACAGTAACTTTCAAACTTTTTGACTACAACCAAGAGCGAGAAAAACATATCTAACTGAAACAAGTTTCACCCCAATATTTTCTGTTCTATTGTCTTCTATTTTTCATCCTTCTCTCCTCTCCCACCATCTTTCCTCCTCCTCCTTTACTCTTCCTCTTCTTCCTCCACCTAGTTGAGTCCCACTAAATAAATTCCATAACTCACAATTTGGAGAACACTGACCTGTAAGGTGACTCTCAAAGTAACATTCATCTTGGGGGGAGTTGCGGTATATCAACAATTTCCCACAATATGCAAGCATGTTTTATTGCACTGCTTTAAAAACACAGAATTCAGATTCATATCAAACACAGCTATACTGTGATGTTCTTCCTTCTACCGCAGAGACCGAAAGAGCCAAATATTTTCCAGCCTCACTTATAGGCTTGTTTATAGCCTCGCTTATAGCCTCGCTTGTGGCTAGGTGGCCAGATAGCCAAGTTCTGGCCAATGAGACATAAGTAACTATCTGCTGGGATATTTGGAGGGTATTTGTTGTCCTGCTGCTGTGGCTCTGGGCCTCTTCTTCCTTTTGAGAGGACAGATTAACCCTGAAGAGAGAAAATCTTAACTCCAGGCCTGTCATTATTGCTCCCTCGGCTTTTCCCCCTCAGGACTGGTGGCTTGGCAGAAAAACCCCCGTGGCCCTGAAGGTCCCATTGGCACTAAGAGAAGCAGATGAGACATGGTCTTCAGGTTCCCCAGCGAACCCTGGCCAGGCAGTACGTCTCAGGCTTGATCTTTTGCATCTCTCATTGCTGGCCTTGGTGAGAAGGTCAAAGTCTCTCTGGGTGAAGATAATTGTCAGGGCTGAACCATTTTCTGGGCCACTGTCAGGCTCAGTGTGAATCAGTGTGAATCACCGCAGATTGATCAGCTGCTATGACACCACCTGTATTAATCAGGATTCTTTAGAGAAACAAAACCAATAGGGTATGTGTGTGTATGTGTGTGTGTGTGTGTACTTACTTCCTCCCTCCTTCACTCTCTTCCTCTCTCTCTCTCTCTCTATATATATATACATATATATACATATATATACACACATATATATATGCACATACATTTATGTTCTATATCTATATGTAATTTATTAAATATAAAATATATATAATATATTTTAAAATATGACATATATTAGGGGCACCTGGGTGGCTCAGTCGGTTAAGCATCTGACTCTTGGTTTCAGCTCAGGTCATGACCTTATGGTTTGTGAGTTTGAGCCCTGCATTGGGCTCTGTGCTGACAGTATGGAGTCTGTTTGGGATTCTCTATCTCTCTCTCTCTCCCTCTCTCTCCCCCTCCCTTGCTCATTCTCTCTCTCTCTCTCTTTATGTCTCTCAAAATAAACAAATCAACTTTAAAATAAAATAAAATATGACAAATTAAAATATAACATATATAATATATAAAATATAATATATAGAGAGAGGTAGAGAAAGACAAAGGAAGGGAGAGAGTGAGAGATTTATTTTAAGGAATTGGCACATGCAAGAGCAGAGGCTTGCAAGTCAGAATTCTGCAGACGAGGCCCTCAGCTGAGAGACCCCAGGGAGAACTGATGTTGCAATTCAACTCTGAGGCAGAATTCCTTCTTCCTAGGGAGATTTTACTCTTTTTCTTAAGATATTCAACTGTCTTGATGTGGACCACTCACGTTATGAAGGTCACTTTGCTTTATTCAGTCTATAGATTTAAATGTCAATAAGATCTAAAAATATACCTTCATAGCAACATCTGCACTGGTGTTTAACCAAATATCTGGGTACCGTAGCCTAGCCAAGTGGACACATAACATTAACCACCACGTTAACCACACTCCTTTAATAATGAACCACACCTCCCTTTCCTAGCCTTCTCCAAATAGGAAGACAGAGGTGTCTGTGTCTGTCTGAGTTTCCAAGTACTTTTTGCTACTTCGATCAGACAAATTAAGATTTTCCTCAAAAGGAAATGTAGCAGTCAGAAAAATTCTTTGAATTTAAGAGGTTTTTTTTTTTTTTTAAGGAACTTGGAAATAATGAGTTTAAAAGCACCGCTTAAAATATTTCAGACTGCGATTCTAATCATCTTGCATTTGTAGGTTGTATTGAAATAGCTGGCACCTATTTTTTTCTACTTGAAATTCCCAGAATTTCTGGCACAAAGAACAAGCTATGGGAGAAAATAAAAGTTTCATCTTTGCATGCATGTAGATTTCAATCTCCTTATCTCCTTATCCTATCTAAAGGGATTAGACTAAATTATCTCTAAAATATTTTTAAAATGCTGTCCATAACCATGATGAGTCTATGACCATAATGACTGTAGTAGGAAAAGGAAAGTGCAGGTATATGAAATGGGGCAGCATACCACATATCACATATGGCAATGACACCAGAATCTAGGTTCTGTTCTTTTTCTTTCATTGTCATCACTCCCCAGCCCCACCCTGCCATTCCATCATGACTGCCAAGAACAAAGAGAATAGATTGCCCATAGCCAGGTTCGGTGGGGAATTTGCCAGGTGTTAGATGAAACTGATTTGAGCAAACCAGACCTGATTTGTGACCTTTGCCACGAGGAGACATTAAAAGGGCTGTGGGAAGTGAGACTGGCTCGTTTTGGAGAAGTGAGAGTTTGTGGAACCTTCCAGTGCTATGGGAGAAGATGGTCAGAGAATCCACCCAGTGACTCTTGAAAGAATCACTCTGAAAGATAGGGCTGATGTCTCATCTGGAGCCCTCTGGAGGGTCAGTAATGCACAGAGGTGCTCCACAACAGCCAGTACAGGTGAGAGACAAGGAGAAGGTGTCTGGGGATAGCCCAAGTCACCATTCTGTGGTGTGACAAAGGTGTATGAGTTTTCCATGGGCTCAGCAGGAGTTCTGGAAGTTTGTGAGCACAGAAGTTGACTTGCCATCCAGATCTATGTAGCCTGAAGAAGGATCAGTGTCATGGGTGACTAGAGATGGGCCTCTGGGTGAAAGGAAGAAAGCACATCCTTGTGGGAATATCTACACTTAGAGATACGCAGAAGGTCACATCGAATGCACCATACGTGAGGACTCTCACTAGACAATGATACAAATGGCTGGAGCCAGCTAAGGAGTCCCCACAAACCAAATGCAGAGCCTTCCATCACCAACACTCAGCCAGGTGCCCTGAGGCCTCTTCCTTCTCTTTGTGAGGCTGTGACTGCCAGGAATAGTCTGACAGGAAGAAGGGACGAGCAGAAGCTTGGAGAGACTATTGAACTAGACAAAAACCGATCATGATAATAGAGATAATAGTTGTATTTGATGGAATACATACTGAAGGGAGATTATGTTTCAGTTAAAAGAGGCTAAAAAACTTAGAGGATTGGTCTGACTTCTCTAAATTGTCCTCAGTTTAGTTCTCCAGTTGCCAGGGAAGTATGGGGGCTAGTCAAAGGAATATGGCTAGTCAAAGGTATAAAAATAGAATGAGATCCATATTTGCACATCACTGTTTTGTGATTTTCCAATTCATACCTGACACATGGAAAGTTTTAGAATGAGTAGTCACTTAAATTCAGTGCTGTCTTTCAAAGCTCATATGTAAGTATGGCAAGTGTTTGCCATGTCTGTTTTTGCCACGTGGTTCTACATGTGTTGATTTAATCCTGCCTGAATTCAGCCTTGCTCTACTCATTTTGATAATCTTCCCAATGGAGAGACAAGTTGAGATGATTGGAGGGGATTTAGGAAGAAAAGAAGAAGATGCAGTGCTGATCAGTAACTTTGTCTTAACACTACTGGCTTCTACTTCCTGGAGGGATGGTTTGACCAAGGCTGTATTGAACATATTATTTTTTTCAGGAGAGGCAATATTTATAAATACAGTGTCCAACACCCAGGAAATGGTTATTAACTTTGTTATTTGCAGATGCATCATCTTTCATTACTTCATCCCGACTAAGATATTGTCTCTTCAAATGCCTCAGTGGACTTCATAACTGAGTTTCTGGAAGAAATTAGGTAGCAAGGGTGGCTAGGAGACCTTCTAGTGTGCAGGGAATTGCCCTGGGCATCTGGGTAGACACCTCATGCTTCTGACTCATTGTCTGTGTTTGGGTGTGCCCAGTAGCACTGTCTACATGTTACCCCTAGGGAATTCTCTAGGGGTAACATACCATATACTATATGCAAGTGTATACTAGTAACAAAGCAGCTTACTTTTCAGCATTTTTATTCACGAGGCTTTTTTCTTCCTCACTGGTTTTTGTTTCCTCATTTCAGAACTCCTGAAACAAGTTAATGGCTGGTTTTATGTGCTTCTCATCACCGATAATCAACTTCCAGCACATGACTTTCCTTAAGGCCAGCAAATACATCAAAAACCCAGGTAGAAAGAGTTCAGGGAATTTTGAATTCAAATTTTGCTTACAGGGCTGTATACTCTGAGCCGGTTTAGCAGGGGAGATAGAGTATAAATGAAAGATAACTCACCCTTCAGATAAAAATATACCAACAACTACCATTTACTGAACACATGTATGTAGTCTACCATGTCCCAAACAGTCCTCTGGGACAAGGTATTTTCCCAATTTTACCTTAAAGTTTGAGGAGATGAGGTAATTTATTCATGGTCACACAGTTAGTAATTGGATTTGAATTGCAGCCCCTACTGCCTTCAGAGCCCACATTCTTTCCTCTGTGCCAAACTGTCTCAGAGGTGTCCTTGGCCAAAGAAATAACGCACATTGGTTGAAAGAAGGATATCTGTTCACTCAAGCAGTCTACCTTCGTTAAGTTATCCAAAACAACAAAGGAGTATGAGTTGGTTGAGGATGATAGAGGAAGGATCCTTGAGAAAAGTAGGAGTCGTCTATGGCCATACCACCCTGAATGCGCCCGATCTCGTCTGAAAAGTAGGAGTCAACAAAGTGAAGAATAGCTCAGAACATCACCCCAGGCAGAGAAACTGCATGGGCAAAGGCCCTGGGGTAGTATGAGGAAACACAGTACACAAAGGATTAAAAGAAAGCCACTATGATTGGAATGAAATGGCAAAAAGCATCTGGATAGCACCACTCACTTGTGACATTAAGGACTTTCAAATTACTACTAAAGTAAGAATCAAGTAATTCGGGTTACCGGAGGTGAAGTTTTTACCAAATGACTGACATGTATGACCTAGATGCCATTTCTGAAAACCATATAACAATAACTACTTAACAGTTATTCCATGCTTACTTTGTACTAGATACTGTATTAAGTACTTTCTGTTGATTATCCCATTTGTATCCCACAACATTGCAAGGCATTAGACCCCCTACGTAACAACACTATTCACTGAATTTTTAGAGGTGAGGAAACTAAGGCATAAGTAGGTTAAGTAACTTGTATGGAACCGTGCAACTGACAATGATAGAACTCAGATGGAACAGTGTTTTCTCTGTTCTTCAGCCTGAGCTTTGTCACTATGTTATATGTAAATATTCTCCCGAGACTGTGGTTTTCCATTCACCACTTAGGGGGGACACAAAGAAACTAAAATTTTCCTAGAGTAGATGTCCAAAGTGAGCAAGATGATTCATGAGGTGTGGGGAGAAAATATTTCAAATTCTATTTTTTAATTTATCACTGTTTCGTTTCTTTTTGTCTGTTTTATAATATATATGATGTGTTGGTACAGAAGTACATACACATGATATAAAATAAAGAAGTTAATAGGGGCGCCTGGGTGACTCGGTTGAGTGTTGGACTTTGGCTCAGGTCACCATGTCGTGGTCTGTGAGTTTAAGCCCCGCATCGGGCTCTGTGCTGACAGCTCAGAGCCTGGAGCCTGCTTCGGATTCAGTGTCTCCCTCTCACTCTGCCCCTCCCCCACTCATGCTCTGTCTCTCTCTCTCTCTGTCAAAAATAAATAAACATTAAAAAAAAAATAAAGAAGTTAATAGATATATATGGGAAATAAATGTCCATCTTTCTTTTTTTCTTTTTCTGATAAGAATGAGTAATGAAAATGTTTAGAAAGCAGTGGTCTGGAGAAGAACATCAAAGCTGGCCAGGAATAGAAGACAGTTGAAAGGAAGAAGACAGAAGACAAATATGTCATGGCTGAGAGATGGGGGAGGGGGCTTGTGTTGCTCCAAAGGGTAGCAGTGGAATCACAAGGTAAAGCCACAGGGAGGCAGATTTCAGCTCAACAAAGACAAGACTTCCTAACCATTGGAAGTAGCTAAAAAAATGGCACAAGCTGCTTTGTGACCCAGTAAGATCTTGGATCGGAGAGATTTGTTTGGAGCATGGATAACCGTAGATCTGGTCCACTTTGCTGAACATTCCTGCATGGCTAGGAGGTCAGACTGCACAATTTTTCAGTCTCTCCCGACTCTGAAAGTCTATAGGTTCCATGATTTTTAGAGGACATGATGCAGATGGTTAACAGAGGACTTGAATTCCTCAAGCGTGGCAGGAGCATCTTAGAAACTATTCTGTGCCCACTCTTCCCCACTGAAATGCTCTCTCCCAGACAATTGCTTCCGTGGCTAATTTCCTTGTCTTCTCCCAGTGTTTTCAATGAGGCCTCCCTGACCACACTATTTAAAATTGCACCTGCTGTCACCTCTGCTAGCACTCCTAACTCTGCTTCCCTTGCTCTACTTTCTTTTTTTATTGCACTCATCACGCATAATGCACTATGTAATTCACTTTGTTAATTCATTAGTTGTTTATTATCTCTGTCCCTCTGCCAGCTCTATGGGGTCAAGGACTCTTGCCTCCTTTGCATCCAAGCACCCGGAACAGCTCTTGACATATTGTAGACAGTCAATAAATATTTGTTAACTAAATAAAGAATGGAACAGGGTGGGCAGTCTGATCTCAGGTTCTCCTGGGACTGACTGAACAATTTTGGGCAAATCAGTTAATCAGTCTGGGTGCCTATTTCCTCCTTGGGTCCATACATCTCTAAGAATAATTGTGTGATTTTAAAATTCAGTTGGGTGGTTTATTGTTTGCCTCTTAAGAATATACTAAGTAATTCCAAATGGCCACCAATACAAATGTAAGAAAATATGCAAATTATCTCTTTTGAGCCACAGTTTGTTCTTTATTTAGCTCGGCTGCTAACCTGAGCCTTTCACACTCGGATTCTTTCTTGTTCAGAGAGCCATTTATTATTGGAAATACCATGAAAGATAAATCTAGTGACCAGCACATGTTTACCACACTTCCTCTAACCTTCGTGCTGGGGATTTTCCACTGCTAGGTTACTGCTTAGGGGAAAATTTTAGAGCAGCAGGAAAAAACATTGATGGTCTGCTCCTTTTACTGGTATAATTTATCTTGATTGGCCTCTCTAAGCACACTAGGGGATATATCAGCTAGTACTGATTGTTTGATGGCTTTTTTTTTTAAACTGACACACATTTTGTGAATTTTGCTATTGTTTTCCGATGTACCTTGGTGGCACCACATGAACATGAAGGAAGCATGTTATATATGCTCTATGAAAGTAACAGCTACTAAATAGTCATATCTAACAAATATACTGTATTAGTGAACCAGAAACATATACAATAAACTGAAGTAGTATTTTCCCGTAGAATAAAAACCTCAAGAATCTAGAAAACTAAGGGCAAAATTATTTCAAGTAAGCAGAAGGAAGGCAATAGTAAAGTTAAGAGCAGAAATCACTAAAACTGAAACCAGAAAATCAATGAATCCAAAAGTTGGTGCTTTGAAAAGATCAATAAAACTGAACAATGCTGTCAAGACTGACAAAGAAAAAGCAAAGACAAATTACCAATATAAAAAATGCAGTAGATTTTGTCACTACAGACCCTGCAGACATCAAAAGGGTAATAAGGGAATACTGTGAACAAATCTACACACAAATTTGACAACTTAGATGAAATACACCAATTTCTTGAAAAGCACAAATTACTATAGCTCATTCAACATGAAAGGTATAATTTGAATGGTCCTATAACTATTCAGGAAATTGAATTCATAATTTCAAAAAGCCAACAACAAAAAATCTCTAGGTCCAGATGGTTTCACTGGAGAATTCTACCAAATATATAATAAATAATTAACAACAATACAATCCTACACAATCTCTTCTAGAAAAATAGTAGAAGAAAAAGAAATACCTCCCTAATGTTCAGAGTTAATTAAGGTCTGAAATTGGCTGCTATTTGGATATTTAGGTGTTCACATCCTGTCTTTCCTTAGAAACTGGCAATAAGATTTTTCTCCTTAGGTTGTCTGACATTCATAGGAGGTTCTTGATAAATATCTGTTGAGGAATTTTCCCAACACTTTGCCCAACTAGATGTGGAATCAAGTGGAATCAAGGCTGCATTACACTCTAGTTTACTTATTTGCAAGCATTCTAGGATTGCTTTAGTTGATGTCACCCTAAGATGCAGTTTTTGAAAATTGCTAATACAAAATAGCAAGTTTAACAGAACTTCTACCTAAGATTCTCTATCTGAAAATTCTTTGGCATAACTAAATGCCCCAATTGTATCTCACAATGGTGTCAATTAGTTATTTCTCTAAAACAAACCTTCCCAAAGTTAATGGTTTAAAATGATAATGATTTATTATTTTTCATGATTTGTGGGTTAAAGAACAGTTTTTCTTTTAGTCTTATGTTAAGTCAGTCCTATAACAACATTCAGATGGCAGCCAGGCTGGAGCTATGAACTGTCATGCCTTAATTCTCCTCCATGTGTTCCCTCCATAGGGGAGCTTGAGCTTCCTCACAGCATGGTAGTCTTAAGGCAGCATTCCAAGATGACTTTATGACATGTCTGGCACTTTGGTTGAGATGGCTGGACTAGCTGGGGGCTGGCCGTGTGGTCTCTTCAGCAAGGTAGCTGGACTTTTTGACATGATGTCTCAAGACACTAATAAAGCAAAGCCTCCCAATGTTTAAAGTGTAGCCTAGACTAAACTAGCATCACTTCTGCCACATTACGTTGAACAAAGCAACACACAATGCCAACCCAGATTTGACAGGAGGGAAAATAAATTCCATCTCTTGATGGAAGGAAAGCAGAGAATCTGTGGCTATCCTTAATAATCTCTAAATTATTTATTTTCCTCTCGTATGCAAAATATACTAATCCTTCCCAAAAACCTACAAAATTCTCATTCCATTATGGGATCAGGCCCAGACTTGAGATCCAGGATTTTGTCATCTAAATCAGGTACAGATATGAATGAGCCTCCTAATATAACTCCCCTGAATATAGACAATCAGTATGGCTCCTATCTATGCAAAGATCTGTTAATTAAACAGACAAGTCATCTGCCTCCCTAAACACCCAACACACAAAAGTGAGACAAGGAAAGAATAACAATATTGGACACTCCCATTCAAAAGGGGAGAAAACAGGAGTACATAGCTTCCCTGATTCATAGTAATTTTGAAATCCACCTGGGCAGTAGGGTCTCCTACTACAGTGCAGGGAATGTTCCTTGATTAGGGTCCAGTTCTGCCCTCTCAGAGTCTTTATCCAGCCTACTGTCCTTGGTGGCTCTTGTTTCTACCCTCTACATCCTGGCTCTCTCACCTGAGAACTCCTTTCTTTTCTGTAAGATAAGTGTCCAGTTTACAACTGAGTTGTTTGGGGTTTTTTTCAACGTTTATTTAATTTTGAGAGTCAGAGACGGAGTGCGAGCAAAGGAGGGGCAGAGGGGAGACACAGAATCCGAAGCAGGCTCCAGGCTCTGAGCTGTCAGCACAGAGCCTGACACAGGGCTCCAACCCACGAACTGTGAGATCATGACCTGAGCTGAAATCGGACACTTAACCAACCACCCAGGTGCCCCCAGTGAGTTTCTTTCTTTGCTTAGTTTCTGTCTATATAAATTTAGGAGCCCAGAATCTCATTTTATTTTGTATTACCCTATCTTTTTTAGTCCAATCTGGTGATACTTTTGCCAATGCAATTCTCTTTAAATTTTTTATGCTTTCTATGCATCACATTACAAATTCAGTTCATTAAATAAAATTCACACCCATAAAATTCTTCAAGGCAGGCCCCTCTTTCCTTTAGACTGCAAGTCAGGATGCTGCAGAGCAATGCTCTTAAGATTCTTGCATCTTTCTGAGGTCAACAAAAGGTCTCATAAGCACAAATCAAGGTCATACAACCTTGATTTGTCCTTAACTTGGGTCCAGGTTTTACCAGCAGCATTCTGGATTTGACCTTTACCGTGAGTCCATTTCTAACGTGGAAAGTCTTTTGACACATGGAAAGGCTAGAAATTTCCCAACCTAGCAAGTCCAGAGCTTATCAAACATTATATCTTCCACAGAAGACTTACAGTTCTTTGAGAGTAAGGTCTGGAGAAGAATAATTTAAATATCTTTCTAAGCCTCTTACATAGAGTCTACCACATAATAGGCACTCAAGAAATGATTTCTGGTTAAATGTTGGTATATGGGCTACTCAGTCTGACTTTTGTAATGTATACATCATTTTATTCTACTTTCACGTAAAATTGATTTCTATTGGGAAACTGGTTGACACTCATTAACTACGATATCTGATTAACCAACAGCAGAGTATTCCCTAACTATTGCTTTGATAGCAGTTTTCCCATAAATACTATCTTCTGTGGTAGAATGGAGCCTCCCATTACCCCTTCAGGGTACCAGTTCTTAGCCCTCACTGCATAATAGAATCATCTGGGGTGCTTTAAAAAATACCATGCCAGAGGTCTTCCCCCTAGATTAATTACATCAGGATTTCTAAATGCATTAGGATTTGTCCATAGGTGATTCTAATAGGCAGCCAGTGTCATGAGCCACTTTTCTAGGGCTAATGCTTTCAACCTGTGTCTTGAATTCCAAGGAGGTAGCTTTGCCCTATGTCACTCAGCTCCAACCATAGTAGTCCAGCATTTTTATCTGATATATATAGTGAACAATTTAGTTCATGAAAAGGACTTGATGTTGAGTTAAAGTTTGAAAACACTGGTATGTTGTGATAACCTAGGACTCTTGGCTTTGTGAAGTAGAACAAATAATCATTGAAATATTTTTCTTGGCATCTTTATGGCTGATCTATATGAACAACTTTGAGGCTATGATTGTTAGTAAGAGGCAGGGTCTGCCTTCCAACACTTCTAGGGAATTTCTCTATGCAAAGTCTACTGACCACATGGTGGATCTGAAGCACATCAATCACCTCTGTTTACCCAAAGGCTACATAGACCTAGTGTCTGTGTATAGCACATCAGGAGACCCTTTCTTTGCCTCTATGTGAGTGCTTTGCAGGGCTCAGTGTGACTAACCCCCACAGCTCACTTTTCAAAAGAAGGGATGCCAATGGATTTTTCTTGAACTCCACAGACTTAAATCTTATAGGCAATCTCTATACTATAGAGAAGGGCAAGAAAAATTGCTGGGGAGAAAATATTCAAAAGCATTATTTCCCTAAGGGCTAAATAATGTTTACAATAATCAGAGAAGAATCAGGTTTAGAATGCTCTGTTATGTGGATTCTTCCTCCGATCAAAAGTTCAGATATGATTGTTTCCCATCCTTGTAGCCAGGCAGGTCAGTTCTGGAGATTAAACCTCAGCAATTTAGCAAGCCAGACTCTTCAGGAATAAAAGCTTATGAGCAATGTCTACGTGGGTCTTCATGTTAGGATCCTTCAAAATAATGGCTGGTCCCATCCACATTTCCTCTCCTCCCTGTCACTCCTCAGTCTCTTACAACCTGTGTTATGCTCACCCCATTCCACTCAAACTTCTCTGGCAAATCTTGCTAAATCAATGGACAGTTTACAATCTTTAGCTGGCTGTACTTCCAACTGTTCCCTTTGACCATTTATTTTCTATCCCTTTAATAGATTCCTTATCTCTTGTCCTGACCTTAAACTTTGGGGATACCCAAGTGTTCATGCTTGGCCCCCACTCTCCTCATGTTACATTGTCCAGTATTTTCATTCATGCTCTTTAACAATCAACAACTACTGATGATTCCTACATGTTTTTGGGCTCAAATGTTATGTACTCTTGTACTCAACAAATATTTTCCAAAACACAACCACAGTGCTAATGTGGACTGGTCTGAAAGTCATCTAGCAACACCCACATGTTATGCTATAATTCTCCACCACAATTCCGTATGTTGATTTCTGACCATCACTCTAAGTTTTCTTTCCTCAGATAATTTTATTTCAGGAGCATGGAGGCCTTTGCATGCCCTTCCCTTCTTCTCCTACCCTTGAACTTCAATCAGATATGTTTACAACATCTCAGTGTGAGATCTAGAAGTTTGTGCCATGAGAAAAGAGAGATTTACAGTAAGATTTACTAGTCTACCCTTTCTGGGCAATTAGGCATGCTCTGCAGGGGTGTCAGCTGAGTGCCTCTTTCTTAGGATTATATCCAAGTCTTTCCTTTTTTTTTTCTTGCAAAAAGACACTTTAAGAAGACATTTTCCCTTTTTATTCTGTACTTCTGTTTCCACGTTGCCACACATGCTCCACATCTTAGTGATTGAAGGCAATGACCTTTTATCATGGACTTTAACCAACATTTTGGTAGATCTTCCTTTTTCCATGTTAACCCGGGGTGCTTAGAGAAAGGCCAGTGAACTACATTACAGGTCTTGGCAGTTTACTACCTAGCACTGTTTCCTATGGTGATTAATGTCTCCTGTAGGACCCGATTACAGAAACATTTTGTCTCTTTCCTCTTGCACAGCTAAATGGCATTTAAGGGGTCTCTTGAGAAGCTAATTGATATAAAACATACTCCTACATTCGGTATCTTTCCTGATTTATACACGTAGCTAGAGTTTTACCTTTACTGCACATTGGAGACACTCCTGACTCTTTGGTGTCAGCTCATTTCTGGTTATTTAAGATTATCCTTGACTTTAATAAGGTTGGTGTTATAATAATTTGAGGTGGTACTCTGTAAGGCAGTATCCAGGTCTGCCTTAATTACTGTTCTATTCTCAGTGTGTAGCACATGGTAGATGCTCACTGAAGGTTTGTTTTAAAAAAAATCTATGAATGACTACATCCTTACACCTTTCAGCTAATAACCTAGGTCTTTCTTGCTAATGGTGGCTGAGTAAGACATGACACATTGCTTAGGCCACCAGGAGTGTGAGTTTGGGAATTCATCTTGGCACCAGACAAATTTTGACAATTACAGAGAAAGATTAGCTGCTCACATCTTGCGCTGTTGTGTCAAAGGTCACTTAGTCCCTGCCCTTTCAAGGAAGAGCCTGGCCACTTGCTGAGCATGACTTCCTGGGCTGGTTGCATAATAAATTTACCTCAGCATTAGGTTACTTTATAGTTCATTAAAAAGGAGTCAGTCAAGAAAAGATACTAAAGGCCTTTTAATGGGAATAGAAATTAGGGAAATAAGGCATCTGATCTCAAGTACACTTATGAAAATTTACCATAAGAAGGTGGTTTCTAGGAACAGCCTCAGAGACTGAAACATCATGGTGGGCATTTTGTCCAGCTTTTTCAGATCACCTTGGAAAAATTCTCAGATGGCTAAACTCAGCTGCCTTCCGCAGCTATAAAAGTTGAAGGACCCTGGTGAACAAACCAGGGTGTTTTCTCAGAGAAGAATCAATACTACTGCATTTGGATCACAAGGAACCCAGACGGTCAATCTTTTCAAACTTTTGTGTACATCAACAATACTCTTCAACACCTGTAAGACTCTTTTTATATTCAAACATTTAAAACCTACATACTCTATACCAGTATTTTCCAAATGAACTTTCTGTGGTAATGGAAATGTTCTATAGCTGGGCTGTGCTATTCAAAACAACAGCCACTAGCTACATGTGACTACTAAGCTCTTGAAATATGGCTAGTGAGGAACTGAGTTTTTAATCAACTTTAATTTTGATTAATTTAAATTTGAATATTCACATGACATTAATGGCTACCATATTAGACAGCATAGCTCTATACAACTGAGATACTATGTACATGAACACAGAGTAGAGCACATGAAATACATATTCTAAAATTATAGAAGTAACAAGATGCCAATAAATAAAAAGTGTTAGGGATGCCTAGGTGGCTCAGTCAGTTAAGCGTCTGACTCTTGGTTTCAGCTCAGGTCAGGATCTCACGGTTCATGAGTTCAAGCCCCACATCAGGCTCCATGCTGTCAGTGCAGAGCCTGCTTGGGATTCTCTCTCTCTCCCTCTCTCTCTGGCCCTCCCCTACTTGTACTCTCTCTCTCTCTCTCTCTCTCTCAAAATAAATAAATAAACTTAAAAAAATTGTTAAATGGACAAACATGGGGAAAAACCCTAAAAATACTCATATTGCAATATCTAAATATAAGTATTATTAACATTGTGGTGTATGATACTCTTTCTATGATTTCTCTTCAGTTTTATGTAAAGACAGAAAATAATGCAAGGTAGCCAATATGTAATTAGAATGATCAAAAGAATAGCATGAAAATCCTAGATGAACCTGGTTTTAACTGATTATGATAGCTATGTCAAGATCTGTCTGCATAGACAACGGGCCAGCTGGCTGCTCTGTGGAGTGAATGGCCCTCCTGTCCCCGCATAAATTTCCTCCCCATAAGCTGTCTATAATGTCCTAAACTCCCATAATATTTAGAATGGGATGCATTTCTGTTAACAACTAAATATTATGCACAGCACATCACGACATTCCAGCCTTTAACTTCCTAGTGGAGCATTGTTTAGACTGTCAGACCTGAGCTTCGGGTATATAAGGCAGCCTGGGCAGCTAACAGGCTATATTTAGCCACTGGGACAAGCAAAGAGAGCACTGAAAGGGAAGAGAGTAGACAAAAGAGAGGTGGAAAACATCATTTTTATATTTTGTTCTAGGACAGTGTCATATATATTAAAGACATTTATTCGTTCATTCAACAAGTAATTTGTAAGTACCTATTCTATGTTTTTCAGAGGAATATGGATATATTGGAACAGAGTCATATTCAGTCCCTTATGGATTTTGAAGTCTAATATAGAAACAGACAATAAGCAGTGGAATACATTTTTTTTAAATAATTAATTACAAGTTGAGAAAAGTGCATGAGGAAAACATGACATGGAGATGAGTGTGCAAAAGAAGGTTCTCCATGGATAAGAACAGAGAAGGACCTTGAGAATAGTTGAAGAAAGGACCTTTCTACTGAGATAATATGAAGATTGGGAAGGAGTTGTTTCTGGGAAGTGTGTGTGTGTGTGTGTTCACCATGCTGAAGAAAACATTTGCAAAGGCCTGGTAGGGCAGATCTTGGAGCATAGTGAATGAAGAAAAGGTGGCTTGACCTGAAATTAAGGAGGTAATCAGGGGGCGGATCAAGTAGGCCACATAAGGGCTTCCTTCAGTGTTTATTCTAACAGAAATAGATTGAAGAACTGTAATCAAGAGGGTGACATGATCATCAGCACTTATTTAGGTAAAGCACCATTCTAATTGCCGAGGATATAGCATGGAACAAACCCTACACCAACCCTTGTCTTTATGGAGCTTCTGTTCTGATGGGAATTGATGTAAGAGTAAAGTTGAGTTTGGAGAAACTGTTGAGATTTCAGTGTTGTCCCTTAAGATGACTGCAGACCTCCCAGAGGCAGATGCAGCCAGACAGGTAAGACTACCTGTGAGCAGCAGTCTCTGCCTACCATCTCAGGAAAAGACTTTTCACCTGGATCTCCGGCTCCACCTTGTCTAAATGTTTCCTTTGCAAACCATTCATGTGTTTCCTGACCTGATAAGCACAGAGCTCCCTCCAGGCAAATCAACTATCTTTTGGTCTAATGGTATCTGAGGGCATAGTTCAGGTCTTGTCACTTGTTTATTACCTAAATCAGATTAGTATGGGCTGAAAATGTCAAGCTAGCCAAAGTCAAAAGCTTAACTATAAGCTAGGGGCATGTTAAATAATGTATACTCCTTCCTGGAGGAATTTCATCTGCTGCTTAGGCTGCAAAAGAGACACAGCCAAAATCTAACCAGTCTTTTGTTGTTGTTAATGTTCATTTATATTTGAGAGAGAGAGAGAGAGTGAGCCAGGGAGGGGCAGAGAGAGAGGGAGACACAGAATCCAAAGCAGGCTCCAGGTTCTGAGCTGTCAGCACAGAGCCCGACGCTGGGCTTGAACCCACCAGCTGTGAGATCCTGACCTGAGACAAAGTCAGACATTTAACAGACTGAGCCACCCAGGTGCCCCCAAATTCTAACCAGTCTTAAAATGACTTTCAATTGATTTCTTGTACAGAAGCCTCAGAAATTCACTGGCCTCTGTCCAGCTCTGCCACAGACCAGCAGCTCATCCCTATCCTCGTGACTGACTGTCACAACTCCTGGAAACACAGCGCAAAACCATAGCTGAGCATGACCTTGCAAGGAAAAAAGGACAGGATGCCCAGTTCATGTTCCTTTATAGATGCAATTTCTCGACCCAGGGAAGTGATGTGAGGTTTTCTTCTTAAACACTCCCCATCATTTGGCTATGGCCTCGAGTACAAAATTTAAGAGGGTGTTAAAAAAAAAAAAAGCCACCCCTCAGTAATCAAGATACTATTTAAATACAGTATTTTAAAACTTAAAATTATTGAAAACAATTCGTGATGGACAGAATATCATAATTTTAACTAAAGACAGTATCTATTGGGGTGATTGCCCTTGGCTGGGCTTCAGCAGACCTGGGGCCTTCTCCAGCTATGCAACACCCAGTGAATTATTCCACTTCCCTGCCTCTCAATTTGCAGAGGAACAAACCGAAACCAGAGAGGTGCTCATTCTTTCAAGGAGCTATTAATTAAGACAGATTCTCTTGGGGGAGGAAACTCATGCTTGACATCAATAAATTTTACAATGCTGCCCAGCAATTCTCATGCGCCCTGGGGCTGAACAGAACCGGCCTAGGGAGTGGCCTAGCTGGTCTGATAAACAAATTGCAACTAAAGTATAGGGTGCTAAGAGTGGATTCCTATATTCGTCCCTGCCACGTGTCCTCAGCTCTCTGTCAGTCATACTCTCAGTTTAGGACAGTATGAGGGCAGGGTGGGGTCATGGAGGAGGGTGGAGCAATCTTTCTGGAGTTGCTACTTCCTCCTGTTATCATGCTAGGTGCTTGTCATTTGGTTTAATTCCCCCCACCATTACATGAGGTCAGGACAACTACCTCCATTGAAGAGATGAGGAAATGAACGCCTTTACATGGGGAAGGCTTTCATGAAAACCTTCATCTAGCCTCACAAAGCAGAATCGTCCAGTGGACTATCAGAACCTACTCATTTCGCAGACCCACCAAAATGCAGCTTTCATTTAAATAATTGGAAAGCACCCCCCCCCCCCCCCCCGCCCCCAGCAGCTTGAAGGTGATTGGAGCAGAATTCTGCAGCATAGGGTTGACCTGGCTCTGGGGTCTGATGAGGATGGGCTGTGTCTGGACAGAGATCCTCTCTCCCCTTCCCCATCTCATTTCTCCTATAGTTACCATGGGTTGAGCTCTAACTCAGTGCTAAGCACTCTCCAACCTTTGTATGTTATTTTTAATCTCCATGACAACCCTAAGTGGCACAAATTATTGACTCAGTGATGTCAAGTAACTACGTGGATACTCACCAGCTGGTAAGGAGCAGTTAGGATTCAAAGTCAGGTGCTCTTACCCCAGAACCTGCATTCTGATGCATGGTTTATACTGCATACCCTAACATCTGTCTGGTTAGGAGCAGCTAAAAATGAAAAATGGTGGGCTGGTACAGCCATTCAGCTGGTCAGAGTGTGGAGCAGGGGTTATCACTGAAGACCCAATGGTTTCCCATTTGTAAATAACATAAAATTTCCACCATCTGGGTATTTTCCATTTAAGGAGATAGCATATCTTACCTGGGTGGTAGTTTACTCACAGTCCAAGGAAATGCTTGAAATTAAGGACTCTCTATATTTTGTCTGACCTCATCCCATAATTATGGAAGCTTACTTCTGAGCATACCAGTAACTTTCCACTTCAAGCTGGATTGGAAATATCCCCCACCTCCCAAAACCCAGTGTGCATTATTCTTGTAGCATCGGTCAGAGGATACAAAATGATAACAACATCAGTATTCAGAGCTTTCTCTTCCCTCATAGTTAGCCCAAACATACTGTTCATCTTTGGCCCTATTTTTCTAAAAAAAAAAAAAAAAAATTGGTACCCAGAGAAGATCCTTGAGATGTTGGAGTCCAAGGATTGTATCTTACTTGCTTCTGTACCTCCAGGACGGAATACAGTGCCTGACACAATGTAAGCTCCCAGGAAGAATGTGGCAAATGAATGAATGCTACTCTAAATGTGAAGAAGGTGCTATTGAACCACCATTGATAACATAAGCAGAGAAATTCTTTCTAGAAATGCAGACGGACTTTCAGTAATCTGCCTACTACGTCTGGAGTTAATCAAGTTGGGGACAGGAAGTATATCAGTGGCTTAGGTGTCCACCACTTACAGGGGCTTAAGAATAGGACAAGGTCCCAAAGTTGGATTCCGGGTGCTCAGCTCTATCCACTGGGTTCACCTTAACCCTCAGAGTCTCCTGAGGCGTCTCATCTCATCCTCCCAGCCACCCAGGAAGGCAGATACGTGTGCCTGTTAGGACTGGGTCTGTGTGCACAAAGCAGAGCCCAACAACAGCTGATGAGCCAAACAAGAGCTGATTTTTCTCACATGACAAGAGGCTGCAGTACCATTCAGGGCTCTCCAGGGGCTCCCCACGCTGTCAGCTCTGAGGCTTCCTTCAGCTTCCAGTCCCACCCAGCTTCGCCTGTGGCTTTGTGCTTACTGGTCACCAGAGGGCTGTTTCTCTTCCAGAGTCCTGTCTGAGTTTCAGGCAGAAAAAGGGGAAAAGGGTGATGGACAAATGTCATGTGCCAGCTGAAGTGAACCCTTGCACAGGCTCTCCCACAGCTCCTCCCAGCGATTTCTGCTGATATCTCACCAAAACACAACTGGGACCCTGGGATATTAGTATTTCTAGGTGATCACGCTGTTTCTGAAACAAAACTTGGGGTCCCCTTCCTAAAGATAAAATGAAAAATGATAAACGGAATAATGTCTGGCTGCAGTTAACAGTGTCTTGCTGCAGAGTGACAGCATATGGTGCTCCAGGGAAGAGCCCTGAGGGTTATGGCGTGTCACCTCCACCCTTGGGTGGCCCAGTCCACAGCACCAGGCTTCCATTATCACCCATCCTCCCTCCTCCCTCAGTCTCCCTCCGGCACTAGAGTCTTGACCTGAAGCCTCACCACTTCCCAACATCACTTTCCCACTTCTCCATCAGCCTCTCTCACCACTAGCAGAGTCCTTCTGTCTATTGACCAGTGCTGGTCACTGTGCTGCTCGGCCTCTGGCATCGGTCAATGGATGGCACAACCTTGCGTGCAGTCCCCTCACTACCAGGCTGGACCTCCTTGAACTTGAGACTGTCCAATTCATCTCTACCCTTGTCCAGATGAGCCAGAGCCCATTCCTACAGTCAGGTTAATTTCAGTGCCCAGAAAGCTGGAAAAAGAGGATCTAGTTTCCTTGGTCACAAAGTTTGCAAACGCTTTGCATTTGGCCCTTCTTGAGGTTGGATGTACTTGGAGCTGGAGGGAAGCAGCCTTTATTCCCCCTCTGACATCACCTGACTACCGAAAGAGTGTGGAGGATGTGGTTCCCCCGTGTGCAGAGATAACAGCTCTAGGGCAGCATCACAGGAGGTAGGATTCAGGGGAGCTATGAGGCTTGTAGCTTTCATCTAGGCTGACTGTTGTGATTTACCCATGAGAAACTCAAGTCCAGAAAGGTGGAAGTAAATTTTCCAAAAGGGGAGGAGCTGCATACACCCAAATAGGATCCCAGCCACACAGCCCCCGGGAAGGATGTCAGGGTGAGCTAGGGGTCTGAACCAGTGGGATGCTTCCCAGAACCCTCTCCCAGCCTCCTTCACCTGCAAGCAGACCATCCTACCAATTACCGAGAAGGCAGAGGGAGAGGACATCAGGTGGCTACAGGGAGAGCTTTCTGTCCTAAATGAGGAGAGCATTTGGGCAGAGAGCTGGGAAGACAGGCGCTTCAGGAAAGGCAAGTGCTGAGTGTTTGAATGGAAATAATTTTAGACATTAGTAGTTACAGGCACAAATAGGGAAACAGGTCTAGAGCAATGGTGGAAATTGTTCAAGGATGTTGAGGACTGCAGTAACAGAGGGAAGAGCAACGGAAGCTAACATTTACTGAGCGCCTACTGTGGACCAGGCACTATGCTTAGAACTTTACCTGAATCTGTTTACTTAATCATCATGGCAGCCCTATGAGTTTGGTGCCAACCTTGAGGCCAAATGTATTTCCAGTTCAGAATTTTCCATATTTTAGAAAACATAGCGCAGTGGATGTACTGCATGCTATGTAATGATTCCCGCACCCAGTAAACAAGCACATTGAGTTTTCTGCAGCAAATAGGCTGGACAAAGACCATCAAAACCCTCAGGTCAATCTTGCCACCAAGTAAGGGCAGGTGCCTCGCTCATAAGAAATTTTAGGTTTCTGAGCTTCGGAGATTTCAGAGCTTTGGGCTGCATCATTATCCTCATTTTCCAGAGGAAAAAAACTGGCTTTAAAGAAAGCCTGGCTCCAGAGTTGCTGCCATTAGCTATTTTGTCCTGCTGTAGGGTGATAATGCACACCTATCATACTTTATACTTCCTATATCACTATAACGTATATAACCAGATCCAGTCCTCACAGAAGTGCTAAGGAGAGGGAGCAAACTCTGTTGCACCCCTTTAACAAATGGGGAAAATGAGGCTTGAAAAAGTGATGTCTTGCTCAAGGGTATAGAATGGATAGATAGAGGCTCAATTCAACACAAAAGTTAGGTCTACAGACTGCTGGTTCTCCTGACTCCTGCTCCTGTGCCATTTGGACACATTCCTTAGAAATTATTTGAAGGAAGAGTAATATGACGACAATGTTAATATTTGTGATGCTTTGAAATATAGGTTTGAAGTGGCCGCAGAATTAGAGTAGAAACATGGAAGTCTTTGCTAACATTTTGGACAAGCTGTAGAAGACTCCTTATCTTCCCAAAATGCCACAGAGCGAGGTTCCAACTGGTTAAGCAAGGGGACATGACAGGGAGCGCATCTGTAGACAGCCCACCCCTCCCAGAGCTAGAGCATTTGCTTTCTGAGACTGCAATGATCCCTCCTGATGTTAGGGTTATCTGAGGTCTCCTGCCTATCTCCAAGGGCATCAGAGGAAAAGAAAACAAAAAACAAACAAGCAAGCAAATAATGTCCTGAACACTGGAAGGTTTGAGCAGGAGGTCTCTGCTGTCATGCCCCAGGGGTTACAGGCCAAATATCAGAAAGCCACAGCCACAGCATGTTATGAGAAGGATGGTCTGCAATATTCAGAAAGGGAGCAGGTGAGGAGGGTATAAAATTAGCTCCAAGAGCAAATCGCTGAGGGACGTAGAGGATGCTGTCTAGCTCCCTGTGTTCAGAATATGTATAGTCTCTAGCATGGACAGGAGAACAAATAGGGGTGGGGATCAGGGGGAGAGGCCGGTGGCCCTGGAGAATCCAGGAATGGTGGAGAGATGAACACATGGAAGAACTTCAATACTTTCCCAACTTTTTCCATCACCACATCATGGAGCATTACTTCCAGCAGAAATCTCTGAAGGTGTTTCCACTACTGGCTATAGCTATAGTTTTTCTAAGATGCTAAATTGGCAGTTAACTACATGGTACTATTTAAGGGCCCCCAAAGCCCCCCCTGCCCTGGCCTGCAAATATCTCACTCGAATATCTCAGAGAAACTCCTTGGTACTAATGAATTCTCCAGAAGACACCGCAGACACAGATTTTGCCAAAAGTATGCCTATGCACATACCATCTGTCTGGAATGTTCTCCACGGACTTTTTCTGTTAAATTTCCATGCATCTTTCTAGACATTCCTTGGGTCCATGCCTCTTTCCTGGATACCCAATAGCTTTCTTATGTATACTTCTATTAGAACAATTGTTACTCTGTAAAATCATTACATGTTTACAGACTGGGTCCCCCCACTGGGTGGAGAGTACAATAATATAACTCACAATGACTAAATGGGGCAGTGTATGTGAAGTGTTTGGCATGGAGTAGGCACCAAGCAAATGTTAGCACTTTTTTTCTCTTGCCTTCCGTCAGTTCTTCAACCAAGCTCTTTCTAGGATTCACTTTTCCCCTTCCTTATCACCATTGTAATTTATCCCTCAATTACCATAAGAGCTTCCTAACTGCCTTTCTATGTCACCAATGTCTTTCTCTTAATAGATCCTACAGGCTGCTGACTAATGAACTTCCCTATGATATTTCTTCCTTGTGTTCCTCCACTCCTCAAGGACTGCTCTGGTCCCTAGTGACCTACTGCCCCAGCCCCAAACACCTACCAATATACCTAGAGGTAGCATTTGTTCCTCCTAGTCATAAAACTCTTATTAATCTGGGGCGCCTGGGTGGCTCAGTTGGTTAAACATCTGACTCTTGATTTTGGCTCAGGTCATAATTTCACGGTTTGTGAGTTCGAACCCCACATTGGGTTCTGTGCACTGACAATGTGGAGCCTGCTTGGGATTCTCTCTTCCTCTCTCTGTCTCTCTCTCCCCCTCCCCCACTCTCTCACTCTCAAAATAAATAAATAAACTTAAAAAAAAAAACTCTCACTAATCCTTTTTGGGGGATCTAATCCTTAGGTACCAAAAATGCTATTCTAATGACTTATTCCAGGACCTCTGTTCTTATATCTCCTAACCCTCAATACTCTTTCTCCACACCATCTTTCAAATACTCCCTTCCAGGTTTAGATTAAGTTAGAAATCCTCCATAAATCAGTTAAATACTTTATTTTTTTATTTTTATTTTTTAAAATTTTTTTTTAACGTTTATTTATTTTTGAGACAGAGAGAGACAGAGCGTGAACAGGGGAGGGGCAGAGAGAGAGAGGGAGACACAGAATCTGAAACAGGCTCCAGGCTCTGAGCTGTCAGCACAGAGCCTGACACAGGGCTCGAACTCACAGACCGTGAGATCATGACCTGAGCCGAAGTCAGATGCTTAACCGACTGAGCCACCCAGGCGCCCCCAGTTAAATACTTTAATTAGTCAATTAATACATGTGTATTGAGTCATGCAGTTGAGGAATGGGAATATAAAGGAAAGTCTTTGGGCTCTCAAGAGTTGAAGTCCACATGGAGGCTTTATGCTCACTCATAGCCAATACCAACTTTTCAATAGAGATGCTAAATGTAACCCATGTTTGGTTACATGACCTGATAATTTAGGACTCCACTTTCCTGGAAAGCTTCCCCTAAATATTTCTGGAAGTTGGTAAAGGATGATTCACATGTGCTCACGAATAAGAACACGTCAGCTTCTCTAACTGTTAGGGATGCTTCTGTCTGCAGGTAACAGAACACCTGACAGTGTCTTAGGCAACAAAAACAATGAATGTTTCACAACGCTGAGAAATCTAGAGGTAGGCAGTCAGATGTGAAGCTTAGTATGAGTTCAGAGAATGATAAATGGCAAAGTTTGCTACACTTGTGTTTTTGAGTTATGGCTCCTTAAATTCTCCATGAGTACTGAAAAGATATTTTCTAGTGACTGAGGTAGGGATGTACATGTAAGAGGATATGGGAGTAATGGTGGTAAGGGATTGAGTGGCCCCATGTGGATGAAAGAAGACTACATGCGAAGGGATCTCATAGGGAATAAGCTAGTCATATAATTTTTTTTAATTTTATTTTTTTTTAATTTACATCCGAATTAGTTAGCATATAGGTGCAACAATGATTTCAGGAGTAGATTCCCTAATGCCACTTACCAATTTAACCCATCCTCCTTCCCACAACCCCTCCAGTAACCCTCTGTTTGTTCTCCATATTTAAGAGTCTCTAATGTTTTGTCCCCCTCCTTGTTTTTATATTATTTTTGTTTCCCTTCCCTTATGTTCATCTGTTCTGTGTCTTAAAGTCCTCATATGAATGAAGTCATATGGTATTTGTCTTTCTCTGACTGCCTAATTTTCCTTAGCATAATACCCTCCAATTCCATCCACATAGTTGCAAATGGCAAGAGTTCGTCCTTTTTGATTGCCGAATAATACTCCATTGTATATTTATACCACATCTTCTTTATGCATTCATCCATCAATGGACATTTGGGCTCTTTCCATACTTTGGCTATTGTTGATAGTGATGCTATAAATGTTGGGGTGCATGTGCCCCTTTGAAACAGCATACCTGTATCCCTTGGATAAATACCTAGTAGTGCAATTGCTGGGTCGTAGGGTAGTTCTATTTTTAGTTTTTTGAGGAACCTCCAGACCGTTTTCCAGAGTGGCTACCCCAGCTTGCGTTACCAAGTCATATAATTTTTTAAACATGTCAACTATGCTTGACATTCAACCATGCAGGTAGTCTATTGAACACACACACACACACACACACACACACACACACACTCACACACACACACAGCAAAGGGAGATACCAGCACACTTACTACAGTATACTTCCTATCTTCATTTTCTTCCTAGACTTTTTAAAAGAATTTTTTTAATGTTTATTTATTTTTGAGAGAGACAGAGAGACAGGGCATGAGCAGGGGAGGGGCAGAGAGAGAGGGAGCTGCAGAACCTGAAACAGTTCCAGGTTCTGAGCTGTTAGCACAGAGCCAAAAGCGGGACTCGAACTCACGAACCATGAGACCAGAGCTGAAGTCGGACAGTCAACCGACGCCCAGGCGCCCCCTAGACTTCTAATTTCTGTACCCATATTCAGAATCCTAGTATGCTGTGGACACTAATGGAGGCCTAAAATAACAATGTCTATAGATGGACTACTATCCATGCAGTTGCTGGAAACATCGTTAGTGACAGTGTTGATGGCCTACCCAGCATCCATTTCCTCCTTCTTCCTTCCTAACATAACTCGAATGTTATTCAAGTACTGGACCAACCCAGATTTGTCTCAGGGAAGGTTACCCCTCCCTGGATGGACCTCAACAGTGTCTTAAAAGACATATGCTCTTTGCAACCTTTTGCTTCACTCTTCATAGTACCTTGGCTTTTCATCCTTCTGCCTATAGCTCATGACCTCTAGATGGCTGTCACCACTCCAGGCCTCATGAGTCATTCAAAGACATGAAGCAAGTGGAAGGGTTCAAAAGGCTTTCTCTTCTCAACGCTTTGTCTTTTTATTCAGAAAGGGAAGCCTGCCAACCGCCTAGTTATCATAATCTGAACTCCCTCCTGTAGGCTCTATTGAACCCCAGGGGACGTTTTACCCTCTTTCAGGCACCATTGTCCCTCATAGTAGGGCTGCTACATTTGCCAAGGAAAATATAGGACACCCCATTAAAATTGAATTTGATAAATGACAAATAATTTTTAGTATAAATGTGTTCCAAATGTTATATGAGATATACTAAAAAGTTATTTGCTACTTATCTGAAATTTACATTTACCTGGGCATCCAACCCTTCTTTATGGGCACTGCCACAGCTTTCACCAGGTACTAATATCTCCCTAAGGAATTCATAATTAATGGCCTCGAGTCCTCAAAGTGCCAAAACATCACCGGGATGTTAAATGAGATACTTTGCCTGAATGTCTGTCTTCACCTTTCATTTACACTCTATTAATGGAATCTCAAAGAAAGTGGCACTGTGGGTAGAAGAAGATAATGTGAATGACAGACACTATGATGCACCCAGCATTGCCCCCTCCCTCCGAAGCCAAAGTTTGTCCAACTTTGTCTGCCCACCTTGACTCTAGCTTGGATGTGTCTTTACCAGGAGGCTCCAGCCCTATTGTCGTGGGCAACAGCTTTTCAGTTCATGCAAATAGATCTATTCACTTGTCTACACAGATGTGTCAGAATTCCAGAAGTAGACATGACTTAGTCCCATAAATGCCACACAAGCCATGTGCTATTCAGAGGAGATATCAATAAAGGCTTCACCACTTAAGGAAGTCTTCATAGAAATTAGAATTTGGCTTGGTTCTTTTTTTTTCTTTTTAATTTTTTTAATGTTTATTTATTTTTGAGACAGAGGGAGACAGAGTGCGAGTGGGGGTGGGGAGGGGCACAGAGAGAGGGAGACACAGAATCTGAAACAGGCTCTGGGCTCTGAGCTGTCAGCACAGAGCCCGATGCGGGGCTCGAACTCACGGACTGTGAGATCATGACCTAACCGAAGTCGGACGCCTAACTGACTAAGCCACCCAGGTGTCCCTGGCTTGGTTCTTGAAGGAAGGAAGTGAATAGGTCAGAAGGCAAGAGGAGATGGGAGAAAGTATGTTTTCTGGAGACTGTGAGGAGACCAAGCCCAAATAAAGCAGGGGTGGCTTGCTGTGGAGTCATGGGAATGAGGCTGAGTAAATTCAGGACCCTATTGCAGAAGACACTGCCAGCAAGGAAGGGCAGTAAATCTGATTTAGGTAGGAATGAGAGCATCTTTCAAGCTTCCTGCTCAGGATGAGTGACCAGATGAAAGCCACATTTTCATACTGCTGATTGCTTCAGCCATAGAGAGAGAAATCACAAAACCAGGCATATGCACAAAACCGAAGTTAAAACTGTTTTTAGAGCTATTAAACTTTGCAATCCAGAAACAAAACATGTCAGATCACTCAACCTAGGCTTGTTTTTTACATTTCCCTTTATCATTCCCTTGTGTAAAATTAAGTCACTTAAAGAGAAACCCAGCATATTTTGTTGAAGGCGTGCACCCCTCTGCCCGCTAGGAAGTCCAAGCCTTTAGAAGAATTCACTCTTCCTAGCTGAATTCTTTAGTTCCTGGACTAAAGAATGAGACCATCTAGTATTTGAGAAAAACGTACATTCTTAGATACTCAAGGCTATGTTAACTTCATCTCAGGCACGAGGATGTTCTCGGTCAACTGTGATCATTACTAATTCTCCGACAGCCACTTCTTTCCTCCCCAGCCAGGGGCTTGTTAACAGCAGCAGTCTCTACCTGCCAGTAAGCACAGCACCCTCTGCACCCCGCTGCCCTCCTGCTGCCCCCAACACACACAGGCTTTTCCTGTATTACTGGCCCAAAGAAGGGAGTGTACTTGTTCTCTAGTTACAGTGTTCTCAGAATAGCACAATTGATCTGCCCCAAGGTAAACCCCTCCCCCTTTCGTATTTTGTGTCTCCAGAGGGCCCCTTCCCCACCCAGGAGCCCCCGTGGCCTCTGTTCTTTCCCTACTGATTTAAACCCTATTCGGAAAAGGACTTAATAAACTATTTCATGTCAATGCTTGCAGTTGTTTAGCTGGGAGGAGGGAGAAAGCTGGGAAACTGAATACAATGTAACCCCCTTCCTAAGACCTTTTCTTTTCTTCTTCTCCCTAATTTTTTTTTTAAAGGATGGGGGGTGGGGGTGGGGGTGAGGGTGGAGGGATTTCTTGTTGTTACTTCCATTTTCCTTGGATTTTCTCACTATGACATTTACATGTTTGCTAGTCTGGGAATGGTCCCCAAAGCTGTGATCCTTCCTAGAAAAACAGGGAGAAAACCATTTCTAAAATAAGTGAAACTCAAATTCTGAGGGTTTTAGGCATTATCCATTCAGAGGGGATACTGTTGCTCTAGGCCAAGAGGTCTTTCCAGTGTGAGGAGTAGGCTTTGCCAAGGTCCAGGTCACTCCTTGCTGGGCTTTCTGCTCTGAATCCTTCACGTGGGTCATCAGAAGGGTCATTCTAGTTTCGGGCTATTTGTTCATAAACAGATCATCTTTATACACAGCACAGAATTCAAAGTATTCACGTGTGAGGCAGTAAAGTAAGCCTCCTTCCTTTTCCTGCCCCTGGCCACTCTGTCCTCCCTGGAGGTGACTTTTGTGATCAGTTTCTTCAGTGTCCTCCTTCCAGAGATAGTCTATGCATTTTCAAAAATACACGGTTATTTGAAGTCCTTTTATCGATTTATTTGCTTATTTTTGTCAGAGATGTCACATTCACATGGGTCAAAAAATAACAATCATAAAAGATAATCAGTGAAAAGTCACACATCCAACCCTTTTCTCTGCCATCTCCATGAATTTTCCCCCTCTACATCACCCCTTCCCCAAGCCCCATCAACTAACTGCCTTTTGTTATGTTCTTATGAATTATTCCAGACCTTTTAAAGGAACATATAATACAATTCCTATTCTTCCCCCGCAAGGGATTCTTTAACTTGGGACTCTATGAAGACAACAAGAAGAACTATTTCAAAAAGCAAAATATGCATTAATGGAATTAACTACAAGCAGTTTAAGGGCAGTAAACTCAGCATAAATATGTATACAAAAGCCACAAATAATAAACAAATTTAATTACATGAGATTCCTTTGCTTCAAGATATTGTGACCCCTTAAAAGGGACCTCTCCTTTTTAAAAGTATTTAAAACTCAGTATCTCCAGGGCTGAACCAATCAAAATAGCCGCCAGCAGTATAACTGAAGCAGGTGTACCTGGCCTATCGGACAGGTGTGTCGTGACAAGTAGCAGCCTGTTTGCCCCTGAGTTGGCCTGTGTGACGCTGGGGACCAAGGTGATTTACCACCTTGGCGGGCTCTGTGGCTTTGCCCACCACACACAGGGGTAGTATTCATAGATCGCTGTGGCTCTTTTTTTTTTTTTTAATTTTAATTTTTTTTTTTTTTTTTGAGAGAGAGAGAGAGAGAGAGCAAGCGGGACAGAGGGGCAGAGAGAGAGGGAGACAGAGAATCTGAAGCAGGCTCCAGGCTCTGAGCTGTTGTCGCAGAGCCCGACATGGGACTGGAACTCATGAATCTTGAGATAACGTCCTGAGCTGAAGTTGGATGCTTAGCCAACTGAGCCACCCAGGCTCCCCTACATCGCCGTGGCTCTTGATGGGAAGAGGGAACTGTGCTCTGAGCCCCACCCTTCTGAGGTTACCTTTATGTGAGAGTTTCATAGATCCTCCTGACTCTATCCGTCTGGCATTTTGCTGCATAATCATTGCATCTTCTCTCTCGTGGGGGGGCTATGCCAGTCCACCATATAGTTTTGTAGGTTACTGCCTTGTTTACCTACTCAGAAGACCAACCCAGGCAAGGATAGCCCAGCTGTAGGCTCAGGGACCTAGCTGTGTCCCACCACGTTTGTCCCTGCTGTTTCTTGTCCTTGGAATATCCTCTCTATGCGATCCTAATTTTTTGTAAAGTTTATTTATTTATTTTGAGAGAGAGAGAAAGCACGCAATTTGGGGAGAGGCAGAGAGAAAGAGAGAGAGAGAGAGAGAGAGAGAGAGAGAGAGAATCCCAAGCAGGCTCTGCACTGTCAGTACAGAACCCAATGTGGGGCTTGAACTCATTGAACCGTGAGATCATGGCCTGAGCTGAACTTGGATGCTTAACCAACTGAACCACCAGGGTGCCCATATGCAATCCTAATTTTTAAAGTCCCACCCATTCTTTAAAATCCAGTTCAAGAATCCCCTGAAAATAACACAGACTTTCCATTTAAATGTATTTCTTGCTCTCCTTGATCACTTATTGGTGTTTCTATCATATAATCACATTCAGCTTATAGCTGTCATTCCAGCTATAATTATAAATACATTTTCCTCATAAATTTTGTGACCTTAGTTATTTATCTCTGTCATCCCCATGGCATAGCTTAGCATGGTGTCCCCCAAATTGTAGGATCTCCATAAATATTTATTAAACAGAACTGAATTGTTTGTTTGGTTTAACCCTCATTCGTAGCCCAATTGAGTGGTATTATGGGGTGTAGGAGGAGAGGGAGTAGTGCTGAAAATCTCTTACTGATAGGTTTTAAAAAAAAAAGAAAAAGCTTTCCAAGTAGGTAATATAGCAGAATGGTTAAGAATTCAATCTCTGGGAGCGCCTGGGTGGCTCAGTTGGTTAAGCGTCCGACTTCAACTCAGGTCATGATCTCGCAGTCCATGAGTTCGAGCCCCGCGTCGGGCTCTGGGCTGATGGCTCAGAGCCTGGAGCCTGCTTCGAATTCTGTGTCTTCCTCTCTCTCTGCCCCTCCCCTGTTCATGCTCTGTCTCTCTGTCTCAAAAATAAATAAACATTAAAAAAAATTATAAAAAAAAAAGAATTCAATCTCTGGGGACTCCTGGGTGGCTCAGTCAGTTAGGCATTTGACTCTTGGTTTCAGCTCAGATCATGATCTCACAGTCTGTGGGTTCACGCCCCGTGCTGGGCTCCATGCTTACAGTGCAGAGCCTGCTTGGGATTGTCATGCATACACTCTCTCTCTCTGCCCCTTCCCCACTTGCGCGTGCTCTCTCTCTCACACACAAAAATATATAAACTTAAAAAAAAAAGAAATTTTTTAAAAAAAGAGTTCAGACTCTGGCGTTAGTATCACCTGAATGCAATCCAGATTCTGTGCCTGTTAGCCACAAGACCTCAAGCGAGCTACTTGACCTCTCTAAACTGGTTTCCTCAGATGTAGAACAAGGATGAGAATAATAGTATTTCCTTTATGAGGGACTTAGCACAGCACCTGGCAGACAGGAAGTATTCAGTCATTGCCATTTTTAATAGTTTGTATTGGGGCAACTGTCACTATCATCTATTTCTTGTCATGAGGCTTTGACAGTATCAGCTGAAGTCAGAAGCTCTTTGAACCAAGGCTCAGACCACTTCTACTCCCAAGCTGCTATTTGCTTGGAAAGAAGGAAATAAAAAAGCCATCAGCAAAACCTCAGGGAGCCTTCATTTCCCACTGGGGAAGCAGGCTGAATGATAATTGTGCATGTTTTATCCAAGTCTATTCATTGGTTCAAAAGTAAACATTCTCATTTCTAAACTGACAGCAATATGGGGAGCCACAGGGCACGTGTTTTTATTTGCTATTTGGTACCGTCCATTAGTATTCTCAAAGTGTTATTTTTGAAAAATCTGTCCAATTAGCTCATTATGGTCTCAAAAAGAAATGAACAATTGAACTTAAACATTGGGAAGTTTTCCATCATTTAACAAAGAGAAAGAACACTCAGCTGAGAAAGGGGCATGGAAATTTTACAATTTCTAAAGCAAAGGTCAGAGGTAGCCTACAAATACCATGAAGCCTTGCAAAAGTTCAGGAAGCAGAGAGTTAATGACTGGAACCTGCTTGTCTGTTGTGCTGGAAATTTCCACTGCCTGTTTTGCTGGCCGTGGAAAGGGCTATACATGGAGAAGAGCTGTCTCCACGTGTGTGTGTGTGTGTGTGTGTGTGTGTGTTGCTCTTCATAAATCCTTTGCAGTGCTATGTCATGTTCTGTTTTCCTTCCAGCTTTCTTTGTCTTCCAGCATTCTGGAGTCACCAGAGGGCCCTCTCCTGGTTTGTTCATTGTATAACCAGTGTCCTGCTGTACGTGGCCTTGCCCCCACTATCTGACCTATTAACATTCCCGTTGCAAAGACATTATCAGTGATCCTTGTTAATGAAATAGTTATTTAGAAAAGCACAATAAAAGTGGGGTGCCTGGGTGGCTCAGTCGGTTAAGCATCCAACTTCAGGTCAGGTTATGATCTCGCAGTTCATGACTTCGAGCCTTGCATCGGGCTCTGTGCTGACAGCTCAGAGCCTGGAGCCTGTCTGTGTCTCCCTCTCTCTCTGCCCCTCCCCTGCTCGTGCTTTGTCTCTCAAAAACTGAATAAACGTTAAAAAATTTTAATAAAAAAAAAAAGAAAGACACAATAAAATATATACTGATGCATGTAAACAAAGGAAATATTAATCCAGGACATTTGAGAGGTTATGAAGAATGACAGAAGCTCCCTTAGAGCAGAAAGGGATTTAAAACAACATCTAAGTCGGGGCGCCTGGGTGATTCAGTCGGCTGAGTGTCCGACTTTGGCTCAGGTCATGATCTCACGGTTGGGGAGTTTGAACACCACAAATGGCTCATTGCTGTCAGCAGTGCAGAGCCCGCTTTGGTTCCTCTGTCCCCCTCTCTCTCTGCCCCTCCCTCGGTTACACTTCCTCTCTCAAAAATTAAAAAAAACCTTTAAGTCAACCTCCCCCATTTTTGGGGTTAAAGATGACATAATTGAGGCACAGAGAAAAGAAGCAATGCTCCCAAAGCCTCAAAACTAATTACAAAGTCTGGCTTTAGGACTAACAATGTATGGTCAACCACATAAAGGATAGAAATAGAGTGGTCATGGCCTGCAATTAAGAAACAGCATGACCCCTCTGCTTGGAGAGTCATGTTTGGGAAGTAGGAATACCAATATGGCACATTTAAATTCTCTTTGTGAAGCAGCATCACTAAAACAAACAAACTTAAATATCAAGATAAGTGTGGGTGAGAAGAATTGGGACGCCTCGCTGAGTGTCCGCCCTTCTTCTACAGGCCAGGGGAGGCTGAACAGCTAAATTGCAGGTGTGTGGGCACGGCAGAGAGTGGACAGATGGCACATCCTGAAACTGCAAGGGCTGGTCTGTCGAGGGCTAACCCAGGGATCAATCTGAGGTGGAGAGATTTGGCTAACGGGAGAAAGAGAGACAAAGGGAGGGGCGGGAAGACTCCTGCTTGCCCTGCTGGTGCGACTGTCTTGATCTCTGCGGGAATTCCTTGTAGTGTCCAGAGACTTTCTGCTTTTCTCTCTGGGCAAGTGTTACCTGAAACATCTTCTGGACCCTTTCACTCAGGCTTTTTATTTACAACACCACACACGATTATGTCAGGCAGTCGCTGGGCTCCTTCCGCCTCTCAAAGCTTCACTGTGCTTGTGACAAGACTCCCTGCAGTCCAAGGGGAGGCCAGAAGCCTTCCTGGTGGAGGGGGCCTTCCCGAGGCCAACTTTGCAGGGTCACAACAAGGGCGCCTCCCTGGAAGCACATTCAGGATGTGAACACGTCCCAGGGTGAGAGGCAGTAGCTAGAGAAGTTGACTGAACAAGAAGGGCCCTGGGGGAGTGCTCCAGATTCTGTCACCACTGGGCTTCACGCTTTCCTCAAAATCAAATCAGACTCATCTGCTGGAGGACAGGAAATGCCCGTGTTCTGGAACTGTCAGTGGGCCAGCATATTAACCTTTCCGAGACAACCCCAGACCTCCCTTCACCACCAAAGGAAAAAACTACTCACCCACCACCACCACTGCCACCACCCAGGTAAACCTAAATCCTTCCCTTTCCAGACCCATTTCCAGGAGTTAACTTGATCTCAGTTTTCCAGAGGGAAAACAAAAAATGAAGGTCAGAGAGGTTAAGTGACTCGGTAAAAAAAGCAAAACTCGAATGTGGATTTTCAACCTGGGTGTTAGTGTTTTGTTTCTGTTGTGTTTTGTTTCTTTTTTTCCTGCTCCCCAGGGCAGCTCTCATCACTCTCATCATACCCGTCAGGTCAGCTGTTGTGTCTCGGGTGGATTGTGGATAAGCAGGGAGGAGACACTTTTTGGTCATGGAGCATTCGAAGCATTATGTCAGCCTAAGCTACCGTCACTAGGCTTCTGGGACACAGAGAAGGATAGGTAGAGAGAAGATCTGAAGAGATAACTAGAATATAGCCAGTAGAGTACTGTAACTGAATCCCTGCCAGGATCACACAGAATGGGAGCAGAGCAGTTTTGCAAAGGAAAAGCAGAAGGCTGCTACCGTGAGAAAGGAGAAGAGGGGTGCTGAGTAGTCCAACATAACCAATGTCTTTTACCAACTCCTAGGGAAGGAGTGGAACGTGTGCCCAGGGGCTGTGCAGAGATCATTTTACAACCTGGGTGAGGACTGTAATGTCCCAAACCCGTCACATCCGGGTGGAAGTCTGTAGGGCTGGAAGGCCTGGCTCTGTCACCCACACTGCCACCACAGTCCACTGTGATGTCCCTTCCCCATCTCCACCCACGTGTTGCAGGGGCCCCTCTTGGGTTCTGCCATGTGCTCTGTTGCATTGCTTGGCCTCTCTTTTTACATATGCCCTAATTCCCTACCTAGATTTAAAACTGGCATCCAGCCTAGGGATTTACAGCAAATAGCTGTTCAATAAAAGTTTGTGATAAGACATTGTTGACTCTACGTAGAAAAAGGGTGTGCCTCTTTTGTTAGTGTTTCACACTCCATGTCTCCCTTTTTATTCTCCCAATAAATAGATATGGAAGACAGAGAATAAGATGGATCTGGTTTTTGGGGTGGTGAAATGATATAGTTACAATTAAAAATAAAAAAGCAATGAGCAGAGCATCGGAACTAGGCAGCTGCCTTACCCCAATTACAAACTTGTGTGGTGCCAACCTGTGCCTTAGATTCTCTTCACTGCTAAGTGCTTTCTGGATTATCAACCTCAGCACATTGATATTTTGGCTGCATAATACTTTCTTGTTCATTGTACGGTGTTTAGCGGCATCCCTGGCCTCTACTCATTAGATATCAGCAGCAACCTCCTCCCCACACCCACAAATGTGACAGCCAAAAAATGTGTGCAGACGTTGCCAACTGCTTCCCAGGTGGGGGAAGAATCCCAACGCTTCTTTGGAGAACCCCTGGGATAGACGGCCTCTGCCACAGTTGAGATACAGGCTTGGCTTCACGTTTCAGAGTGAAAATAACAAGGCTGATACAAGATAGGAATGTCTTGTTCTCATATGAAAGTCAGAGCTGCTAAGGTATTTCTGCCAAGTTAGCAAACACCTGGCCTCCTCTTAACTTGCTGTCCATAGGATGTTCCCTATGTCAGAGACAGGTTGGTCTGCCATCGCACCTAACATTCCAGTCAGCAGGATGGAAGAAAGAGGATAGAAATGAGAAGTTGCATTTGTACTGCGCTCATCCTATTGGCCAGAATTTAGTCCATAACTAACTGCAAGGGAGACTGGCAAATATAGTTTTTCTTATGGGCTGTCATGGGCCCAAGTTGAAGTCATTTAAAATCAAGGTCTGACGGTTCTTTTCCTTTTTTTTTTTTTTTTCTTTTCTTTTTCTTTTTTAACTTTTGGTTGGTGGGGAGCAGAGTTTGGGAAATGTATCCTGAGCTGTCTTCGGGAGGTGGGAAGCAGAATTCAGTTCCCTCGATGGTCTTTATTTTCATCCTCTCCTCTGATCTTAGAGCCCCCAAGGCCGAGCTCTCTGGGTCAGAGAATTCCAGAAGCCTTGCAGATCTGGCCATAAAGTTGAGAGGTGGTTGAGGTCATATCAAGGGAGACACCAATCTGAGGATCAGCTCTCAGTTTCTTAGTTGTAGAGAGGAGTATGTCACTGTTGAAGGCTCTAGGAATGTGTCTGAAGCTGTGTTTAAAGAGGCTTGTGTGAAAAGATACATACAAGAGGATCAAAGATCAAAGGGAGCCCTGAAGAGTCAGATATGCTGCCTGGAACTGGATGACTTCTGATAGCAATGGTGGGAGCAGCTGGAGGCAAGTGAAGTATCTACTTTTGCACACTCTTATTGCGCATCACTGGCTTTGTCTCTGAAATTGTTACCTGCTGAGCTAATTTATTATCACTTGCTTTTCTCTTCTAGATTAGAGAGTTGTATCTGATACAGTATTTCCTCTCTTGGCTGATAACAGCATGGCAGAGATAAAGTTTAATATTCCTAGCATCCTGTACTTTTTAATAGTATTTATGGCAGTGTAGTTTATTACTTATATAATTACTTAATTATATAATTACTGTTGTAATATATAATTACCTATTGTACAATTACTTAATTAATGTCATTTTCCCCTGATAGCTATAAAAAAATATGTCAAACACACACACATACACACACAGACACACACACACACACACACGCACAAGAACACTCAATAGAGAAAAAAAAGTGCTAAATTGAACTGCCCTTGGTTCCTAGCCCAGGAAAGCCAGAATGAATGGGAAGAGTGTTTTTTCTTAGTTACACAACAAAGTGGGTCTTCTAAGTTTGTTAATTTTTAAGCCTTTAATGTCATATGTGTTTTGAATAGGCTATGGCTACAGCAATAGGATTTTTTAAACCGTTCTATCGTGAAGTGCCATTTATAGAGAAAAATATACAAATCTTAAATAATCATAAAGTGAATACTCATCTGTGTATCAAGGACAAGAGACAGGACACTATGACCCCAAAGAAGCCCCACTCATGCCTCTACCTAACTGCCACTCCATTTTTCCCCCAAGAGATAAACACTGTCCTGACTTAACAATGTAGTTTGGTTTTGTCTATTTAGAACTTTATACAAATAAAATCACACATTCTCTTAAGATAGCTATTTTTAGAAGCAGAATTTGGGTACTTTTGCATACCACTGAGTTAATGAGAGTAGATATTTGAAATAGGGACTACCTCAAAATCCATGACATATGGTCATCGTAATGTTGTCTCTTTATGGACAAAGTTTATCTTTGGATTCCATACTTTCTCCATCAGAAGAAAGAGCAAAGCCGTGATTGACCAGCCCAAGAGACCCAGAAGCTTTTCCTGGGAACTAGCAACTTGTCCTCAAATACAATAGTTGTGTTTTCTTGGCAAGAATCTAGAAAGGTTCCGTAGCCAGCAGATACTGATAAATGAGATTTAGTTGAAGACAAAAAGAAGAAGGGGGAGAAGGAAGAAGAAGAGGAGGAGGAGGAAGTGGAGGAGGAATAGATTAAAGATAGAACAGATAAGGTTTTGTCTCCTTTCTCAATTATTTTAGGAGGGGTCATTAAATAGAAGCATCCATGGTAAACTTATTTTAGTTTGCTTATAGATCAATAACTACTTAAGCCAGCAGGGAAAAAGAAAATTGAAAACTTAAAGACCTAGAATTTGGGTTGGTCATCTTTCACTGAGTTTTGCTATGTGACAACCAACCTCCAAATAGCAGTAGCTTGCAGCAATAAAGACTTTTTCCTTACTCTGTTACTTCAGCCACAGTAGGCTGACACTCTTTTCCACATGTCTTTTTCTTCTGCAATACAAGCTTTAGGAAGAGTTCTGATCTAGGGCATATCATTCTTGAGGCAAAAGAAAGAGAAAAAGATGTGGAACCACTCAGTGGCTATTAAAATTTCTGTTTGGACCCGATATATATCATGTCTGCTAATATTTCATTAATACAAGTAAGTCACTTGGCCAAATTTGACATTAGTCCTTTCTAGGGAGGACAAACAATTGGGGAAAATAATGCAGACTATTACAGGGGGTTATTTTCTAATGGTGATCAATGAGAAATTATATGAAAATCAGGGGGGAAGAGAAGCAATTCCCCAAAATTCAATGAATACAAGTTGAATCGATCCATTAATGAAACATTCACATAAGAAAATCCACTAAATAATTAAACACTTATGTGTTAGATGTGGAGAAGCCCATATAGTCCCTATGTGAACAATGACTTCTCTAGGAAACATCTTTTATTCAGTGCACTAGATTTCCAACAAATTCTTTGTTTTCTTGGAGACTTTGAAGAATTCTAAGGGTACAACTCAGATGAAAGGAAGAATTATAGTCTAATCCTTGCTTTGTACCCAGAAGACTCTGTTTATAGGCTGGATTTTCAGTATCTCTTCTGTTCTATAATCCTCCTCTTTATGGAATCCTCTGTGAGGATATAAATTATCCAACTTCAACCAAGCGTCTACTGTGATGTATTTTCAAAAATTTCACAGTGTCTGATCCTTGCTGACAACATAAATCTTGTCTTCATACTGAAAAGACAGGAAAGCAATTCGCTTTCTTCAGATTTTTTTTTTTTTTTGCCATAAAATTTCTTAATTCAGACAGCACTTTGTTAGTCCTTGTAGAATTTGTTCCCTTGAAGCTCTTTGTTTCTTTTGAAATCAGCACTTTTGGTGGATTATCTGCTGTAGAAGTTGAGTCAGGAGACTGGTTTGGGGAGAGGATAGCAGCAACCAGATTTCAGTCTTCAGAAATGCAAGCCTGACACCTTCTGGACAGCATGTGACCATTACACCCACAGGTATTTCCCTTGTCAGAGGCAGTAGGGTGAGTCCCAGGATAGGATCCCTGGATAGGATTCAGCGCTGCATGAAATTTGATGGTGGAAACCTTGCATCTCTATTTCCATTAATTGATATTTTCAATTTAGCACTTTCTTCGGATATGAATGTATGTAATGAGCTCTATTAGTGTTACTAGTAAGTTGTCAACAGGAGAAATTACAGGTATTTTTTGAATCACATTCGAGTTATTACAGATGCCTCAAAGTATTGTTTACACTCATCATTACTTTGAAATCACAATAGACTTGCCACCAGATCTTGTTATTCAATGTGTTAGTAAATAAACACATGTGTTACTATCTCATACATTCGCTTTTTAAATTTTGATTTTTGAATATGATTGGTTTCCCATGAAATTCCATGTATTTTATTTTATACCTTTATAGACTATTTTGAGAAAAGTGTTTATAGTTTGTATCAAACAGCTAACAGTTTATGGCATAAAAGATATTAAGAATGCCTCTTTTGGGGCATCTGGGTGGCTTAGTTGGTTGAGGGTCTCATTCTTGATTTCAGCTCAGGTCATGACCCCAGGTTCATGGGATCGAGTCCCACCTCAGGCTCTGCACTGAATGTGGAGCCTGCTTAAGATTCTCCCTCTCTCTCTCTCTCCCTCTGCCCCTCTCCCCTACTCATTCTCTCTCTCTAAAATAAAAAAAATGTTTTAAATTTTTTTAATGTTTATTCATTTTTAAGATATGGAGAGAGACAGAGCATGAGTGAGGGAGTGGCAGAGAAAGAGGGAGACACAGATTCTGAAGCAGGCTCCAGGCTCTGAGCTGTCAGGACAGAGCTGACCCAAGGCTCGAACTCACGAACTGCAAGATAATGACCTGAGCTGAAGTCGGACGCTTAACCGACTGACCCACCCAGGTGCCCCCCCCCCCCCGCAAATTTTTTTTAATTAAAAAAAAGAATGCCTGTTCTAAGAACAACTGTTGGCAAGGATGTGGAGAAAAGGGAACCCTCATGCACCGTTGGTGGGAATGTAAAGTGGTGCAGTCATTATGAAAACAGTATGAAGATTCCTCAAAAAATTAAAAATAGAAATATCACATGATCCAGTTATTTATGGATATTTACTCAAACAAAACAAAAACACTAATTAAAAAAGACATATGCACCCCTATGTTTATTGCAGCATTATTTATAACAGCCAAGATATGGAAGTAACCTAAGTGCCCATCAATAAATTAATGGGTAAAGAAGAGGCGGTGTATATACACAATGGAATGTTAGCCATAAAAGAAGAGTGAAATCTTGTTGTTCATGACAACATGGATGGACCTACAGGTCCATAACACCATACGAGGTGTTATGATAAGTGAAATAAGTCAAGACAGAAAGAGAAAATGCCATATGATGTCGCTTATATGTAGAATCTAAAAAACAAAACAAACAAGAAACAAACTCATAAATACAGAGAACAAATTAGTTAGTGGCTGCCAGGTTTGGGGGGAGGGTGTTGGAGAAATAGGTAAAGAGGAACAAAATTCTAGTTATAAAATAAATAAGTCATGGATATGAAAAGTACAGCAGAGGGAATATTGTCAATAACACTGTATAATGTTGGATGGTGACAGATGGTGATGACACTTATCGTGGTGAGCACTCTGTAATGTATAGAATCTTTGAACCACTATGTTGTACCCTTGAAACTAATTTAACACTGTCAACTATATTAAAAAAAAGAGAATGTTCTAGATGCATTCTAGAAGGGATAGAGAGGATTAAAACATGAGAACGACTCCTCTCTTTCACTAAAATAATGATTTTTAGTTTCTTATGCATAGAATTAAATGACAAGAGTTTCTTTTTTAACAAAAGACCATTTTGACATCGTATTAATCATCAGTGTAAAAAACTTGTGTTTTCTTTTTCTTCTCATGAGACTGGACTCTAAGACTGTGGTGAAAAAAAAAACCCTGCCTCTCCCTTTATTTTCCTCCCTCAAACCACACACACACACACACACACACACACACACACACAGTGGTGTGTGTGTTTAGTTCTCTAAAACTATAAAATTTGTTTTAATTTTTATATCAGGCCATGCATTCTGAACACTGAATTGCAACTAAAAAGAGAGTAAGTAGAACATACTGTAGCAAATTTTCAATTGTTCATTGAAATGCTTCTATATCAAGAGCCTTAGGAACACCCCTGGATCAAGGAAAGGAGTCAGGGTCCAGTACTGCAGGCTGTGTGGGGCCATTCACTGGAACAGAGTGGACTGGAGCCCTGGTTGTCAAGTCTGCATGGCTTCCAAGTGCATGGTATACACTTCAAAGGAACACGAAGTGATCCAGTGGAAAGCAGAAAGTTGAAAAGAGATGAACTTCACCAATATTTCCCAGGCACTGCCATTCTGTCTGTACGTCAGAAGGTCAGTTTCACATGAAGGACAGGAGGTGTCCTCAGAGAGGTGAGGAAGTTCCACAAAGCAGTGGGGCCCATCTCCCTCTGTTTAGGGCAGGGACATTTACAGTTTTTGGGTGCCCAGTTAAATGGCTTCATGAATGACATTATCTAGTTTTAACTAAACTTGCCCTCACAAAATGGACTTCCACATGAGCTGTGTGTTGAAGATAATATTTGCAATAATACAAACATAAAAATCTATACAAACACAATGGCAGTTATCCAATATGACCCTTCAAGAATAATACAAGGGGGAAAAATTACTGTCTCATCACATCTGATAATGAATTGGATCCCCCCAAATTGAAATTGCCAAGATGACTTAATGTATGGATTTGTAAACACTGTTATTAATGATAGCCTTGTCCATAAGGTAGATTGTGCCTTGAGAAATTAGTTAATAATAGTGGTAACTGTACATAATTTATATACATATAAGTTCAAAAATGATTTACTAATAAAAATATGTGATCAAAAGAGTTTGAATATCACTATTTTGAAGTTCTAAAAATTAAACTTTTGAATTGAAATTTGAAAAAAATTCTATTGTGAGTTCAGTCACTACAGAATGGAGGGCCGTGTTGGCCACAGTAAGTTTTACTGGCCCAAAATAATCATAACTGTAATACATAAAAATGAGAAAAAAAGACATTGTTGGTTGAAATGGATATTGGGTATTGTGTAGTGTATTTATTCATCTCTGCCTGTCTCCACAAACTGTGAACCTCGTGTGGACAAGGACCACTCCTATTAGCTCTATATCCCCAGCTGACAGCCCCCTACCTAGAATTGGTAGGAGCTCAAAAAATGTTTTCTGGATTAATGGATCCAAAGAAATCAAAGCACTAAGGGGAATTTTGACCTTTGGTTCATAACATAATTTCTCATTGCCCCTTAGCATTTCCCAGGAATGAGTACTTATTTCAAGATGGAAGACCACTCTCTGTGTCCAAGAGAATTCAAAGGACAACATCCAGAACCTGAGATCATAGGAAGTATCAACTCCTGTAGAGAGATGGAAGTCTCTCTCCCATCTGGGCCTCCATTAGCCTTCACTTGTCACTATTACAGCGGGCATCATGTTTATGATTCTCGTTGTCTCCCACTATTAGTTAGGGAGCTCCTGCAGGGAAGACACGGGTTCTTACTTGTCTGCTTTTCTGATATCTAGAACAACGGCAGACACAGAAGAAGGGGACAGGGAGAAAATACATGTGAACACCTACTGTGTGCCAGGCACTTGCCCTATCTTACTCGTACATCACGTTAATCCTGTGAAAGTTAAATTATATTCCCAAGGTCACACAGCAAATGAGGGATTTGGCATTTCAATCTAGGCTTGATTCCAAATCCAGGACTCTTTCCACTACTTTAAATTATGTTAAAAAATGTAGAACATATAAATTTGTTGATTAATTAACCTAGCCTCTTCATCATGACTCTCAAATGGTAGAGCTCTCACTGCCACGCAACAGAACCCACTTTATTTTCCAGATCCCTAACTATTAACTTCCTTTTATTGAACTAAACTCAGCCTCCTACACTTCCACGTACTACTCCCAGTTCTTTTCTGGAGCCACACGGGAAAACTGTAATCTCCTTTCCACAAAATCAAATCCTTAACTTACGAAGACAATCACTGTGTCTCCCCCTTCAACAAATAGTTCTCTTCCCATGCTTTAATGACCAAATACTGCAAGAAGCAGAAAGCAAGCCCTATTTTAATCTTTCAGTTATGGATCCTTTCCTGAGAAGCGTTTGGCCTTATCTAGCCAGAAGACTTTTGGGCTCCTGACCATCTAGACCCGGCACTCTTTTATGTATCAAAACATGGCAGTGAAATTCCCTGGCTCTTGCATATTCTCTGCAAATGCTCACTTAGGCTAGCAACCACAGGGTACAGGCCTAGGGGAGGCTGGTGACTCACTAGATGCCTCTGAATGGGCTCTGTGGAAAGTACATTTATCAGCTTCTCTCAAAGTGCAGTCAGGACCCATCTACACCAGAATCACTGGAAGTCCGTGTTAAAATGCAGACTCCTGGGCCTACTCCAGAGCCCCTAGATCAGAATTCCTAGGATAAGACTCAGAATCCTTACTTCTTAATGAGCCTTCCCTCCCTCAGGTGATTCTAATACATACCCAAGCCTGAAGCCTCAGACCAAAGTAACACCATGTCTAAGTGACATGGAAGTTGCCTTTTAGTGCAGTCCCTGTTGGTGGACGGCAGCCACATAGATAAGGAATATTTTTTAAGTGGGACTGTCAATATTTATATAATATGAGAAAAGCAAAGGCATCTGCCAAGGGAGTTTAGCAGCGACCACATATAAAATCATGATAAAAAAGGTAGGGCCCTCTAGTTAACAGGGCTGGCCTAGATAACATAGGTGGTCACCTGTACCAGCAGATGGAATCCATGGAAGATAGAATTCTGTTTAAAATCACTTTTCTCATTGTTCTTTCCCTCATGCTTCTTAGCTGCCCAAAGTCTCTTTTTCCTCACCCTGATTCTCACTTCTCTCTCCAGAGAGCCTCTGTGTTTCTGGGGCTGAAATGTCAAGTGCAGGAGAAGGGAGTCCACAAGACAAAAGCCTTTGAAAAACTCATGTCCTGAATTCCTGGGAATTCTGCTCTGAGAGCTGCTGTGTGACCTATCTGAGGCGTTTCCAAGTTCTCTAGAATGGGTCTTATTCTTTGTGAGGTAATTTTCACCATTGTTTTCTTCCTTTTCAGCATGTAGTGGCTTGCATGTATTTGAATAGATAGAAGTCACGTGACTGGCCAAGGGGGTAGAAGTTCATAAACAGAACAGTTGTGTATTTGATCTGGAAGGTGTGATGGTTAATTTTATATGTCAACTTGACTGGGCTAGGAGATGCCCAGACAGCTGGTAAAACATTATTTCCAGGTATGTCTGTGGGAGTGTTTCTGGAAGAGATTAGTATTTGAATTGGCACCCTAAATAAAGATTTCCCTCAACAATGAAGGTAGGCATCACCCAATCTGTGGAGGACCTGAATAGAACAAAAGGTAGCGGAAAAGAAAATTTGTTGTCTTTGCTTGAGCTGGGACATCTATCTTCTCCTGCCCTTGGACGTCAGCACTCTGGCTTCTTGGGTCTTCTTGGGTCCAAAGACCATTGGCTTTGGTCTTATACCAGACTTGTACCAGACTTATACCATTGGCTTTCCTCAACTTTGGACGCAGACTGAATTACACCACTGGCTTTCCTGGTTCTCCAGTTTGCAAATGGCAGATTGTGAGACTTCTCAGCCTCCACAATTGTGTGAGCCAATTCTTGTAATAAATTTCCTCTACATATCTATTCTTTTTCTCAGGAGAACATGGACTAATACACATGATAAGCAAACATCTTAGTCTCTTACTTTCAACTGCTTCATTGAAACTCAGAGTACCCTTTTTGGGTGAACTACTGATCCTACCCCACAGGTGAAAAGACCACAGGAGATAACAAACAGTCGATAGGTGTCAGCAAGTGGTCCCATTCCCAAATGAGATCAAACAGCCTGGACTCTGAGCTCAAACTAAAATATTTACATGATATCTTGCTGAGAACATCAGCATTTTTGAGAAGGACAGTAATGTATAGGAGACAAGAAAAATCACTCATTGCATTATGTTAGAAACAACCTGCGATAGGAAAGGATGAGCTGAAATGTTGGACTAGGTTTTTCTAACTTTGATTTCTTATGGAGGCATTGGTATCAGAGGCTGGGCAAACTTCCAGCAGGGCGGGCCAGGTCCCAGGATCTCTGGCTACAAGGAAGAGGGTCTAACTCTGTTTCTTGCTTGTCATTCACAGCAACAATGTGCAAAAATACAGATTATGTCCCAGTGCTCTAGAATTTCTTCATTAGGATGACCCCGGGTAGATTCTACACTAAGAAATCCAGATATACAATATGGCAAATTATTTGTGAAAAACTTCACTTTAGAGAGTTGCCACAGGATTTTTAATGAGCGCCTTTGAAAAGCACGATTCCAGGTACAAAACTGTGATCTGCTCACAGCTCTTCAAGAAAACAGCTCCTGCATTACGAGAAACACTTCACAAAGCCCAGCCACTTACGGCAGCTGCGCGGCCCATCTGGGAAATAACTCCGGAACCCCTTCAGACAAACTCGCCGTGGTGACTGGGCAGTCACCGAGCCCCTGCCAGCTCATTTGCGGTCAGTATTTTTCACAGATGCTCCCTGGTGAGTAGTGATTTCCGGATATTTTTCAAATGATTTTCATCCTGCCAGCTGGGCACAGTTCAGGGAATAACAGCTTGAAGGACTCAGCCGGATGGACCAATCAAAGACAGCTTGCCAGACTGATTTGGATCGGACTGGATTGTTTGAGCCTTGCCCTGAGGTTGGCATACCCCCTGTTTTCCCGTCCTGTTGATTTCCATCCTTCCCCTTCCCCAATCTTTTTTTGCCCCTGCTCTGATAGCTCACTATGCATTCATCTCTCCCGCTCCAATACCTTCTTCCAAGGTGACACCATTAATGGTCAGGCAAGGGGATGGAGTGAGAACAACATCCTAAGAATAGGAAAATGTAAATCTTGTCCCAATTCTGCCACTAACTAGCTACATGGCATTGGTCAAGTTGCTTAATGTCTCTGGGTCTGTTTCTTTTCTAGCAAAATGAGAGAGCCCATCACTAATTTCATGTAAGCCCTTTACCAGATCATCCAAGTCCTTCCGTTGAGCTGCACATCTGATGACACATCTCCTCACCTCTACATGTGCTTTCTGAGCTATTTCAAGACATTCCAGATTTCAGAAGGAAAGTAGTGTTCACTGCATGAGCCTGTTTCAGTGACAGACTAGGGCTGAACATTAAATTTGGAAGAAGACATGAAATCCATTATTAATACTGCTTAGGGCAAGAAGAGGCTGAAAGAAACACAGCAGCTGTAAAAATCAATGGTGAAATGGAATTTATCACTTCTGTGCAAGTCTGACCTCCCAAGCCTTTTCCTCCATGTCCCCAGGATCCTGAATAATGAATAATGAACCAAAAGATGCTCTCCGTGACCTTTAGGACACGCAAAGATGGAAGGACGATTAAAGAAAAGAAGAGAAAATCCTGTAAAGTTTAACTTTGTTATTATATTCTAAATTGAAAATAATGTTTCCTCAGATTTTAAAATAAATACAGAAATTTGGAGACTACTGAAAAATGTCATAAAATAAAATCACTCATAATAGAGATAACCACTGTCAATGTTTTGACTATTTCCTTTCACACTTTCTGATCCTGACACTAAGGAAACAGTTTCCTCCATCATTTTGAAATGTCAGTCCTATCCTGAATCATCCTGGCTCATGAAAATCTCTGAATCATCCTAGCTCACGAAAACCTCTGCATCCTAGAGAACCTAAAGTACCAGCACTATCCTTCATTTTCTTTTCCATATTTCACCCTCACCCAAAATGAAAAATAATGCTAACAGGTGACTATTTGAATAGGTAGCTGAGTTGGGGGTAAATTTTGAGGGTTCCTGTTGCTTAGTGTTTATAAACAAGCCTTTGTCTGAATCTCTGTATTTCAGTAGGGGGTACGAGGCACATTTTTTTTTTTTCATATGCACTCTTTGCTCCTCTGCTTTAAGTTCTTTATTGGTTTCCCATGCACTTTTCATAAAATCCAGACTCCTGAAGAGGACTTCCAGAAATCAGCACAGTCAGATCCCTGCCTCTGCCTCTGGTCTCAGTATGTACCATTCTCTCCTCCAGTACCACCAGCCCTTGCCAGGCTGTCACTCCTCCTAAAACACTCTTCCTCTTCCCGGTGCCCGGCTAATTTCTAATTTATCAACTTCGTTAGGTTCTATTGCTATATGCTCCTGTGTACGCTTCTCCTGTGAGCATTCAATGCATTTCATTGCTATTGTTTATTCTTTGCCTTTCCTACAAGACTCTAAATACCCTAAGAGCAATGACTAGCCATTTTGCTCACCACCGTATCCCTATCCCCAAGCATGGGCATTTTGCAAAGTGAGTGTTCAATAAACACTTGCTGAATATATTAATGGATGACAGCCGTATTCCACATTAACCAACAAAGCTCTTCAAGAGAAAATATACATACACCACTGTCTCTCAGAGTGGGGGATTTTATAAGTGGTTGATACTCTGAAGAGAAAAAGAGAAATTCACTATACCCTTTTTTTTGAAACTCATAATACCTGGCTTTGGAAAGTTGGCATTGAAATCTTATATGGCTTTTGTAATTGCTGCCGTGACTCTTATGCTTCTTGAGGGTAGGATAGGAACTAGGAAGATGATCCATACCCCTGTGACCTATGCCCCCAAAGAGCAACATTAATATTTGCAACCTACCACCTTACTCCTCAGAGGGGTAGCGGAGGCAATCTCTAGCCTTAATACCACAAGGCTCTACAGTGCAGGCTCCCTCTAGCCATATGCACAGGAAATCCGTGATTAGGGAAATGGAGAACTGGGGCTCAAATGAAAGCAACAGGAAATCCAAAGCTATTCATGCTAGGCATACTAGACATTTTTTTCTATGGTTGCAGCAACCAATAGATCACTGCAAAAGATCACTGTCTTTATAGCAATAGTAAAGGGGTTTCATTCTCTGGGTGAATAGCCCCTTACTTTGGGGGAGAGGGGTCCAGGACAGAGAGTCAAATAATGGAAGCCAGCCATTATTAATGGGCTCTAAGATCAGCCCCCATCCTACCTACAATGTAACAACAGCCGATGGCTCCAGCCAGCCAGGCTAGTTCCTACACTGCCTCCCAAAAATGTAGGGGTGGGGAGGGAAAGGGCATGCTGTATCCCAACATCGGTGAGAGTGGGGAGGTGGATTTTAATCATTCTATCTTATTTCTGAAAGTTACAATTATGTGAGCAACATAAACTGTGAAACTGAATCACTGCTTTGTTTGCTCTGTAGAGTGTTAAAATCTTCCTCCTTTGTCATTATAGAAAATAACATTGTGAACAATCACACCTCAAGGAGATTAAGCCCCAACACCATTCTTTTCATGGTCTGCTTACACTATGCTTACTCATACCACGCTCATTCCCAATTCCAAGCCATTGCTCAAGCTGACCAGATTCCTGGAAGAAATGCCTTGCCTGTTCCCTTTCACATTGCAAATCCAACCTACCCACTCAGGCCTAACCTGTTATTGCCTTCTCTGTAAAATCTTCCACAGCAACCAATCTGCAATAGTCTGCCATATCCCTGGCTCCTTTTATACTTATAGCCAACATCACTCATTTTGTTGAATAAGTACACTTGGCTTTGTATTGTATCTCAGCTGTTTCTAATATCTATTTTGACTCCCTAATGGATTCCTAAATCTCCGGAAGGAAGAAACTGTGACTTAAACTTCTTTGTGTTTTTGTTACAGTACTAGCCATCCAACAGATGTTGAAGATGTAATAAATGATTGAAACCATCATGAAGGGTGCCTGGGTGGCTCAGTCAGTTAAGTATCCAACTCTTGGTTTCAGCTCAGATCATGATCCTACAGTTCATGAGGTTGAGCCCTGCATCAGACTCTATACTGACAGCATGGAGCTTGCTTGGGAGTCCCTCTCTCTCTTTGCCCCTCCCCTGCTCTCGTGTGTGTGTGTGTGTGTGTGTCTCAAAATAAATAAATAAACCTAAAAAGAAAGAAAAAAGTAAGAAACCATCATGAAACTAACAGCAAAATGTAGACCATAGTGGTAGAATACATAATATTTAATTGTGGCCAATTAGGAAAGAATTCATTTACCAATACATAGCCTAAAGAGAAATTGACACATTAGTTTTGATTTTCAGATAGATTTCTTTACAATACAAGAGACATGATTAGATATTAATGAACAGCCAGTGGAACACAAGTTTTCTGGATTTTAATGTGAAACTAGTTATGAACAATTTTCTTTGGCTAACTGATTTAAAGCACAATTAACAATTTAAAGTATAAAAGGAATGTCTCATAAACCTGCTTTCATGGTTCAGTTGTTGCGTGAGTATCCACCATTTTCATTTTTTAGTAATATCTCAAAAGATTTAAGATACATGCAAAAGATTTAAATGAACTGATGAATATCTACAAAAACCTACAGCGAACATCACACTTGATAGACTAGAAGCTTTCTCACTAAGATCAGGAACAAGGCAAGGATGTTCCTTTTTTTTAAAGTTTATTTATTTATTTTGAGAGAGAGAGAATAGAGGAGGGGCTGAGAGAGGGAGAGAAAGAGAGAGAATCCCAAGCAGGCTCTGCATTTTCAGTGCAGAACCTGATTCAGGGCTTGAACTCACAAACTGCGAGATCATGACCTGAGCCAAAATCAAGAGTCAGATGTTTAACCAACGGAGCCACCCAGGCATCCCAAAGTTGTCCTGGAAATCCTAGGTAATGTAATAAGATATGAAAAGGTATACAGATTGGGAAGAAAGAAACAAAACTGTCTTTGTTCACAGATGACATGATTATCTATGCAGAAAATCTGGCAGAATTAACAAAAACACTCAGGAAATAATAAGAAATTATAGCTAGAATATGAGATACATATTTAATATATAAAAATCAATCACTTTTCTATATACCAGCAATAAACAAATGGAAGTTGAAATTAAAAAAACAATACCATTTACATTAGCCCTCCAAGAAAACGAATACTTAGGTATAAAGGTAAGAAAATATGTACAGAATCTATATGAGGAAAACCACAAAACTCTGATGAAGGAAATCAAAGAACTAAATACATGGAGAGAGATTCCATGTTCATTGATAGGAAGACTCAATATGCCAAGAGGTCTCTTCTTCCCAACTTAATCTATAAATTCAACACAATCCCAATCAAAATCCCAGCAAGTTATTTCATGGATATTAGCAAACTGATTCTAAAGTTTATTTGGAGGAGCAAAAGACTCAGAATATTGACAGAGAAGAACAAAATCAGAAGAGTGACACTACCCAACTTCAAGACTTACCATAAAGCTACCATAATCCAAACAGTGTGATATTGGTGAAAGAATAAATAGATCAATGAAACAGATAAGAGGGCCCAGAAATAGACCCACACATAGTCAACTCATCTTTGACAAAGAAGCAAAGAAAATGCAAAGGAGAAAAGATGGTCTTTCAACAAATGGTGCTGGAATAAGTAGACAACCACATACCAAAAAATAAAACTAAAATACAAGATAAACAAACAAAAAACAAACGGATCTATATACAGAACTTAACAACCTTTACAAAAATTAACTCAAGATGGGTCATAGATCTAAATATAAAATGCAAAATTATAAAACTCCTAGAAGGTAAAATAGGGGAAAATTTAGATGACCTTGGGCACAATGACTTTTTAGATACAACACCAAAAGACTTGATCCATGAAAGAAAACATTAATAAACTAGGCTTCATTAAAATAAAAACTTCTACTCTGCAAGAGACACTGTCAAAAGAATGAAAAGACAAGACACAAACTGGAAGAAAATATTTGCAAAAGACATATGTGAAAAAGAACTGTTATTCAAAAACATACAACAAACTTGTAAAACCCAATGATAAGAAAATGAACAACCCAATTAAAAAATGGGCAAAAGACCTGAATGGACACCTCACCAAACATGCTATAAAGATGGAAATAAGTGTATAAAAAATGCTCTACATCATATGTTATTAGGGAATGGAAAATTAAAACAACAATGAAACATCACCACACACCTATTAGAATGGCCAAACTCCAAAAGGATGACACCAACAAACGCTCACGAGAATGTGGACAAACAGGAAGACATTTTGACTGTTTCTTTTTTTTGTTTGTTTTTAACGTTTATTTATTTTTGAGGGAGAGAGAGAAAAAAAATGCGAGCAGGGGAGGGGCAGAGAGAGGAAGACAGAAGATCTGAAGCTGGCTCTGTGCTGAGCCCGATGCAGGGCTGGAACTCATGAACTGTGAGATCATGACCTGAGCTGAAGTCAGACACTTAACCAACTGAGCTACCCAACTGAGCTACCCCAGTTTGTCTGTTTCTTACAAAATGAAATCTGTTCTTATTATATGGTCCAGAATCTCTCTCCTTGGTATTTATCCAAAGAAGTTGAAATCTTATGGCCATACAAAATCCTGCACACGGATGCTTAGAGCAGCTTGATTCATAACTGCCCAAATTTGGAAGCAACCAAGATGTCCTTCAGTCGGTGAATGGATCAATCAACTGTGGTACATCCAGACAGTGGACTATTATCCAGCACTAAAAAGCAATGAGCTATCGAGCCATGAAAAGACATAGAGAAAACTTAAATTTATATTATCAAATGAAAGAAGTCAATATAAAAAGGCTACACATACTATATGATTCAACTATATGACATTCTGTAAAATTACAGAAATAGTAAAGGATCAGTAATTGGTGGGGGTAAGAGGGGAGAGAGGGATGAGTAGGCAGAGCACAGAGGGTTTTCAAGGTAGTGAGAATACTCTGTGTGACTGTAATGGTACCTACACATCATTATACACTTGGCCAAACCCACAGCATGTACAATACCAAGAGTTAAAACCTAATATGAACTATAGCTTTGGGGAGGCAATGATATAGATTCATCTATTATAACAAATGTGCCACTCTGGTGTGGGATGTGCAGATAAAAAGGCTGGGAATATATGGAAAAATCTCTATACCTTTTGGTCATTTTTCCTGTGTATCTAAAACTTCTCTAAAAAAATAAATTCTCATTCTTAAAAGTCTGGACCAAAGTGAAAAAATAGAAACTGCATGTTGCTGTCAAGACTTTTTTTTAAGTTCTAAGAAAACTGTTCCCTGTGGTTTCAAAAGAATGTTACAATTTCTGCCTGAAGGTGGCGTTTGTGTACTATGGTCAAAGAACGCTTCCCTCAATTAAGACAAAAAAAAAAAAAAAAAGAAAAAGAAAAAAAGGAAAGAAAAAAGTTTACCAGACAGTAAAACAACTCATAAAACTGTCATGAGTAATTCAGCAGCTGGGCTGAAATGGAAGGGCTGCCGTAAGCACCTCTGGTTCTCCGTGGCAGGGGTGAGCTTTTATAGATTAAGATTATAGACTTACCTGTGAACACTGAGACTCATAACTCAGTTTACAGGTGCCTTAGAGCTGAAAGAATATTTGCAGGGCTGACTCTGGGCTTTGTTACAAGCACCAGGAACTTCGTGAGCTATGGAAGGCCACAAGATCTGGCTGAGAGAGTCCGACAGGAATGAGGGTTCTCAGACCCGCACAGAACTTGTGACCAATTTACTCTCAGCCATACCAGTCGCATTGTGGGAACTGTTTGCACTTGCGGGGAACAGCTGCTAATTAAAAGTTTCCTAAACCCAGCTTCTGCAAAAGTATTCTGTCTGGCACATGTTAAACACATAGATTTCTGGACTTCAACTTCAGAGATCCAAATATGAAGATCAGTGGAGCCCAAGACTCTTCATTTAAAAAGCTTTTTTTAGAATGGACAATTACTCAGCTATATAAATAGAACAAACTACTGATATAAGCAACAACATGGATGAAATCTCAACAACAATATTCTGATCAAAAGAAGCCAAATGCAAAAGAATACACATGTATGATTATGATTATGTGCGTGTGTGTATATATATACACACACGTCATATGCATAAAGTTCTAAAATAAACACAATTAATCTCTGGTGATAGAAATCAGGCTGGTGGTTACGTAGGGCAGGGTGTTATGTAGATTAACTGCAAAGGGGCATGAAGGAACTTTCCAGTACCAGAGTAATGTTATATATTGTATTGGAGTGGTGCTTACAGTGTGTATAGAGAATACTTTAAATTATGTGCACTTAATTGCATATGAATCATACTTCAATAAAGTTGATCTAATCAAACACTTCATAGGTGATTCGAACGTACATCCAGGCTTGGGAACCTCTGACTCTTTGCTAATGGAGAATGACCAGGTCTTAAGTGCACCTGAACTACACTGAGGCTTCTTTTTCTGGCATTAATACTTCCACTGAGAATATTTCTGAGCCCCAGGCCACCTTCCAGATTTTCCATGTGAGAAAACTAAAGTTCAGAACAGTTGAGAGACTTTTCCAAGGCCACACAGTAAGATACCAGCAGATATCAAATAAGAATCCAGGTCCTGACAGCTTTTTCTTTTCTCCCAGTATTACACCATATTCAAAGGAGTAAGAAAAGGAAGTGGCTTGTAGATGTTCCTTGCTCTAATGTGGCTTCTTTATTTTTCATTCCCATCTATAGGATAGAGCTATTTGGTTACCTAAGCCAAAGAAATTGAATAAATAGAATAAAATCTTATCAAGAGGTGTGGGTGGCTCAGTCCATTAAGCATCTGACTTCGGTTCAGGTCATGATCTCTCAGTTTGTGAGTTCAAGCCCCACACTGGGCTGTGTGCTGACAGCTCAGAGCCTGGAGCCTGCTTCAGATTCTGTGTCTCTGTCTCTTTCTGCCCCTCCCCCACTCACATACACACACACACACACACACACACACACACACACACACACTTTCTCTCTCTCTCTCTCTCTCTCTCTCTCTCTCTTTCAAAAATAAATAAACATTAAAAAAAATTTTTTTAAGGAATAAAATCTTATAGGGAATTATCGAAAGACTGGTTTCAGGTCTGTTCACTTACTCATTCAACTAATAAACAGCAAATATTTGCTGAGTACTTGCTAGTTACAGTTCTAGGCAAGCTCAATTTGGTAATGAGTAAGACAGACAAGATCCCTGCCCTCAAAGTGTTTATATTATAGTCAGCCATAAAGAAATAAACAAATGAGGGAGCAAGATAATTTCAGACTGTGAAAAATGCTTGAAGAAGACAAACAAGGTGATTGATGGAGTGACTGGAAAGAAGGATCTGTTGTGGCTGAACTTGTCAGGGAGGCTGCTCTGAGGTCATGATATTGAGGAGCATGAGATGAGGCCAGAGAGGGTGGGATGGAAGGCAGCTATCTCCGAATGCTTCAAGGACTGTCATGCAGAGAAGGAAGTACACTAGTCTCATGTTGACCTAGAAGGTGAAGTGAGAACCAAATGAATGGAAGGGACAGAGGTTGTATTAAGATCAGTTTCGGGAAGAACTTTCCAACCTAGTAGTAAAAGAATATTTAGTCAAGGGAATACTATGTTCTGGTTTCCTTATTTGCAATACTTTAATTCTTCTAAAAAAGCTTTGGGTGGCAGATGGAACAATGTTCATTGGAAGGAGTGACTTCCCCCTCCCAAGAGATTGCGGGCTCAAGCAGAACAGTCATATACTAGGGATCTCAGAGAAGGGATCCTTCTCTGAGTACTAGAAAATTCCTAGAGTCTCTTCCAGCTGTAAGCTTGTTTAAGTCTGAGCTAAATAATGTATGTTTGGCTGATGGATATACCTGTAGATTTGAAAGGTTTAGCTGTGCTGAGTGGTATCTACAGACCCACAAGACTCTATGATCTTCTAAATAATCATACTCGTGCACAGGAGGTGCCCAATTTATTTTTGCTGAAATGAGATGAGCTTCTCCAGTGAGGTACAGACAGGTGAGTTGCGGCCACCTTAACCTTTGGCCCTCAACTCTTACAGGTGCTGCCCTAATTATGTCACAGAAACTATTGTAAAAAGCAAGAAAAACATACTCCAGATTCCAGTCCAGGTTGTGGAACTTACTAAAACTTCTTGAACAGTAATAGGGTACTTCCAGTTTTACTAAACTTTAACCATAGGTTCTCAGAAAGGCCTTCCACTGAATGCTTTCCCTGAGGAATGCAGCAGAATGGCATTCTAATGCCTCCTCCAATGAGAAACCAGAATATGGCCAAGAACAACTCTTGAGGATGGATATCAGCAGGAGTGGAAAGGGTAATGAGCTGTCCATTCTGCCTGGCTCACTCAACTTCATTTAGAGAGAATTTGCTTGATTTACTGCCAGAAAACAAAGCTGTACATGAGAAAGAAGCAGTCTTGATTAGAAGGCTTTTAAACAGGTGCCTCTCCAGAGAGACTGATAAGTCTCTACCACTAAAGGTCCTATGTGGAAAAGGGAAGACCTGGATATCTTGGATTATTTGGGCATTGACCTTCTTGCAGACTGTTGCAAGGGAGGAATTAGGTAAGCCAAGATTCTTTTCATTCTAGGAGTCACGGCTTTGTCAAAATTACCCAATTATTGATCCCGTTTGCCTCCATATGGAAAACAAAGTTCTAGCTATGGTGCAGGCCGTGGCAAGATTGAAGTATGCTGTGCGAAACACAAAATTTCCGGAAGGACAGACTCCCATTGCCTCTGGGTAGCTTCTTATCACTCTGCGACTGTGTCCTCTCTCTTTCATCCAGTCCTAAATTATCATTCTATTAGAACATAAACCTCTCGAGAGCTCAGTCTTCCTGTCTTTGAGTGTGCTTCTGGCACAGTGCCTGGCAAAGAAAAAGAAACAGAGATAGACAAATAGAGAGGGAGACAGAGACAGAGACAGAGAGACAGATAGGGCACTTGATAAGTACATGATGAATAAATGAAGTTTCATTGTCCTGCTTTCCAGAGCCTAATCATAGCCAAAACTAACTGAACACTTCTGTGTACCAGGGAATGTGCCAAACACTTCAAAGATATTACCTTATTGAATCCTTAAAACAGCCTTATGAGTAGGTACTATCATCATCATCAGTTTTAATCATCACTATTTTTATATGAAGAAACAGACCTAGACTTGAAACCAGTATAATATACCCCAGATTGGTTTTAACCCTGTCAATGTAATGGGAACAGGGGCAGGCAGTGTGTGGAAAATCTGTGGATTGCTTTGTCCCAAATCAGAGTCAAGGTCCCAATGTACACAACAGCCAATTTCTTAGCAATCTCAGCAACACTTCGGTAGAGTCGACATTTTTGAACAGAGAGAAAAAAAGCCAGCAGGAGGAATGACTTTTCTGTCCCTCATTTTCTCCTGCTTTCCAGTGCTGACAAGGGGCATTTAGACAAAAGCCAAATTTCATTGAATTCATACCTTGTAATGACCATTATTTTAGAGGGGTCCAGGATGGTTGCCTAGGACTTGGGTATCTTACTATGAAAGGTGTTTTGCTTCTAACTTGGTAAGGTATGAAGATATTTAGGACTTTACATATGAATTCTAATTACCATTTATTAAAAAAAAAAAAAGCAATTGTTTACTGAGAATTCACTGGGTGCTGGACACTGTGCTAAGCCCTTGAGTGTATTATCTCAATTAATGCTCAGAACAACAAACATCCCTAATGACTGAAATTGTTTTCTTCAGCTTCAATATAATGTATTGGTTTATGGGTGGGTGAATACTGATTACAGCCAAGAGCTGTGTGTTCATCTACAGAAAGGAAGAATAGCTACAAAAAGCTTTGACAAATGGTTTTTTTTTAACCAAATAAGGCAAATAGAACTGTATCCTTGACAACCTGCCATATCTGTCTTGGCCAAGACAGTCACAGGACTTCAGAGTTCTGTGCAACCATGTGAATTCATTCCACTTGGCCTTCTTAGCTAGCAAATCCTTCACTTCAAACAGTTCATAAACCAAGAAGGCAAAAAGTAATCAATTTTATGGCAGAAAAAACAGATCTGAGTTTAAGTTTCACCTTACAAAACTAAAGCCACTGATCTTTCTTTCTTCAGGTGGGGCCATCGCTAACCTGTAGACCACCTTGGCTTGAGTTAGAAAAAGGTGACCCATGGGCAACTTTGGTGACTCTCGCGCTGTGCTTAGTGAGCAAATGGTACCTTTGTGGCCTTCCTTCTAGGAACACACAGCTCTGTGCCAGGCCCCATGGCTCAGTGGGAAGGGAACAGGGCTGGATATCAGCCCCCACTCAACCCCTTGGCAGGTGCCTCAAAGCAATGTGCATAACTGTGTGTGGCAGGGCCACCATCAGGAACAACGTGGACATTCCAAAGTGACAGTCTATGGACCCCAGCCTACTCACAGATGGGTTTTATTGCCCTAATCATGTTTGAAAGAATTTAAATTGCTTTTCAACCTTAAAAATTAGGAAATTTCACACAAAATTGAGATTTCAAGCTTTTCTCAAAAAATCAGATGATCTGGGAACAGTGGGTCTGCATTCCCATACAGCGAAATGGATTGAATCTGAGAACTCCCTACTCTATGCATTTCCTTATTTAATTCATTTGACACTATATCTTGGGTTTCCTTCCACGTTAGCATGTAAAAAGCTACATTTTATTTTTTTTGTTATTTGCTGTTTGATAAATAATACTTGTACCTGCTTACAAAGTTCAAAAGACACACGCTGTCCCCTAACACCAAGTGCTGCTTCCCCAGAGACAACCACTGCTACAGGTTCTTGTGTGCTCTTCCAGAGATATTATATGCACACACAAGCAAATATATATGCTGTATTTCTAAGATGCCATCAACTGCAAGGTGCACCATTATTCTGTATTCACTAAGCAAGAAAAAATCCCAATAAAATCATGACACCGTGCCTTAATGATGATCTTGCCTGATCCATAAATCAGTCGGGTCAGCCCCTTATTGCTTTGAAATTTGTTTCACCTGCTCCAGGAGACTGGACAGTTGTCCCTGTCCTTCCGTTGCATTGCTTGAAGTATGGCAGGTGATCTTTTACATATTGCTGGGTAAAAAAAATGTAATACAGTTTTATCTTCTTGTGGGCATCTTCATTTTGTAGGCCTTATAAAAGACTTAGTTACTTGTCTGAGTTATTGAGATCTAATACATATATCTTGTTGGCATATGGTGAATCGACTGAGGTTACTCCTCCATTTATTTTGGTGTAAAAAGTCAGGGAAGAATCTGACTTTATTTTTCTTCCCACTACTGTACCTAGTTTACTACAGTTCCCACCACTTCCTAGTGGCTTACCTTGAACAGCTTCACTCCTGTTCCTTGTTTGATCCCCATAGAACTTTGAGCGCTCAGCATAAGGACTAGTAGATAAATGGCTGGACAGTGCAATTAGAATCTCTTTGGAAGCCCATTTGCTATGAGGGCTGGGCGGTTTCAGCACAGGCAGGAAAGCCCTGTGATAAGTCCAGAATAGCTGGCACAAAGTCTCAGCTTAGAAGAGACCTTCAGAAGCTTGGGTGTAGAGTTGCTGGGGTGGTCTGACCTGGGGGCTTCTACCCTCTGCCTTGATTCACCTCCCTCCTCTGGCAAGTGATGTGTCTAGGTCACTGGTAGGGAATGTAAGGAAAGCAGGTGAGATTTATACCAATACCAGACAACCTAATCAAGAGCAAAGCTGAAATTGAAGCCTGGGATCAGACTTCTGTGTTTCCATAAAACATGTAATAACTTTAGTCCAAATTGACATGGTTATTCTAAAACAAACACATCTATGACCTTAAACTGCACCTTGAACTTGGAAGATGTTTTTCAGGCAAGTTTTTGAGGCATAAGTTCTAGTCCTTACTTTGCCAGGATACCCTATACATCCTCCAATAAGCCACTTTCTGGGCCTCAATTTATTAGTCTCATATACCAAGTGATGGGTTTAGACAATAATCTGGATCTAGGTTCTTAAGCTTTTTGCACAATGCATGCCTTCGAGATACACCTAATTTTGCCTAAAATTGCAGAGCATTCACAGACCCCCTAATATCCACCCACTGATTTCTCTGCTTGCTTGTCCAATGCTTTATACACATTCTAAGTCTCACTGATTTTTCTCTTGTGTCATCGTCACAAAGATAGTATTTGATGGTTCTCAGCAGCTGTATATTAAAGATATTTCCTGGCCTCCCATCCTTAAGAGAGTAATGACAAGACAGCCTTGTAAAGGATATCCATGGCCCCAGCATCTGAGACAGAGACAAGACCTTCTCTTCCCAGAGTACACACCAGATAATCACAGTCCCAACACCTGCGCATCTAGGGTCTGGACCTCAGTTTCGTTTCTGCCCTACACTTACAATCGGAAACTGATGACACAAAGGAACAGTACCACTAACCCATCCTGGTAAGGGAGGCCACAGTGACAGCAGGTCCACTCCACCTCTGGAGCCAACAGTGTCAACTATTTCAGTGGCAGTGCCCAGGTCTACCTTGGAGATGCTGGAGATCCCCCAGTACCAGAGACACTGGTGTCTTCAGGAAACACGTTCACTGTGGCATTTGGAGCATTATGCTGACTGATTACTTGACCTGACCCAAGATTCTGTGAGCTACCAATATCTTCTAATAGGTCCCCTTTCTAATTAAATTAGCTAAAATTGGTTTCTGTTGCTTGCAACTAAAATGCTGACTGACACAAACCCTACTCTTGAATGGGTCAAATGACTTAGAGGAGACTTCTTGGAGAGTCAGCTGTGCTGGGGGAGAGGGTAACAGAATGACGAAATCACACAACTTAATGCTCCTCATTTACTGGACTTCTCTTAACACCCTAAGAAACGTACAAAGTAACAGCAATAAGAGTGAAATTAAATCACAAGAAACCTCTTGGGTTATCCCTACACTGTTCTATCAGTTACCTTCAAATAACGCACTTATTTAAGCCTCATTAGTTTGGAATTTGTTGATAAAACAGTATGGGTAAGTCACATATATATTTTTTGAGTGCCTACTATGTGTCAGGAACTCCTCTAGACGTCGGGGCAGATTCATAGAAGAGAGAGAGTGGGTTTCCCTTTGAGAAAAGCAAGAAATTGCTTGAGCGCTACAATGTTGAGTGTGACAAGAGCACCTATGGAAGGGAGAATAGCTGAGCCTATTCTGGGTTGTTCAAGAAAACTGTATAACGTCTGGATTGAGTTCTTTTCAATAGACTAAGGTGTGAGGTCAGGTTGTGTCTTAGAGAGTGTGCAAAGTTTCCAAGGCGATAAATAGTGGGAAACAGACTTCTACTTTGCGAGTCTGAAAATCCACCAAACTCTGCGCAAAGCTTTCTTAGTGCTTCCTGAAGTTTCCTATTTTGAAGAGACCAAAGAGTGGTGGTTAGTTAGGCTCTCACAAGTCTAAATTCAGTTGCATTGATTTTTGTCTCTCTCCCCTAAGACTTGGGATGAGTCCCACCAATTCAGAAGTTCTCAGCCTGCTTTTTGCTTTATGCATCATTGTCTGCAAAAAAGATCACAAGGTGAGAACTTCACTGGAAAACAAGTGTCCGTTCAGGTCTCATGAGACAGTAAGACAGACTCAAAATAGAGGCCACTGATGGGACAGAAGCTGTCCTGAAACAGAAGCCCGACTTAAGGCTTGTCATTTGCAGGGGCCCCCGGGGGATGCTGGAGATGGTGTGTAAGGAGAGACGGCAGTTCACCAAGCAGTTCAGTCACAGGGGCCACATAAACTAGGAGACAGGCTTTTGCCATAACAAGGTGCAATATTTATAGACTTGTTTCTGAGCGTAACCACATTGAAAGCTTTTCCTGATGTGTTCAGCAGAAAACTTCTCCGGCCTTAGTCCTCACGGACATTTCCCACACCAAATATTGCTGCAATTTTTAAAGAACCTTTTTACTCTAGTGTGAAAGAAATATCCTCAAGAAAATAAAAGAAACTCTTGTGAACAAAACCTGAAACAAAGAGTTCACTGCTGAAAGAGCTTTAAAAAAAATACAACTCTTCTGAAAGTTCAATTTAAAATCAGTGTTTGGGAAGGAGAGCACATTTTTTCACAGCGGCCTCATTATAAATGGTGACTGGGTTCCCAGATGAGCCACAAAGGACTACTTCACTCACTACGTTCCTGTAAAGTTAATCATGTTGTCTTAGCCCTGTGTAATATTTTTATATCATTTTGTTTTTGTTTTTGTTCCTGTATACATTCATTCTCTACCATACAAGCTCACTGCAGAAAACTTTAAAACTAGAGGAAAGTATAAGAGTAACAAAGTATAAAAGTAAACAGAACTCTCAAAATCTATCACCCAGAAATAACCATTTGAATATCTTATTCCAGTCATCTAAAAAATTTTAACAGATTTATTGAAGCATGATGGACATATGATAAAATGCAATATTTAAAATGTATAATTTGAGAAGTTTCACAGGTATGTGTGTCTATGTGTGTGTGTGAAACCATCACCACAATCAACATGAGTATGTCCATTGCCTGCCATCACCCCAGAATCCTCATGCCCCTTTGTAATTCCTTTCTCTGTCCCCCACTCCTAAGCCAACACCAGTCTGATATCTGCCACAAGAGATTAGGTTACATTTATTAGTTCATATAAATGGGTTCGTATAACATATATTTCTTTTTGTTTTTTTCGCTCAGCATAATTATTTTGAGATTCATCCACATTGTAGACTGTATTAATAGCTCATTTGTTTTTATTGCTGGGTAGTATTTTATTAAATGCTTATATAGCAATTTTTTCATCTGCCAATGGATATTTGGGTTTGTGATATCTTTTTTTTCCAACACCAACAACCAGTTCTCCAATTCTCCGATATCAGTTGGGTGTCTGACAATTCAATTCTGACACTAACTACCCAGAGGTAGCACAGACCCCACAGGTTAAGTCCTAAAAGATTATCCTCACTACAGACACCAGTCAGAAGTGGAGTCCCAGGGCAACCCATGTTTCTGTCCAGCTGACTACTAATTCTGAGCTTCCCACAACCCTTCTTCAGTTTCCATGATTTACTTGAATGATTCACAGAATTCAGGAAAGCTGTTTATTTATGATTATAGTTTACTATAAAGGATACAACTCCATTTACTCTAAAGAATACAACTCAGAAAGTGAAACGGAAGAGATGCATAGGACAAGGTATGGGTGGGAGAGGGGTGTAGATCTCCCATGCCCCCTCTAGCACGCCCATGTGTTTGCCAACTGAGATGCTTTCCAAACCCCATTGTTTAAGGGGTTTTCTGATAGTTTGATTACACGGGCATGATTGATTAAATTACTGGCCATTGGTGAATGAACTCAATCTCCAGTCCCACTCCACTCCCAGGAGGGAGGTCAGGGAGGAGGGCTGAAAAGTGCTAATGCTTGGTCTTCCTGGTGGCCTGTCTGCATGTTGAAGCTATCTAGGGACTTCACTACGATGTACCTCACTAGCATAAACTCAGATATGGTCTAAAGAGACTTGTTACAAATAACAAAAGAGACTCCTATCACTCAGGAAATTCCAAGGGTTTTAGGATCTCTGTGCCAGGAACCAGGGACAAAGTCATATATCTATCTATATAGATCTATATAGATATCTATATAGAGAGATGTATGTGTACATATATATATATATATATTTTTTTTAACTATACATTAAGGTTGTTTTCTGTTTGGGGCTGTTATAAATAAAACTTTGAATATTCATTACAAATTTTTGTAGAAACATATGCCCTAACTTCTCTTGGGTAAATACCTAGGAGCGAAATATCTGCATCACATGGTAACTGTATGCTTAAGGTAAGAAATTGCCAGATTTGTTTTTCAGAGCGGTTGGACCCCTTTATATTCCCACTAGCAGTGTATGAGGGCTCCAGCTGCTCTAAATCCTCACCAAATCCTGCTATGGTCAGTGTTTTAAATTTGGATGCTCTAATACATACATAGTGCTACCTCTGTGTGGTTTTAATTTGTACCTCTCTAATGATTAATGATAAAGAGCATCTACTCATGTGCTTATTTGGCATTTGTACATCTTCTCTGGTGAAATGTCTATTGAAAGCTTTTGCCCATTTTTAAATTGGGTTGTTTGTTTTCTTATATTTGAGTTCTGAGGTTTTTTTATATATTCTGGATGCAAATCCAATATCAGATATGTGATTTGTAAATATTTTCTCACAAGGCTGAGACTTGTCTTTTTGTCCTCTTATGTCAAAGAGCAGAAACTCTTAATTTGATAAAGTTTCATTTATTAATATCAATTATGCAATCTATATCTATGAAATCCATCTAACCCAAAGTCACAAAGATTTCTCTCCTATGCTTTCCTTTAGACATGTTCTAGTTTTCATTTTACATGTAGGTACATGATCCATGTTGAGTTAATTTTTGTTATTTATATATCTATCTAAGTTTTTACTTTGTGTTTTGTTTTTGTTTTGCTTAAGGGGATCTATGTGTTTCAGCACCATTTGTTGACAAGGCTTTCCTTTTGCTCCTAGATTGCCTTTGCCCTTCATTAAAAATCAGTTCTCTCTATATATAGAACTATATATGGTGATTTCTCTAGTTTATTCCATCAAACTATGTATCTATCTTTATCTCCTTGTCTTGATAACTGTAACTACATAATAAGTCTTGATATCAGATAGTGATAGTTCTCCACATTTATTCTTTCTCAAAGTTGTTTTGGCTGTTCTGAGTTTCTTGCATTTCCATATGAATTTTAGGATCCTCTTGCCAATTCCTATAAAGAAATCAGCTGGGAGTTTGATAGACATTGTGTTAAATCTGTAGATGAGTTTGGAGAGTGTTGTCATTTTTGACAACATTAAGTCTCTCAGTCCATGAACATGAGATATACTTTTTTCAGATTTTTAAAATTTTGTTTCCAAAACATCTTGTAATTTTTAGTATACAAATCTTGCATTTCTATTGTTAAATTTAGTCCTAAATATTTTATTCTTTTTGCTATTGTATCAGAAAGTATATAAAAATACAATTGATTTTGCTTATTAATCTTATATCCTATAATCTCACTGAAATTGTTTATTAGTTCTAATAAATTTTTAAATAAGTTCCTTAGGGTTTTCTACATGTAAGATCATGCCAACTGGAAATAAAGGTTATTTTCTTCTTTTTTTCTTATCTAAATGCTTTTTATTTCATTTTCTTGCCTAAATGCCCAGTACAACGTTGAACAGAAGTAGCAAGAGCAAACATCCTTGTCTTGTTCCTGATCTAAGGGAAAAAGCCTTCAATCTTTCACCATTAAGTCTGATACTAGCTGAGGGTTTTTCACAGATGCCCTTTATCAGGTTGAAGAAGTTCTTTTCTGTTCCTATTTTGTTGAGGTTTGTTTGTTTGTCTTTTAATCAGAAAGAATGCTGTCATATTAATCAATTTTTTAAGATTAAACCACCAGAATACTTTATAAATATGGACAAGCTGATTCTAAAGTGTATATGGAAGGGTAAAGTACATAAACAAACAATGAGAAACAATGTATGAAAAACACCAGGCTAAGAGCTTTCCAGTATTTTCCTAATCCTCCTATCTCTATGAAATAGCATTACTTTCATTTCATAGATCTAGGTCCTGGGGCTTACAAGAAGTAACATAATTGGACCAGAGTTACACAGATGGTAAGTGGTAAAAGTACTCAAAAGAGTCTGGCACATAGGAAGTCCTTAATAAGTGTTCATTAAGCCAGGAACACATCACTCCTCCCCCCATAAGCAGAGATGGGGGCTCCTCAGAGATCCAAGAGGTGAGGACAACTTTTTTTTTTTTTCAGAGAGAAGAGATCTTTAGGACTCTATTAACACTGTGACATTAATAAGGTATCAAAACTCTTAATTATCTAATTCTTTCCTTTGTTTTACCTAAAATTTAGAAAATGTCTCCTCATCAGTACACAGTAAATTTTCCTACACCAAACCATCTACGAGCGTCTTCTACTATGTGGCTTTTAAGCCTCTTGCACTGACTTTTCTCGAGTGTTATCTTTTTCATGTGGCTGCCCCCTCACTTCTATCTTGTCATCCAATGCAAATGGGATGCAGGTGAAATTAAAGATTCCTTACTGTATTGAATTCCCATTGATGAATGTCTGCCTTGCACTCCCTTGAGCTGCTCACCACACTTATGGACAGAGAGAGAGAGAGAGAGAGAGAGAATTAGCTATTGTCTTTCAGGCTCAAACTTCCCTTCTACACTCTGTGTGCTGCTTTGTCATCTGGCTCAGGGCTGGATTCCACCACAGAGAGCACTGGAGGCCAACTGCAATGCTGGAGGAGGCAGAACGGATTCGGATTCACTCATTCCTATTTGCTTTTTGGTTTCAATGGGCCTCAAGGTCCTGTCTCAGCACCCTAGAGACACTTCCCTGCTTCATCATTTGCTGCAGAGCAACGCCCCCTCCTCTAGGTTTCTTTCTTTCTTTTTTTTTTTTTAAGAGAGAAAGAGAGAGAGCAAGTGAGCTGTTGGGGGGAGGGGAGCAGAGAGAGAGCATCTTAAGCAGGCTCTGCACTCAGCACAGAGCCCAATATAGGGCTAGATCCAACATAGGGCTCAAACCTGCGACCCTGAGATCATGATCTAAGCCAAAATCAAGAGTTGGAAGCTCATCTGATTCAGCCACCCAGGCGCCCCTTCCCTCCTCTAAGTTTCTAAGTTTTAGTAATTCAAACTTCTTCCTTTGATCCACAGTCAGAAGGACGGCAGCTGCCTCCTGCAGTTGCTGCTCTGTGATATCTTCATGTTCTCTTTTTGCCTTTTCAATTCTTCAAGCTTAGACAACAATTATTTATATTAAATTATCTCTTCTAAAATAGTTGGTCTAACTCCTGCCTCCTAACTGGATCCTGAGTGATAAAGAGATGGTGGGAGGAGATGGGACCAGGAGGGTTTTACAGGCCCTTCAATAACAAATCTCCATGTCCTATAGAGTGGGGCCACTGAGTGGGGTAAAGAGCTAGGGGTCCCCAAGTTACAGAGGGGACTTGAAAGAATCTGAGCTTGAGGCCCAGGGGAAAGTGAGAAGGCTGCCCAGCTCTGGCTCTGGGCTAGCCTTTAGGCTGTCCAATGTCCAGTTCAGCTCATCCTGGTGACAGCACTGAAGTATGCATAATAATGGTGGCCTCTGGATCACATTTCCCAGACACCTTATGGGCACTGGCCTCACCACCTTCAAGGGTAGAGAGATGAGGCAGCCTCCAATCTTTTGACTCTAACAAAACTATCATGGGCTTCCTCACCTTGGAGAAGAGACACTTAGATGTGCCCCCTCCCAGGAGAACCGGGGGCCAGAACTGCCAGTCCATTCAACTCCTGGAAGCCGATGGAGTTATTGGTACCAGCCTCTAGTCCAGATTCAACCCCACCACTGCCTCTTGCTAGCTGTGGGATCTTTGGCAATTTTCTCAGTCTTTCTATGCTTCAGTTTCTTTACCTGTATAATGGGAATAAAGAGTGCTTATCTAACAGGCTCTTGTAAGGGTTTAATGAATTACTTTATTTTAAACATTCAGAACAGTGCCTGGCACATGAACAAAGCATATGAAATTACTTGCTATTGTTATTATGATGATCTGTGTATCACACACAAACAAAGCAGGGAAGAGATGGTATACATAGACAGGAACCATTTGCAGTCAGAAAAGCTAGGTTTTTAAAAATACTTTAAGTTGCCAGGAACAGCAAATACTAAAGACAAATGGCTTAAAAGGGAGGGGGTTTATTATCTCAAAAACAAGAAGTCCATAGTGAAGACAGCTTCAGCAGCACAAGAGTGTCAAGGACTCAACTGTTTTTCATATTTCTTTTCTGCTACTCTCAGCAGAATGGCTTCTCCCTGGGGCTTGTCCGCTCATGTTTTCAAGATTGCTGCAGCAGCCCTCAACATCACATCTTCCAGACAACTTACCGGCATTCAGGACTTTCATTTCTCCGTGTTATCTTTTAAAGATAGAGGATGATCTTTCCCAGAAGCCCCCGCCCCCAGCTTGCTTCTTCATTCTCATTGGATAGATTTGTTTCACACCCCCATGCCTACACCAATCACAGACAAGCGGAACTCTCAAGATCAATTAGACCAATCGTGATTCGCAGCTGGGAAATGAGACTAGAGCCCAACCTCCTCCGGAGCATGTGGCTGAGCAGGAGGCACATGCCAAACAAAGTCCAGGTACTGTTATTAAGGAGAAAGGGAGAAATGGCTGATGGGCAGGCAACCGGGAGTGGCTGCTGCAGTGGCCTTCCTGGCACCGTGCAAGTCACACGGCCCTTAACCTATGCGTAGGATTGAGCCTGTCTCCAGGCTGGCCACACTGGAGATTTAGTAGAATTTGTAGGGGAGGAAGAGGTACTTCCCCCCACCTCTTCAGGGATATGGGGACAAAATAGATTTTATTTTCCTAGATCCCAGGCGCGCGCGCGCGCGCACACACACACACACACACACACACACTATTTGGGGAGTGTTTGTCAAGAGAAGTGCGAGGAATGGAAAACAGTGAGGAGAGGAAGGGGGAGGCTAGTGCTGAATAAATTGGCCTGTCAACAAAGGATGGAGAAGAGAACATTAGCAAGAAAGAAAAAGGATGGGAGCTGGAGAGCCCCCAAGCACAGAAGCTGGGGAAATGAAGGGACAAATTCAGGAAGGAATGTTATTTAAACTGTGTGCACATCTGAAGAGCAGAAAAACCAAAGGAGCCGCACAAAAGGCTACACAAGAGAGGGGAGCCTGGGAGCCGGAGTTGAGAGGAGGGCTTTTTCAGAGCAAGTGTAAACCGGTGTGGCAGTTTCAATAGCAATGACCCAGCACCAATTCTATTTTTTCTTAACATGAAATCTCTGCTGTGCCAAAATTACATGACTATAAAGCTGCTATTTCCATGAGGCAGGAAGAAGGCCTGGAAAGGAGTTGAATCAAGCTGCCGGAAGCTGGGACAGAGCAGCAGCCCCTGGCCAGCGACACCCACGTGAACAGCTCCTGATGGGGAGGCCGGCGGGAGCTCTGTGTCTGTTTACTTTTTCATGCCCAGACCTCCAGAGGGCTCAGACCTCGCTCTTGGTATCCCATGGTGCTAAAGCTGGGGGCAGGAGAGATCTGAACCCTCTTTGACCCTGAGCTAGTGGCTGCTTTCTCCAATGGACGCTTTTAATAATTGGATCCAGAGATGACAAACTCAACCGTTCTGAGCATGGATACTGTGAGAATAAGGAAGGTAAAGAGAATTCCTGGGATTATTCTTGGAGAAAGCATGGGATTTGTTTAGAAGAAACACGTTAATATATCACTTAAGGTGGAAAGTGTGACCCTAAACGAGACACCATCAAGTCGCAAGTGATGTTCTATAAGCAGCTACGCAAGGGCCAGGGGAAGAAATTCTTGCTGCTGCTAATGGGAGGTAGAGATGCTAAAATCCCCTGTGTGCTGATTAGAAGTTATCCATGCAGGGACACCTGGGTGGCTCAGTCAGCTGAGCATCCAAATTCTGCTCAGGTCATGATCTCACTGCTTGTGAGTTCAAGCCCCACATCGGGGTCTGTGCTGACAGCTCAGGGCCTGGAGCCTGCTTCAGATTCTGTGTCTCCCTCTCTCTCTCTGCCCCTCCCTTGCCCTCATTCTGTCTCTCTCTCTCAAAAATAAATAAAAATTAAAAAAAAAAAAAAAAAGAAGTTATCCATGATGTCTCAGAGCACCTGGGTGGCTCAGTTGCTTAAGTGTCCAACTCGACTCTTAGTTTCGGCTTAGGTCATGATCCCACGGTTCATGAGTTCAAACCCTGCATCGGGCTCCGTGCTGACAGTGTGGAGCCTGCTTGGCATTCTCTGTCTCCCTCTCTCTCTGCCCCTCCCCTTCTTACTCTCTCTCTTTCTCTCCCTCAAAAAATGAATCAATAAACTTAGACGTTATCCATGATGTCTCTTTTCATCTTCCCAGTAAATTTTAGTTTTTTCTTGTCCTTCTAGACATCTTCCATAGTGGAGTCACCAGTAGGCATTTTAGCTCTATAGCAGCTGTTGGTGCAGACTCATGCACAGGGACTCTGTGGTCATTCTGTATCATGGACACAAGGAGATGGTGAAATGCAGAAGTCTGCCAAAATAGCCCTCCTACCATCCCCAAATGCTTAGTGAAAGTCTACCAAGACTCATAGGACATTTGGCATGAGTGGATTTTTTTTTTTTTCTGGAAACTGGAGCAGAGGCTGAGTCTTGCTCCTGAGAAGAAGTAGGGGTGAGTCAGCCTGTGTGGATATGAAAGCCCGAGGGAGACCTTTGCTGACATCTGGGGTCAACTGAGCAAAACACTTAACCTGGGTTAAGGAGGTGTCTGAGCCACAATCAGTCAATCAATCAATCAACCAACAAACCAATTAATAAAAAAGAAAAAAACAGTGGGAATTCAATAAGTTCTTGCTTCACACTGGACACATACCATAGCACATATGACAGATACAAACTGTGGGAAAGGCATGGCCTTCAAGCAGCTGACCATCTAACCTTGGCACCAAATGGAAGCCCAAAAGGGATTAAAATGTGCAATCATTATGATTACAACAGAGATCAGAGAAGAGGGAGCCCAGTAGAGTCGGAAGAAGAGTTTTATGGAGGAGGGTAGCTTGAAAGCACAGAGGCACAATCTAGGCAGAGAGGAAGCTGGGAAGAGGACTCCAAGCAAGGACCAAGTGAGGCGGTGACAAGGAGGCAGGGGTAAGCATGGCAGATGTGGGGGAAGTTAGCCCTGCTCATCTGCAACTGGGCAGCCTCTTAACCTGGATGTCAAGGCCAGGGCCAACAGTCTTCATAACTCAGAGATGCGGGACTCCCCACACGTGCAAACATGATCATAAACCAGACAGGGAGAGTTTGCAGAGGAGGAAGGTTGGGAGGAGGTCGTTTCTGTGGTTTAGAACTTGGTGTGACCCTAGATAGCAGCCGATCCAGCCCCTAAAGTGCCACTTCAGAGAGCCGAGCTGTGTTTTGTTTTTGTTTTTGTTTTTTTTTTCATAAAAGTGTTCAATTACCTTAATGCAAAAGTCAGGAAAAGCAAGTCTGGACCAAAAGGAGAATTTCTCTGGGAGATTTGTGGTTCTCCCTCGCGGCCCCCAGGGGCGCCCATCCCCACAGTCTGCAGCCTGCTGCTCTTAGGACAAGGAAATTACCGATTCCAGTCTCACACAAGGAATTAAGCTTGGAACAATACAGTATTTTACAATCCAGTACAAGCTGCATTTATCCAGAGCTTTTCATGCATGGCATCTTAAAGCTCTTTATGACCCCTTTTAAAAAAAGGGGAAAAGAAAAAAAGAGAATTTAAAAGAGGAAACCTTCTAAAAACCCAAACCCCCACTGAACTAAATGAGCCATTGAGCGTGAATAGGACTTAACAGTGGCCTTCAGAATGGGAACAGAAGTCCCACTCGGATAGAACAAGAACAACAGAATCAAAGGAAATCACAGCTCAGAGAGGATTGCACAGGCCCTGAAACTTACCCCTTGGCCCTTGGGCACTGATGGGCAATGTCGTCTGTGCCTGGCACTATGAGCTTTGGACAGGGGTCAGGAGATGGGGTTCTGGCTCCCATGCGAGTGCAGACAGGATTAGAAGGCCATCCCTTGGCTCTGAAGATGGTCAGCACCCGCCTCAATATTCACTTTGCCCGTCCAAGCGTCACCCCCACACACACAACAGTTATCACAGCATAGCAGGTGGTTCTGCTACGTGCCTTTAGACACCATCCTACTTGAAACTCCTCTCCCCAAGCTCCCAGGGCCCTCACACTGGGTTGCTGCTCAGCCCTGGCCATGCTTGCCCTTCTTGGAAGTCTCTCATGCTTTGAGCATCCGCTCCACACCTCCTTTTGCTCTCTCTTCCCCGCCTCCCCCAACACCTTGGCTCTTCCCCTGGCTCCTATTTCTTGCACATCCAGCTCTCTACTTGGCCCAAACTGATCAACTTATTTTTTTAGATGTGTCACAGGGTGATGATCATTTAACATGATACTGTCTCAAAAGCTATAATTGTCTCCTAAAGAGATCTCCAATGTTATAACCAGAAGAGATACCTGGAACGTCCATGGGGATGGAAGACACTCCAATTAAATCCTGCCAACATTTAGATGCCCAGGGCTGCCCTGCTGTACCAGAGGCCAGTGAAGGAGTCTCCTCATGAACATGAGAATTGTAATTCATCTTGCGCTGTTGACAAAGTAAAACTATTGGCCTCGTGAGTCAATCCCTAGGCAGCTCAGTTATTCTACATTGAAACTTTAGTTCGTGTCTGTGCATGTGTGTTTAATTTCCTGCTACTGAGTGGGAATGAAGTCCCAGGACCAAGATGAGATCAGTTATTTTTTTTAAAAAATCAAAGAAATTATTTTTGGGGAGTAAAGTTTGTAGTGTATAGAATTTGACTACACTATGACAACTACTTTTCAGAGATTTTGTGAAGAGTAACACCCTGGGGATGGTTAGTGTGAACAGGAATGTGGCAAGGGGATAGGGACAGGGGCTAGGAAGCCGTCACCTTGTGCTGCCTATAATCAGCCATGGGACCTTGGACATATCATTTCACCTCTCTGCTCATTGGTCTCATCGTCAATAAAATAAGCTCATTTAAATAATATTTAAGGTTTCCCATGGGTCCAATATGTCAGGTTTGGGGAGAAATGATGTAATGCTATTAAATATTAAATTAAAAAGGACTGCTGTTTTTTGAACTCCCCAACCCCTTAAATTTTAAACACAAGCATTGTTTCTTCAATCCTATGAGTTCTAAGACACAGATATTGAGATTTGGAAATGAGCACAAGAACATCACAAACCAAATGCACTGCAGGAAGATTAGCCTGTGCTTTGCTGAAACACACATGCATATTAGCCACCCCACTGATAGAAACAAGACCGTGGAGGTGACTTGTTCTGGTAGCTGTAGTCTCTGGAACTTACTATTGTCTTTAGGGCTGCAGGAGCCAGTGACCCTCAGGGTCCCCTGACAGCTACTTGTAGAGAGGAAATAAAGGGAAAGGAAACTGGAGTAGGGTGGAAGGGTATCGTAGACACTGCAAATGCCCCCTACCATCTATGCACTGGCCAATCTGACTTACAAGTGTAGTGCACACCTTCACTAGGTTTTCTGTGGCCCCCACAGCCCTTTCCCTGGGCACATTGCAGGCTGGAATTAACGATGCTCCTGAGAGCAGTGCTTCGTCAATACCTGATAAAGCTGATGGATAATACCTACACACCTGGGCTCCTTCACTCTCTGGGTGAGGTCCCTCGGAGGCAGGTGTCCCTCCCTGGCTCCCTGAACTCCCCAGCAAGATTATACCCCGTTGCCCACAGAGGTAATTTGCTAAACGAGACACCCCCTGTCGGCTGCTTTCCTTCACCTGCCCCACTTCCTTATTCTCTTATTGGTGTTTCCGGAATCACTTCCCAGATGAACTATTCCCACTTACACCCATGTTTCAGAGTCTGCTTCTTGGGAGGTCAGGGGGCAGGGGTTAGTAATCCAAACTAAGACAAATGGTTCAGCTCCTAAAAATATAGCTTTGTTCCAGGGTTTCATTCAGTATCTCATTTGTTCGTTCAACAAATATTTGTTGTGTCCCTACGGGATCAGGCGCTGAGCCCAGTCCTGAAAAGCTATACATACACACTCTGTGGAAGATCAGTCAATGACTATTTGGCTGAGAATCTTCCACCACAGGCAGACTTAGCGGTGACTGGGCACGAGACCACTGAGGTGCCAACCCCCACTGGACACAGCAAGGGCCAGATGCACTGGCTGGCTCAATGTCGAAAGATGAAAGACCTCACTCCAAGAAGCTTCTAATCCAACACGCACCGTCTTCCCCAGCCCCCAGCAACACAAAAGCCTCTTTATGTTGTGAGCCATGAGAAGGTAGTTCTAACAAGTTTTGCTGCGGGAAATGTGTAGCAGGACTAAAGAGCCCCCCTGCATCCTTTGTGTTTGTCCAGGTGTCTGTGCACATCAGAGGCATTTCCAGGGGCTGACCTGCCACAGGGGCTCATCCGGGCCTTTGAAGCCTGCAGTCCTCTGGCCAGTCTGTCTGCCCAGCAGCCTGGGAAATAGATGTTGCTCCAAATGTGGGTCCCTGAGCCTGTCACAGATGGCAGCATACCCTTGAGGGGCCATGAGAAACACGCAGACCTCCCTGTGCCATTTGGGGTCCCGAGGGAGCCCAAGAGTTTCAAAAAGAAACATCAAGTAAAAGTCGCAGGGCTTCAAGTGGAGAAATAAAGACGTGCAGCAGCTTAATAACTGTCATGGGCTCAGGCGCCTTCCCGGAGGCCCCCAGGGCTTCCCATTGTGCCTAAGTCAGAGTCTGGGGGCGGAGCTTCTCTCCTTTATTCAAGGCCCGAGGCGCTGACTGAGGGCTTATTCATGCTATCTGTGTGGGGATCTCAAGCTCAGGAATTTCTTCCTTAGATTTACACAAGCCCGAATTTTAATAGACATGTTACTGGGATCACGAGTTGGGCTAAAAGCTGATGAAGTTTAGCATTCAAAAACGAGAAATGGCCAGTTAAGCACATTTTTGTAATTCCCCGTGTAATAAAAGAGAGAGCGGGAGAACTGTATTTTTGTCTGCTTCTTTTCTTAAATGGCTCTTTTCTACTTCCTTTGATTTTGCCCTAAAGCCACAGTGTTTTATGATAGGAGGTGGCATCAAGGAGGCCCAGAGGAAGGAGAAGGTGAAGCAGCAGATTGCCATTACTGTACGATGTGGCCACACGAGGGAAGCGAAAGCAGGTGGAGACAGAGTCCACTGCGCCTTCGGCCACCACATCCACGTCACGCTGATATTGACCACCCCATTACAGAGGGGGTGGGAGCATGGGCTTTATTTCTTCTGAGGAGAAACTGTGAGGATTACGTTCAGAAAGTAAAGCTGACCCTTATTAAGGGATTTTACTAAGTGGTATTTATTAGATTCATTTGCTTTTGAAATTTAAAGGCTAAATCTTTACCAAATTAATTTTTAGCAGTAAAATTTGATATTAGTAAAGAAAAGGGAGAGAGGAGTGGGGGGAAGACAGAGAACATTGTCCAGAATTTCAGAGGTATTCTCCCCAGGTAAGAGCACTAATGACTGTGTGCCAGGCTTTGGGGGTAATGCAAAATGGTAAAAGACCCCATTCCCAATCAGGAAGCTTATACTCTGGTTAAGGAACCAAGGGAAATCCCAAAATAGTATATGTGCTACCAAACAACCACACCAAATCCCAAAATAGTATAGAGCATAATTAAGACTGTAAGAACTAGCATAAGAGAATAGCCATCAAAGTAATATAGGAACTTAAAAGAGACTATCTTGACTGTGGGAAATTCATTCCCTCTTTTTTTTCTTTTCTTTTCTTTTTTCTTTTCTTCCTCCTTTCCTTTCCTTTCCTTTCCTTTCCTTTCCTTTCCTTTCCTTCCTTCTTGTTTGCTTGCTTGCTTTAACAAATGGCACCTACACTGGCCAGGCACTGTTCTAGAGCATCGGTATAGCAGTGAACAGAATAGACCTGTCTCAGGGAGCTTCCTGTCCCATGAGCTGTCTCATAGAGTCTAGTAAGGAGAGACAAATAATAGAAAATAAACATACCAAATAAGTAAATTAAATGTTTTGAAAGAGGCTTTACATGCTGAGGGGTGAGGGTTGGGAAATAGAGCCGAGAAAGGAAATAGTGCATTAGGGTAGGTCTCTGCAAGGATCATGACTTTCACACTGAATGGAAGGGGCTATTGGAGGGCTCTGAGCAGCAGAATGACATGACCTGATCAGCATTTTAAATAGGATCACTCTGGTTGAGAATGGCTTTGGAAGATGTTTAAAGGAAACATCAAAATCATCATAGTTAATGTGTGCTGAGTAGGTCCTACATGTCAGACATGTGATAATCCAGTGTCATGGATTCTCGAATACATTCTCCTATCAATGCTGTGGGGAAAATATTATCATTATCCTTAGTGTACTTACAAGGAAACTAAAGCTTCAAAGCTAGCTAATTTGTTCAACACCTCACAGACAACAGGACACAGAGTCTCATATCTGTCAAATGTTCTGACCACTAGCCTCCCTGCTTCCAAGCAGTTCTGTTACACTGGGTATCATGCTTTCCTACAACTTTCTTTCGTGATATGATTTCCCGGTCAAAAATCTACAAGGGTTACCAATATTTGAAGCCCCTCTTTTGGGTAGTTTATGTACCATGATTTGAGCAGGAGCTCTCTGTTTCAGCCAAGCCAAGAAATACCTAATTGTTATGGCCAAGGCACTACTGAAAGGAATACAAAAGATAAAGCGTTCCATGTCGAAGATGTAGTGTAATATAGCAGGAGTTACAAGATATATATCTGTGTTAAAAAAAAAAAAATCCAATTCATGCAGAAAGAGCCAGGCCAACAAGAAGTCAGTTGATTTTAGAACTCAACTCATTGTCCTTCAAACATGCCATGCCCATGTGTCAGTTTATGTCGGTTCTTGCACACTGGCCTTCACACATCTTTTTATCATCATAAGATAATTACGTACTGATTGTTATCATCCCAAATTTGTAGATGAAGAGCCAAGCTTAGATATAAGTAGTGCCAAGGTTGCATAGCAAGGTGGCACCTTGGAATCCTACACTGGGAATCCAATCTGGAGTTTTTGTTAACTCCAAATTCCATAGACTTTTTAGTATAACTCACTGTCATTTAAATGGAGGGAGAGAAGAGAGAATAGGAAGGGGAAAAGAGAGTAAACAATTGTCTAATACAAGGAACAAATGACTGCCAGCAAAGTTAATGGCTGCCTAAAAGAGTACCCAACTGGGCAGTGAGGCAGGGCGAGATGCCTGTTACCCAAAGATGTAGCAACTAAACCAAATTTTAAGTAGGGAAAGCGGAGTCTGGAAGGAACCAGGTGTCAACATGGGTGAGGTCCCAAACCAGGGAAGGATCTGGCCAAAGTCGAGGTATGAAACCCAAAGTGTGGTGTTACTGGGAAACACAGCAATAGAAGAAATGAGGAGACTCTTGGGGAGAGAGTTGGGAAGTCAGGGTGCTGGATAAAAGAGAAGGAGGCATACAAAAGAGAAGGGCACAATGCCAGTGAGGCATCTTGGTAGCAGTTCTTGAATAGCATTATGAAGGAGCCACAGAACCTCTGTGAAGTTCTCAGACCAAATGCCAGCTTCACGTAATGGAACAGAATGACATGAGTAACAACAGGTCATCAGTTGACAGAAAATCTACGTGCAGGTGAATCCTCCCCTGTGCTCACATTGGGATTCAGAATGTCTCTCCTGGGTTGTCTAGGGTCTGGGATCTGAGAATGGACACTATTCCCTAGGGTGCCCGACCACACTGGGCCATTTTATGTTATTTTTTAACTCATCCACTGCCAATGTTACAGGACTCTTCCAAAGAGGTCGGTTGATTGATTTAGTGAACTAAAGTGTCTTCTCCTTGTTCCAAAAAGGACTCTGTCATATATACTTTAAATGAAATCTTGTAATACTTTTATTCGAGTCCTTTTCTCAAACATTGGATTTTGTGAGGTTAGAGCATTAAAATAAAGTCATTTAACTTCTACAGTTTCCCATACATGGAGGCTTTGAGGCTGTATGAAGAACAGTGTGCATGTTCTTGTAAACTCATATTTCTTGTTTTTAAACCTCAGTATTATTTGGGTTAAATCTCCTTAGCCTCAAATGATCAAAAGTTTTGGCAGTTATCTGCTTTATTTCACCATAATCAAACCCATGCAAGATTCTGAGGTCTGAAGAACCCTGTTTAGAGTAAAAATTTATAGTAAGGGACAGATCATTATATTCATCATCAACGCGGCTTACGTCTCAGGCACTCTCTCTTGCTTTGCCAACACCTCGTTGGTGCTATTATTCCATGCGATCACATGGCAACCCTGTGAACTGGGCAGGGCAGATGAGCAAATTGAGGCGAAGTGGGTCTGTCTAAAGTTATTCATTTTTCCTTCGTCAAAATTGTGTAAGTGCCCATCAGCCTGTAAAATGATACAGGCTGAGGTTAGGGATATTCCCCCTTCCTCTAGCTAGGCAGATAAACTTCTCCAAGGAGAAAATTAAGGAAAAAGTGAAGGCGCATTTAAATTTCAGTTTCTGGAAACAAGAGGACAAGGTATGGCTTGATTGGTAGCAACTTTGTCTTTAGTGACTCTTATCCTAACTTCCTATCTTATTACATGCAGCTGCAGAAGAATCAACCATCCTGAATGTAGCTTAAAGGGCACAGGAGGATTAAATAATGCATGAAGGATTTTCTGACAGATTTGTCAGACTTAAATTTTGGAACATGCAGGACATGGTTCAGAGTCCCTGGAGTGACAGGTCCAGTAAGTGATTACTCATGCCCTGGATTTAATTTGTTTAAAGAAAAATCTAGTTCAGTCTTGAAAACTTTTACTTTCATTTTGCCATATTTTACAGTCTAGAGTTTCATCTCCAAAATGAAAGCCACTAAATAACTACTGAGCATTTGAAATGTTGCTAGTAAAAATTAAGATATACTGTATTAAAAACACTCCAGATCTGAAAGACTTTGTACTAAAGATAGAATGTAAATGTCTTATTAATAACTTTATATTGATGACATGTTGAGATGATATTTCAGATATATTGAGTTAAATAAAATATATTATTTAAATTAATTTTACCTGTTTCTAGTTTTTTTTTTAATATAATTTATTGTCAAATTGACTAACATACAGTGTGTACAGTGTGCTCTTGGTTTTGGGGGTAGATTCCCGTGGTTTGTCGCTTACATACAACACCCAGTGCTCATCCCAACAAGTGCCTCCTCAATGCCCATCACCCATTTCCCCCTCTCCCCCACACCCACCCCCCCATCAACCCTCAGTTTGTTCTCTGTTTTTAAGATTTTAAGACAATTTTGTCTTAAATTAAGAATTTAAATTAAATTAAATTGTCTTAAATTAAGAATTTAAGACAAGATTTTGGACAAAGGGCTAGTATCCAAAATCTATAAAGAGCTCACCAAACTCCACACCCGAAAAACAAATAACCCAATGAAGAAATGGGCAGAAAACATGAACATACACTTCTCTAAAGAAGACATCCAGATGGCCAACAGGCACATGAAAAGATGCTCAACATCGCTCCTTATCAGGGAAATACAAATCAAAACCACACTCAGATATCACCTCACGCCAGTCAGAGTGGCCAAAATGAACAAATCAGGAGACTATAGATGCTGGAGAGGATGTGGAGAAACAGGAACCCTCTTGCACTGTTGGTGGGAATGCAAATTGGTGCAGCCATTCTGGAAAACAGTGTGGAGTTTCCTCAAAAAATTAAAAATAGACCTACCTATGACCCAGCAATAGCACTGCTAGGAATTTACCCAAGGGATACAGGAGTACTGATGCATAGGGGCACTTGTACCCCAATGTTTATAGCAGCACTCTCAACAATAGCCAAATTATGGAAAGAGCCTAAATGTCCATCAACTGATGAATGGATAAAGAAATTGTGGTTTATATACACAATGGAGTACTACAGGGCAATGAGAAAGAATGAAATATGGCCCTTTGTAGCAACGTGAATGGAACTGGAGAGTGTGATGCTAAGTGAAATAAGCCATACAGAGAAAGACAGATACCATATGTTTTCACTTATGTGGATCCTGAGAAAGTTAACAGAAACCCATGGGGGAGGGGAAGGAAAAAAAAAAAAAGAGGTTAGAGTGGGAGAGAGCCAAAGCATAAGAGACTCTTAAAAACTGAGAACAAACTGAGGGTTGATGGGGGGTGGGAGGGAGGGGAGGGTGGGTGATGGGTATTGAGGAGGGCACCTTTTGGGATGAGCACTGGGTGTTGTATGGAAACCAATTTGACAATAAATTTCATATATTGAAAAAAAAAAGATTTTAAGAGTCTCTTATGGTTTGCCTCCCTCCCTCTCTGTTTGTATCTATTTTTTTCTCCTTCCCTTCCCCCATGGTCTTCTGTTAAGTTTTTCAAGTTCTACATATGAGTGAAAACATATGATATCTGTCTTTCTCTGACTGACTTATTTCACTTAGCATAATACCCTCCTGTTCCATCCATGTTGCTGCAAATGGCAGGATTTCATTCTTTCTCATTGCCAAGTAGTATTCCATTGTATATATAAACCACATCTTTATCCATTCATAAGTTGATGGACATTTAGGCTCTTTCCATAATTTGGCTACTGTTGAAAGTGCTGCTATAAACATTGAGATACGTGTGCCCTTATGATGAATCAGCACTCCTGTATCCCTTGGATAAATTCCTAGTAGGACTATTGCTGGGTCGTAGGGTAGTTCTGTTTTGGGGGGATTGTTTTGTTTTGTTTTGTTTTGTTTTTAAGAAACCTCCACACTGTTTTCCAGAGTGGCTGCACCAGTTTGCATTCCCACCAACACTGCAAGAGGGTTCCCATTTCTCCACATCCTCGCCAGCATCTGTTGCTTCCTGAGTTGTTAATTTTAGCCACTCCAACCAGTGTGAGGTGATATCTCAGTGTAGTTTTGATTTGTATTTCTCTGATGATGAGTGACGTTGAGCACTTTTCATGTCTTCTTTGGAAAAGTGTCTATTCATGTCTTCTGCAGATTTCTTCACTGGATTATTTGTTTTTCGGGTGTGGAATTTGGTAAGTTCTTTACAGATTTTGGATACTAGCCCTTTATCCGATATGTCATTTGCAAATATCTTTTCCCATTCTGTCTGTTGCCTTTTAGTTTTGTTGGTTGTTTCTTTTGCATTGCAGAAGCTTTTTATCTTGATGCAGTCCCAATTATTCATTTTTGCTTTTAATTCCCTGTGTTTAGAGACATGTCGAGCAAGAAATTACTTTGGCTGAGGTCAAAGAGGTTGTTGCCTGTTTTCTCCTCAAGGGTTTTGATGGTTTCCTGTCTCACATTTAGGTCTTTCATCCATTTTGAGTTTATTTTTGTGTATGGTGTAAGAAAGCGGTCTAGTTTCATCCTTCTGCATGTTGCTGTCCAGCTCTCCCAGCACCACTTGCTAAAGAGACTGTCTTTTTTCCATCGGATACTCTTTCCTGCTTTGTCAAAGATTAGTTGGCCATACATTTGTGGGTTCAATTCTGGGTTCTCTATTCTATTCCATTGGTCTATGTGTCTGTTTTTGTGGCAATACCATACTGTCTTGATGATTACAGCTTTATAGTAGAGGCTAAAGTCTGGGATTATGATGCCTCCCACTTTGGTTTTCTTTTTCAGGATTTCTTTGGCTCTTCAGGGCCTTTTGTGGTTCCATACAAATTTTAGGATTGTTTGTTCTAGCTTTGAGAAGAATGCCGGTGCAGTTTTGATTGGGATCATTTCTAGCTTTTTAATGTGCTTTCTGTAAAATTTAAAATTATGTATGTGGCTCACATGAGTGACTTACATTGCATTTCTATTGTATAGCAGTGATCTAGAGAACACTTCTTTTTCAAGAACTGCGAAGAGTTTGAGATATTACTCCACTTGCAAGCTAAGAAGTCATTTGGCCACAGTTTCATGGATGCTGGCAGATATGAAACTCCATATCTCCAAAGGATAGTTTATTACTCACAGTGACAGCAGTAACCAAAGTATCAGCATACTGGCATGAGCTCACCAAGCCCCAGTTACCACGGATGATGTGAAGAGAGCTAGGTGATACTGTATTGCACCAACAGAGAGGAACTTGGAATTTGAAGAACTTCAATCTTTGATAAAGCACAGTTGGCAAACCTGCCTTTGCTCTAGAGGAAAACACTATCTCTGTCTTCCAAGGGTGTTAACTATGCAAACATCCTTGAAAAGATACTCCAGACAAAACGACAGTTGATGCATTGCTTTCAAGGTGTGGAAAAGTGAGAGAGACCCATGGGGAACTGTCTACCAACATTCTCATTCCTATTAGTTATTTTTCCCCTAGACTATACATTTCTCCTTGTGGATGTTATATTTTTCTCAATTAATTAATATACATTGTTAAAAAACATTATTAGCCCCTAACTCGTTTTAGTTTTCTAAAGGCTTTGCAATTTCCTTATTGAATTGTACACCACGATGTGTCTTTAGCTGTACTTCCCTTCTCTGAAAAGAATTCATTTTCCTGAAATCATCATATTCAAAATGTACCTAGTGGACTACTGGCAGTGTTGTAGGAATGGAATACAGGAATATAAAAACTGAACTGAAATAGTCTGATTCTCTGGGCACACACATTTAAGAAACATTTGGAAGCACTGGCACTTTAGAAACATTTGTTTAACTAAATAGTGATTGGAAGTCTCCTCAAAGACTTGACTCTGTATGGAGTCTCAGTTCCCATGACAGCACACAGGTCTGAACAGGCTCTGCCTTGCACCCTGGAATGTTGCACCTTCAAAGCGTTTCACCAACATCAAGTAAGTGGTTTTCACAATGCATAGGTAAGGTTGATCATTAAGTACTATTATCCAGATATGACTGGCTTAATTCACTTGCCTCCAGCACCAACAGCCAAAGTCAAAAGCAAGAGATGAATCCAGACTATCTGGCTTCTACGCTATATTAACATCCCTGGACCATGTCTATTTTTTGCACATAAAACCACTCCTTCCTGTTCTTTTAAATATACTCAGTAAGTAACAACTCATTCGGTAATAGTATATTTTTCTATACCGTTGCTTATAGACTGTTTTATTTCTTTTAAAATTGTCACGACCTCACTTTTAATTTTTTTCATTCATTTAAATAGGTAACAGATGCACACATGAAAACAAAAAAAGGTAGTAGGAGGTGGAATATAATAAAAAGTATTCTTCATTTCTCCTCTATCAGCCAGCCACCTAGTTCTCTCTGGAGGCAAACCTTCTTAATGATTTCTTGTGAATATCTCCAGACATAGATCACACATTTACAAATCTATCCCTTATATTACGTAGTTGATATGCCTGTCATCCATACTTTTCTGTATCTTGTTTTTCTCACTTATTATCAATTTTGGAGATTATTCCCTATCAATGAGCTTAGTGTTTCATTCTTTTAACTGTACCCTGTTTACTTAATCAGTTTCCTATTGGGGCAGGTAGGTTGTTTCCAGTCTTTGCTATTATTTCCTTATTGAGCCAACACTTACCCAGTGATTGTCTCGTGCCATGCTCTGCAGTGACTCTCCTGGCACTTGTATCACTTTCTGCACATGCAAATAAACCAGAAGCACCGTGCTTTTGCTACTTTCTAGCTGTCTTTGGCCAAACTGCTGAGCCTCAGTTTCTTTATCTACAGTATGAGAATAATAATAGTACCTAGTCCATAGGATTGTTGAGAAGAGAGTAAAAGAGTCAAATATATATAATATATAAATACATGTTTGTATATAATCTGTGCAAAGCATGGTATCTAACACAACGTATGTGTATTCATTGTAGCTATAATTTGCATTTCTCGAGTGAATTTGAGAATCTTTTGTTATTAAGCCTATTTTGTTACTAAGTTATTGATCTTTTACTTACTGATTTATCAAGTGCTTTAAAAGTATAAATTATAGGGGCTCCTGGGTGGCTCAGTTGGCTGAGAGTCCAACTTCAGCTCAGTTCATGATCGCATGATTTGTGAGTTCAAGACCCACATTAGGCTTGCTGCTGTCAGCGTGGAGCCCACATTGGATCCTCTGTCTCTTTCTCTCTTTGCCCCTCCCCCATTTGTGCTCTTGCTCTCTCCCTCTTTGAAAAATAAACATTTTTTAAAGTTTAATTATGTATACACACACACACACACACACACACACACACACACATATATAATATATCCTTTGTCTATGATATAAGTTGAAGATATTTTCCTAGTTTGTAATTTGTCGTTTCATTTTATTTTTCTCACCCTGTAGACATTTTTATTATTATAGAATCAAATTTCCCCATCTTTTTTATATGACTTCTGGATTTTGCACTCCGTTCAAGATCTTTCCTTCTTATTGTGAGATAATAAGAAAAATTATTTTCTTTTTTTTCCTGGTATTTTATTTTCTTTACAGTTAAATCATTGATCCATCTGTGAATTATTTTGGTCTTAGGTGAGCCAAGAATTCCATCTTCTTTTTTCCAGATGTCTGCTAGTTATTCTAATACCATAAAGGTAATTTAAGGTAAAAAATGGTTTAATGTTGGAGAGTTTTACAATTTACTAATAGTACAAGATTTATTTTGCCTAGTGTGTGTTCTATGGGAAGAGGAAGGTGTGTGTGGCCTTTCTCATCCAGCTCGTTATTAGTAATATAAGTACTTGTTATTGAGGGCCAGGGTATAACTGGCCCATTTATTTACTGATCAAGGTATACTAGCACTTGAGAGGAGGATACTAGATGATTTACAGCCAGAGGACCCAGCAAAGCTGTGCCCGGTTTCTGACCCACTATGAAATCACAAATGTCATTGTTTTAGCCACTAAGTTTCAGAGTGATTTGTTACCTAGCAATGGATAATACAATGAGCACAGATGAGCATTGCAGAAGTGAGAGCCAATGGCGGGTCCTTTCTGATTGCTTCTATTTTCTCAGTGAAGAAGGTTATCTGCTGAGAGTGAGGAGGCAGCAAGAGATAAAAGAGGTTTGAGGAGAGAAGAGAAGGTACGAAACAGAAGCATGGGAGAGTTAATAGACCAGGGAAGTACAGTATGACTGACAGGCTGAGATGAGTGATATGAACGTAAAGCAAGAACAGCCAGCTCAGCTGTGTTGTCTGCAACCATATTCATGTGCAGGAGTACATGTACAGAGGTTTGGCTGTGGTCAGAGCCACGGTTTTGCCAGATGAGCATGACAAAGAAAGCGGAGGCAAAGGAACTAAGGTACATATAAAGGAATGAATATTATGACAGACCACAGACTATAGCCTGGATAAGTAGAGACTGACGGAAGTAAGAAGATAGTATGCTCAATTGTTACAGGTCCTAGGAATGGCAAAAAGTTTTTAAAATCAGGACCTAGAGGAATAATAGGAAGTGATATACAATTACGTTAGAAAAAATCATAGCATCATGTAAAGTTGAACCCATCGATTCTGCTCCTACAAAAACTCTTGCAAATATGTGCCAGAAGATATGTACAAGCTATTTATAGCAGCAGAAATAATGACATCAAAAAGCTGGGAAGAATGAATGAATACATTTTGGTATATTCACACCACAGAATATTATACAGTAGTAAGACTACACCATAGCCATTGCACACAATATGGAGACATTTTATGCATAGAATAGTAAATACATTGCAAACTCCAAATCACTACATGCAGTATGATATCATTTATATAAAATTCAAGAAAAATAAGTAAGCAACATGCTGTTTAGGAATACATGCATATATGATAAAGCCATTTTAAATATCAGGGGAAGTATAAATAAATAAATAAATAAATATCAGGGGAATTAAAAATGCAAAATTAGGGATTATGGATGCTCATGGAGAGGAGGCAAGAAATGGGATAGAGAAGGAAGACATAGTGAGATGAAAATAAAATAAAATAAAAAGTGGTGCTCAAATATTGGGGTGCTTAAAATTAAGATTGCAGAGGGGATAAGATTCTTGGTAAGGACAGGGTCATGTGCCATGACCATGCAAGTGAACGGCTGAGGTAGGATGGAGTATGAGATACTTGGAGGGGAGGAGGTAAAGGAGCTGAAAGGCCAGTATACTGGAAGATTCACCTATGTGGATACTGAAATCACCAAGAACAGAGTAGACATGGTGTCGGAGAAAGTGACAGTGAGCCAAGAATGAAGGGAAGTGACACTGGAGTCATTAGTGGTTGTCAAAAGGAAGGTGGCAAATGATATAGAGTCTAATATTAAGAATTTCAGTGCTGCTTATTTTTTTGGAAAAGGATGGGACAATGGCTTGGGAGCAGCAATAAGCAAAGAGGACATTGATCCTATGCCAGGCCCAGGGGTGCCAGAGATGTAGGAGAGAAACCAGCTACCTCTATGAGCGACTGCAGTGGGAGCAGTGTCCTTAGGGAAGAGCCAGTTAGAAATGAAAGGGAAAAGGACATGAGGAAGAAGAGTTTCCTGTCTGTATACACCGAGTTCCAGGGGCACAGAGGAAGAGTTTTGATTTCTGGAAAAAGGATGAGAGACGAAGTCACTTAAGATATTCAGATTTTTCAGAAATGAGAATCTGGGAGACGAGGAATGACCAGGCAGTCTTGGGTGTCTAGTGGTAACTGACTTCCATGGAGGGAGGTCAATCCAGAGGGTCTCGAGGAAGATAATGCCACTGAGATGGGTGTTGGTGGATAGGGAAGAAGGGATGTCCTGCCAGAAACATGCAAGAATGCCTGAAGCCTGAGAATTTCTTCAGTACCGTGCTAGAGGCAGGAGCCTGGGGAAGAAGTACTGCATTGGCCTCCATGTCATCTTGCTTTAACCTCCTGCTGGAAAATTGATGTCCAAAGAAAAGTTAGGATGGCTCCATTCAAATCTCACCTTTTCGTGTCATCCCTTCCTCATTCTTTCCAGAATCACAGCAAAAACCATTCAGAGTCTGCCAGCTGTTACATAATATTCATCATTCCTTTTATTTGTCAAATCCATCAAATCCATTGAAATTATACCCAAAGGCCTAAGACACTGGGCCTATTTTCAAAACCAAAACCTCAAGCATAAAACAAGCAAAAGACCAATCATATGAAAGCTGGTCCTACGCATCGGGAGCCCATCTTATGGGACAAGGAAAGGGGCCAGGAAAGAGATTCCTCCACTCAGGTATGGATGCAATCTGGGGGTCCAAGATGCAGGAGACCACTGTAGGGTTTGGCAGATCCCCTTGGTTGTGCCCAGCATTCTTCATGAGGTATTTTGTACAAGGGCTTTGGTCTTGGCAGGTCACTCAACCCTGAAGGGCCCAGAGTAATTGCATCATTCAGTAGTGTGTGTCCACAACGGACCACAACCCTCCTGGATGGTTGATGTTTGAGAAAGCAAGCATACATGGACAATGGTTAGAAAATCCAGCCATGTAATTGGAGGCTCATGATGTAAATAAGGCACCAACCTCGCTAGTCCTGATGATGGTGTTGGCAGACACCCAGCTTATTAAACAGCAGCAAGAGAGGGTCTAGCACTCCTTAATGTCAGAGATGGAAATTCTGTTCCTTGTGTCCTGTGGTGGCAGGGAGGCTACCCTGGACCAACCCTGTAGAGTAGGCTTCAAGTCAGGTGTGCTGGTCCTTCCGAAGTTTTTGTGAAGTGCCTAATAGTCTTTATAAATTACTTGTCTGCTAAAATAAACTAGTGTGAGGGGCGCCTGGGTGGCTCAGTCGGTTAAGCAGCCGACTTCAGCCCAGGTCATGATCTCGCGGCCTGTGAGTTCGAGCCCCGCGTCAGGCTCTGTGCTGACAGCTCAGAGCCTGGAGCCTGTTTCAGATTCTGTGTCTCCCTGTCTCTGACCCTCCCCCATTCATGCTTTGTCTCTCTCTGTCTCAAAAATAAATAAACGCTAAAAAAATAAATAAATAAAAAATAAAAATAAAATAAAATAAACTAGTGTGGTTTCTTATGTTTGCAGTAAAAGCCTTGATACCATTTTTTAAAAAGATTTGTACAGGCAGAGAATTGGGGGCAAGGAATTCCAAGGTCAGGGAATGGCACAAGGACAGGCAGGCATGCAAGTGTGAAAACTCAGAGTGTGTTGTTAGAAATATTTGCTGATTTAAACCTTGGGGTACAAGTGCCCCTATGCATCAGTACTCCTGTATCCCTTGGGTAAATTCCTAGCAGTGCTACTGCTGGGTCATAGGGTAGGTCTATTTTTAATTTTTGAGGAACCTCCACACTGTTTTCCAGAGTGGCTGCACCAGTTTGCATTCCCACCAACAGAGTTTATAGCAGCACTCTCAACAATAGCCAAATTATGGAAAGAGCCTAAATGGCCATCAACTGATGAATGGATAAAGAAATTGTGGTTTATATACACAATGGAGTACTACATGGCAATGAGAAAGAACGAAATATGGCCCTTTGTAGCAACGTGGATGGAACTGGAGAGTGTGATGCTAAGTGAAATAAGCCATACAGAGAAAGACAGATACCATATGTTTTCACTCTTATGTGGATCCTGAGAAAGTTAACAGAAACCCATGGAGGAGAGGAAGGAAAAAAAAAAAAAAAAAAGAGGTTAGAGTGGGAGAGAGCCAAAGCATGAGACTCTTAAAAACTGAGAACAAACTGAGGGTTGATGGGGGGTGGGAGGGAGGGGAGGGTGGGTGATGGGTATTGAGGAGGGCACCTTTTGGGATGAGCACTGGGTGTTGTATGGAAACCAGTTTGACAATAAATTTCATATATTAAAAAAAAAAAGAAAGAAATATTTGCTGATAGGTGTGGCGGAGAAAGTAAGGAACTTGAAACTAAGTATTGGATGGTCATTCAGGTTCCTGGCAAAGAGGAACACTATAAAGCTGAAGCCATACTTTGAGGAACAGAGGTGTGTATCAGAATCGGATACTAGCTATGATGGGGAAGAGAAAAGTGGCATAAGTGGGTTATGTGGCTTCACAGCGGGTGGGGGCGTTAAGCAAACGTAGAGGGCAGCGTGGTATGGTGGGAAACGACTGGACTTCATCACACTTCATTCAGATCTTGGTCTGAATTCTGTAATTCTGCAACCACTTATCCATGACCCCATATATATTTTATTTAATCTCCCTGACCCTCAGCTCCCTCACCTGGAAAAACAGGAATAATAAAACCTACTGTCCTAGCGTGATTAGCTTGTGCATTCCAAGAGCAAACAGGTAGGCCAACTAAAGCAGATTTACTGGTCCACTCAAAAGAGGGAAACCACACACCAGAGAATCATGGGATATCTCACCAAACAAAGGAAAAGATAGGTTTATTCTAGGGTTTGGGGAAAAGGTAGAAGTAAGTAAAATTTAACCGAAGTAGTATGGCAGTAGACTCAAAGAAGTCAACATCAAGTGTGGGTTGCAAAGTGAAAGCGGGGTCTTGTTTCCTTGGCAACTACAAAGTTAAGATGGATGTGAAATGCTGGATCTAAACCCTCTTATCTCAAGCTCTGCTCCTGGGTTGGAAACCAAGACTACTCCTCTGTGTCAAAGTGACTTAAATCCTCTGGTCAAGAGTAATAAAACTATTCTTAACCAGTTTTAGTTCACACAGTAAAGTTAGTCAGTAAGTAAGAAAGCAGTGGTCACTCAAAGAAAGGAGTTATTGTGACGCTTTGAAGCATGTGCTTGGAGGAAATAGTGTTTTCTATTAACTCTGCAACTAGCTTTATCTGTGCTTTTTATTCTAGTCAGTTGAAAGACAGAATCTTACCATCCAAGCTAATTTTTATTTTCTCACCCTCCGTCATTGCCTAAACAATGAGAAGATCAGCCTGAATATTTTCACATTATTCTGTGAAATCCAGATTTCTAAGATTCTGGATTGTCTAAGTCCCACTGATTAAGTGGCTGTTTGGAGGGGAGGACTTAAGACAATTCTTTATATTTTTTTTTCATTGTAAGATGAGCTGTTGAGTCATTTGATGTGACAATGGCTTTGTAGTAGCACTTAGGACTGTAGATCACATATTTGAGCAGGACAACACAGACAAATATGAAGAGAGCTACTTCAAGTTTGTAGTACACTCAGTCGCCAGATCACATAGTTAACATCGCATAAAATTAGTGTAACACTATCACTCATACAAACAAAATTTGTCACAGGGAATTTTGTTAGTATCTGAATATTCACTCTCATTTATACTTAAGTATTCTAGATGTGACTTACAGTCACACTTTCTTTGTGTGCTTTGCATATTGAGCCCCAGCCAGTTGAGGTTTAAATGTTTATTTGTTTTTCCAAGAACAAAACGTAACAATAATTAATGCGATCACACGGGTGTATACAACAACTCACCAAGCTGTGCAATGAAGATTGATACCCTTTATGTTTGCTACCTCTCAATTCAAAAGTTATTTTTTTTAAGAAAAAATGTCATTGAGAAGTTCCTTGCCCAAGGTTGTGCAGCATTTTATTGCAAGAATAAAATGCAGCAAAAAGTTGCTTGAGACCAATTGTGTAAATTCACTAACGTTTGAAAGTTCTTAACTTTCAAAGGACTTGTCTATAAGTCCTGCTTGTGGACAAGAAGGTAATAACACAAACAGAACTGCCAAAGATAAATAAATAAGAAAGTGGGCTGACAGCACATTCGAATTTTAAGAGGGTATAACAGCTGGCTAAGCAGTTGAGTTTACAGTTTGGACTTACGTTGTCTGATTCCACAGCTTGCATGGTCAACTTCTAAATTATTTTAAATGAATACAAAATATGTAAGTAACTCCTAGTCGACTGAGAATATCTTACACACAGAGTGCCCTTTAGAAAAGTTGGCTTGCCAGTGTAATGGACATTAGATGATAGCCCAAATGCATTAGAAGGGCTAAAAAATAGTTGCGATCTTGCATTCAATAAAGAAAATATGAAAAGAAAGCTTGACGTTTCTCAAGGTTTTGTGATCCCCAAAGGAAGAAATAACTGAGAGGAGAGACGAGTGCCCTTAAATATGTGAAGGTTCCCCAAATGCCAAGTCAAGAGATATTATACTTCAGTCTGCTGCTGGTAGATCACAAAACACCACGGCTCCTGTGGGGACACATTCTTGCAGTCAGGAAGAGACAACATCTTGATCTATTGAGTGCCTTTTTTGCTGAATCTGAAAATGAAGGAAGTACATTTTTTTCCTAGTGTTGTTCTTTATAATCTACTAAAAGGTCTTGAGTCAGGGTAAATTAGATAGCCTCAGACTCCCCTCCTCTCCTGTATTAAAAGAGGCTGACCAATGTCCACTGCAGGCCAGCCTTTTCCAATGCCATGCTTCCAGGATTTGGGGATCCTAAAGCTGAATTCTTCACTGACTGGAAGCTTCTACTCAAGGTCTCACCAGTGATGGGAAAATGGAGCATGCTACTATTTGCTGCATCCTACAAGGCTTCTCATGACAGTTGGGGGAATGGAGGCTCAACTGCTCGCCGACTGTTCACAGCATCACTCACCACTCCGTTAGGTGGCCCATGGAGCCATGCACTGCATTCTCCACAGAGAGCTACCTAAACACAAGTCCTGTCTTCTAGACCAGGGGCCGGCAGCCTCTCGGCATGGCGTGTTGGCCACCCCAAAGACAGCAGTTCCTGGTTGATGTGTACCTAAACTTCCAGTGATACTTGTGACCTTGCACAAAAATTTAATTTTAATATTCTTTCGATTGTCACATTACATAAGTACAGATCTCTGCTACTTCACGTCTCAAAAATATGACCGAAAACTGGTTTTACTTGTTTACATCACAATGATAAGAATTCGATTTTTTTTTTCCCAAATACTTCTCAGGCTGTTTCAAAGCCTGGTTTGCATAAAATATTCTGGTAGATAAATTGTAAGTTACTAACTGACAAATATTATGTCTAAGTTTATGCACAGCCTCTCAGAGTGGCATAGTGACTCCTCTTTCACCCCTCGTGTAGAGGGGACAGTGAGACATAGGTTGAATCCAGACGTCTCCACCTCCACCAGGGGGTGCTGCAGAGTGAGGTGGTGGCTGTCCTTCACCAGGAAGGGTCTCAGACCCCAGAGCAACACACCTCCTCTAAGGGTCAACTTTGGAAGGAAAGGAAAGGGTATAAGGAGTATGGCCTCACCGCTACCATTTGTGGGCCCTGGGCAACAAAACAAGTGGAGGCCTGCACATATTCTCTTATCATTTCAACCATTATGACGAAACTGCAAGATTTCATCTGACCTATTTGAGTTGTGTTGTTGATGAGAATCATTTTTTGCTCAATTTAACTGTTTTGATCAGTAATTAGAGAATGTTCCTCCTATTAAAATGGCCAAGTAGAAAGAAAGAGAGAAAGAAAGAAAGAAAGAAAGAGGAAAGAAAAAGAGAGAGATGGAGGGAGAGAGAGAGAAAGAAAAAGAAAGAATGAGGGAGGGTGGGAGGGAGGAAGAAAGAAAAGAAAAGAAAGAAAAAGAGAGAGAGAAAGAAAAAGAGAGAGAAAGAAAAAGAGAGAGAGAACATCTTATCCTACAAAGTGCCAGCAAGGATGCACAGTGAGGGTAACACTCATACACTGCTGGCAGAGGGCAAAATGGACACCCACTCTAGAAAATACTTTGGCAGTTTCTCACACAGTTAAACATTCACTTTCCATATGACCCAGCAAACCACTCCTAGGTATTTACCCAAGAGAAATTAAAACTTAATATCCACGCAAAGACCTGTGTAGAAGGCTCATAGCTGTTTTGTTCATAATCTCCCCAACTGGAAAGAATCCAGATGTCCATCAACTGGTGAATGGCTAAACAAATTGTAGTTCCTCCATGTAATGGAATAATACTCAGCAATAAAAGAAAATGATCTATCAATACTTGCAACAACATGAATGACTCTCAAAAGGATTATGCTAAGAAGCCAGACAAAAAAGATTATATACTGTATGAATTCCATTTACATGACATTCTGAAAAAGACAAAATTATAGGGACAGAAATCAGATCAAAGGTTTCTGGGAGCAGGGAGCTGGGAGAAGAGAGCAAAGGGATTGAGCAGAAAGGGGCACAAGGGATCTTTCTGGGTTGATGGAAAACACGATATCTTGATTGGGGTCATGGTTACGTGATAGAATACATTTTGTCAAAACACATAAAACTGAACACTTAAAAAGGGTGACTGCTCCTACATGTAAATTATACCTCAAAAACCTGACTTAAAAAGAATTTGTAATGTCCTATTTGCCAATTTTTTGTGGGTCAGAGTAACAGAAGCCTGCTCACTTTTTAACAGTTTTTAAAAATTTAAGCAGATGGCCTCTTTGTAGATTTACTTATTTTTCCTTTATAGCCTTTTCTCTTCTCTGAACTCCACTTTTGTGGAGTTTTGTATTTTTCTCAATGCTTATTTATTTTTGAAGGAGAGAGAGAGAGAGCCAGGGTTGGGCAGAGAGGGAGACAGAGAATCCAAAGCAGGCTCCAAGCTGTCAGTGCAACGCCCCATGTGGGGCTCAAACTCATGAACAAGGGAACCGTAAGTTCATGAACTAAGCCAAAGTTGGACACTCAACCCACAGAGCCACCCAGGTGCCCCTGGAGTTTTGTATTTTTCATTTTTATCACAATTGCAATTTGCACTCATTCTCAATAATCTAGAAGATTAAAATATTTTAAGTTAAAATTCAAAGTTTATAAAATTTAAACAGGCTTTCATCAAATTCTATAAATTGTAGTAAATGCAAAATATTTAGAAAAGTAAAACCTCATTTTTTAATGTTTATTCATTTTGAGAGAGAGAGAGCACGTGCATGCGGGCAATGGACAGGCAGAGAGAGAGAGGGAGACAGAGAATCCCAAGCAGGCTCCACACTGTAATCATGGAGCCTGATGCAGGGCTTGATCTCATGAACCTCAAGATCACGAGCTAAGCCGAAGTCAGATGCTCAACTGACTGAGCCACCCAGAAACCTCTTGAATTCATGCTTACTGAGAGCAAAGATTTGAAAAGTTGATTAATTTGTTTTGCCATACTTCAGTTCTTCCATTGTTCAAATCATTCCTACATAAGAAAGCAGTGTCTATCTCTGACCTCAGCAGTGAAATAACCCACAAACATTAGGTCTAGCTGCTGATGTTTCAGGAACACAGGGTGAGAAATGCAGAGAAGTATCTCCCTGGGGCCTGAATGGTGTCAGTAATGATAGTGGATCATACTGTGCCAACACTGAGCACAGAATCCCAAGGCATTGACACCTGTGTATGACTTAATAAATTTATTTTGTGTGTCGTTCTAATATGGGAACCCTCTAAAAGCACCCAGAGCAGGAGTCCCCCTTGCCCCACCCACTTACCCTATGGCTCTTGTCTCTATGCCTTAGGTGCCAAGACTGCCCTAAAGAATTGTCTTCGAAATTACAAATGCTTTTGGTCAAGATCACACTTCAATGTACTTCATTTAACATGATCATTACCTATTAACACTTTAACGGGATTTCTACATGAACTATGCTCAAGAATGGGTAAAATGGAGATCTGAGGAAGGTTTGGGGACTTGGAATAAGGAAAGGTCATGGTACAGGTAGATCCCCAAAACAAGCTCCAGGACTGTAGAAGGTAGACTTTGACCTCAAAATCCTCACATGTGCTCCAGGCTATCAGTGTTCTCTAAAGCAGAGAGGCATAGAAAGCCTAGCTGTGGAGACTCATGTACAAAACACAGAGTAGAGCAATCCCTATCAAAATAATACCAGCATTCTTCACAGAGCTAGAACAAACAATCCTAAAATTTGTATGGAACCACAAAAGACCCCTCATAGCCAAAGAAATTCTGAAAAAGAAAACCAAAGCTGGAGGTATCACAATCCCAGACTTCAAGATGTATTACAAAGCCATAATAGTCAAGACAGTATGGTACTGGCACAAAAAACAGACACTCAGATCAATGGAACAGAACAGAGAACCCAGAAATGGACCCACAAATCTATAGCCAACTCATCTTTGGCAAAGCAGGAAAGAATATCCAGTAGAATAAAGACAGTCTCTTCAGCAAATGGTGCTGGGAAAAACAGACAGCAACATGCAGAAAAATGAACCTAGACCACTTTCTTACACCATACACAAAAACAAACTCAAAATGGATGAAAGACCTAAATGTAAGACCGGAAGCCATCAAAATCCTCAAGGAGAAAGCAGGCAAAAACCTGTTTGACCTCAGCCGCAACAACTCCTTACTCAGCATGTCTCCAGAGGCAAGGGAAACAAGCAAAAAATCAACTATTGGGACCTCATCAAAATAAAACCCTCTGCATAGTGAAAGAAACAGTCAGCAAAACTAAAAGGCAACCAACAGAATGGGAGAAGATATTTGCAAATGATATATCAGATAAAGAGTTAGTATCCAAAATCTATAAAGAACTTACCAAGCTCAACACCCAAAAATCAAACAATATGGTAAAGAAATGGGCAAAAGACATGAATAGACACTTTTCCAAAGAAGACATCCAGATGGCTAACAGACACATGAAAAAATGCTCAACATCATTCATCGTCAAGGAAATACAAATCAAAACCACAATGAGATACCACCTCATACCTGTCAGAATGGCTAACATTAACAACTCAGGCAACAACAGATGTTGGATGTGGAGAAAGAGGATCTCTTTTGCACTGCTGGTGGGAATGCAAACCAGTGCAGCCACTCTGAAAAACAGTATGGAAGTTTCTCAAAAAATCAAATATAGAACTACCCTATGACCCAGCAATTGCACTACTAGATATTTATCCAAGGGATACAGGTGTGCTGTTTCGAAGGGGTACATGCACCCCAATGTTTATAGAAGCACTATCGACAATAGGCAAAGTATGGAAAGAGCCCAAATGTCCATCGACAGAGGAATGGATAAAGAAGATGTTGTATATAGATGCAAAGGAATATTATTCAGCAATCAAAAAGAATGAAATCTTGCCATTTGCAACTATGTGGATGAAACTAGAAGGTATTATGCTAAGCGAAATTAGTTAGGAAAATACCAATATTATACGACTTCACTCATATGAGGAATTTAAGATACAAAACAGATGAACATAAGGGAAGGGAAGCAAAAATAATATAAAAACAAGGAGGTTAACAAAACGTAAGAGACTCTTAAATTTAAGAAAAAAAAATTTTTTTAATGTTTTATTTATTTTTGACAGAGAGAGAGAGAGACAGAGCATGAGTGGGAGAGGGTCAGAGAGAGAGGGAGACACAGAATCCGAATCAGGCTCTAGGCTCTGAGCCATCAGCACAGACCCCAATGCGGGGCTTGAACTCACAGACTGCAAGATCATGACCTGAGCTGAAGTCAGACACTCAACCGACTAAGCCACCAGGCGCCCCAGGAGACTCTTAAATACAGAGAACAAACTGAGGGTTGCTGGAGGGAATGTGGGTGGGGGGATGGGCTAAATGGGTAAGGGCATTAGGGAGGACACTTGTTGGGATGAGCACTGGGTATTATACATAGGGGATGAATCACTGGAATCTGCTCCTGAAATCATTATAGCACTATATGTTAACTAACTTGGATGTAAATTAAAAAATAAATAATTTTTTAAAAATAATTTAAAAAAAAATTTGTTTAATAAAACACAGAGTAGAATAATAACATTTCACCAAGACCCAGTGGTTCACATAGGGTTGGAGGATATTGTGTGTTTGGAATAAAGAGAAAGAGAAATATATAATCTGCATTTTTTAAATTGTTAAAAGCATTCTAAAATGTCCATTGTTCACTTAGCAAAAATGTTAGTTTATTGGGGTATATTCTGCTTTGAGGAAGGTTCCTTAAAACACAAATTTGAGCATATTGCTCTCTCAAAGTCCAATCCATGGCCTTCAAAAGCCCTGAGTGATTTGCCCCTACACATTGTCTGCCACCTTCCCCTCATCACGCGGCTCTCATGAACACTAGGGGGCAACCATGTGACCTTCTTTCAACTGTTAGCAAGTTGCTTCCTGTGGCTAAGCCATTAGTCCTGCCATTCTCTCTGCCTAAAACAAATGTTCTTCTTCCCCAGCTTGTCATGTCCAGCTCCTTATCATCATTACACCTCAATTTAAATGTCCTTACCTCAGAGCACCCTTGTCTCCTGGTCACCTCACCACAAACAGGAAATACCCTCACACACCTTATTCTACTTCCTCTCTTCCTTTAAAACCCTTATCTTAACATTTGATTATTTGGTAAGTTTATTTGTCTTTGCCTAGCAATACCATGATCTAGTCCTGTTTTGTTCCCCTGGTGTCTTCACTGTGCCTGATGGAATTCTTGGCATAAAGTAAGGAGCAGAGCTTCACACATTCTTCATTGATAAGAAACCAAAAAAGAACTGCAGGTTGTTCGTGGGAATGCAAGCTGGTGCAGCCACTCTGGAAAACAGTATGGAGTTTCCTCAAAAAACTAAAAATAGAACTACCCTACGACCCAGCAATTGCACTACCAGGCATTTAACCAAGGGATACAGGTGTGCTGTTTCGAAGGGACACATGCACCCCACTGTTTACAGCAGCACTAGCAACAATAGCCAGAGTATGGAAAGAGCCCAAATGTCCATCGATAGATGAATGGATAAAGAAGATGTGGTATATATACAATGGAGTATTACTCGGCAATCAAAAAGAATGAAATCTTGCCATTTGCAACTACGTGGATGGAACTGGAAGGTATTATGCTAAGTGAAATTGGTCAGAGAAAGACAGAAATCATATGACTTCACTCATGTAAGGACTTTAAGAGACAAAACAGATGAACATAAGGGAAGGGAAACAAAAATAATATAAAAACAGGGAGGGGGACAAGACAGAAGAGACTCATAAATATGGAGAACAAACTGAAGGTTACAGGATGGCTTGTGGGAGGGTGGATGGGCTAAATGGGTAAGGGGCACTAAGGAATCTACTCCTGAAATCATTGTTGTACTATATGCTAACTAATTTGGATGTAAATTTAAAAAAATAAAAAATAAAACAAGTTAATTAAAAAAAATAAAGAACTGCTGGGCCACAGACAATATATCATTAACATAATAGGTACTCCATACATGGAGTTCGTTCCTTAGGTAAGCTTGTAGAGTACTGAACAGGACTCAGTGGCAAAATAAAATGTATATGAGATGCCATGAGATCTGTGGGAAATGAAAGTTTGAAAGGTTTTGATCATGGCCACAAAATAGGTAAGGTCTTTTAATATCACTGTGTTATTTCAAATAAATGAATATACTGGAGCAGAATTCAATATTGCCTAGGTTTTAAAAATAATCTGGCGTGATGTCATGGATCTGGTGTACACATGTTATTTTAGTGCCTCATCTTTTAACAAAATATTAAGTAAAACTCAGTAAATGTTAGTACTCCTTTATATTCTCTAGGAGTGGGGTAGAGTGTTAACAGGTATACAGTGAAAAAGCTTTTCCCTAGTCCAATAAATGAATAAGTATTAAGCAGACCACCCATCCTTTATTTATATTAAGCTATGTGACTCCTCAGAGCCTTAAACACGCAAATATGTACTATGAATCAGAACTGTGGAGCCCTTATTCTGTTTTGAACTCAGATAAGCATTTCCTCGAACTTATTGGGAATGCATTGGGGAATGCTATGAGCTCATCATTCTGCCTTCTAAGAAGCTGCAAGACCAAATTACAGGCTGAAGAAAATGCTACAAACCCGGATGGGGAAATAATAACATAGAATAGATCAGTGCCTCGGGTCAAATTTGCCTCATATGGTCCAGGTTCTATTTCTCCAAAGAATATCTCTGTGGCATTTACTGCCTCTCCACAGGTCTTTGGAATAGAAACAGCATTCCTTGATTTTGAAGCATGCAGAGATTATACAAATACCTTCCAGGTGGTCAAGATTCTGGGGGAAGGTACGGAAGGCACACAGACTTTCCAATAGGGCTCACTCATACCAGTTATGTCTGGGAAACTATCCAGAAATCTAAGTTCCATCCTTGTCCAATTGTGAGCCTGAAACTGTCTTCATTCATTCATTTGACAAATATTTATTGAAAGCCTACTATGTGTCAAGCTGTGTTCTAGGTGCTGAGGATGCATCAGTTTATAAAACAGAAAAAAATTCTTGCTCTTATGGAGCTTATGTCTTGTAGGGAAAGACAAATGATAATCAAAATAAATAAGTGTATTATTTATACATAGAATATTAGAAGCTTATTAGCAATGTAAAAACATAAAGCAGGAAGGAGGATTAGGGAGGGCTGGGGTTGCAACTATAACACAATGGCCAAAACAGACCTCAATGAAAAGCAAAGACTTGAAGGAAGTCTGGGAAAAAAGCATTCCCAGGAATGTAAATTGCAAAGGCTCAGAGGCAGGACCAAAATTGGAGGCTTGAGGATTCACAGGAAATCCAGCGTGTTGGGAGATCATGAGCAGGGGGACAATAATAGGAACTGAAGTCAGAGAGGCAATTAGGAGCAGAGAGGGCATAGAGAGAAATGGGGCCACTGAGGCTGAAGAGAGACATGATGGATTCATAGGATCCCTCTGGCTGCTGGGTGGAAATTGAACTGTGGGCAGCAAGGGGTGGAACCCAGGAAACCAGATAATAATATAACAGACCAGAAAAAAATAACAAAAACGTATACACCTTATTATAAATTTTTTACATTTCTGTAGTTAATGAAGCGTTTTTTTTATATCCATTGTCTTATTTGATCTTCATGACAATACATCCGTGGCAATCCATATTACACCTGTCTCAGAGGTGAAAGAACAGAGCCATAAAAAGGTCAAGGGTCCTGCCCAACAATGGGCAGCTCCTATGTGAAAGAACCAAGAAGTTCTGGAGTTAGGGATGCTGACTCAGAACTGAAGGCTCTTTTCACTAAACTACAGTTTGTCAATTCTGGAAATCGAAGTAAAGACTTCTTAAGTGCTGGGTGTTTGAGGAAATGGTAAAGATAAAGAATGATGGGTACGTTAGGTTTATCCTAGAGAAAGTAAGACTTAAGCAGGGTTGTTGTTTTTCTTTCTTCGTAAAAATTTTTATTGAAGTATAACACACATACAAAGAAGTGTCCAAGCCCCAGGGAGAGTTGTTTGTTTGTTTGTTTTTCAATATAACTTATTGTCAATTTAGCTAACATACAGTGTATACAGTGTGCTCATGGCTTCGGGAGTAGATTCCAATGATTCACCACTTACATACAACACCCAGTGCTCAACCCAACAAGTGCCTTCCTCAATGCTCATAACCATTTCCCCCTCTTTCACCCCCCTCCCAAACAACCCTCAGTTCGTTCTCTGTATTTAAGACTCTCCCATGGTTTGCCTTCCTCTCTGTTTGAAACTATTTTTCCCCTTCTGTTCCCCCATGGTCTTCCTGTTAAGTTTCTCAAATTCCACATAGCAGTGAAAACATATGATATCTACCTTTCTCTGACTGACTTATTTCACTTAGCATAATACCCTCCAGTTCCATCCATGTTGTTGCAAATGGCAAGATTTCATTCTTTCTCATTGCCCAGGCAGAGTTTTTAAAGGAAATTCTGAAGTTTTCCATCTCACCACCAATTTGAAGGGTCTCAAGAGAACATACAAAAATGAGAGTAATACATTCTTGGTAAGACTTTCTTTTAGGCGCCTATGAAACCTCTCATTAATTCTATGCTTGGGCTTCCAGAGATAGAGGTCACACACTGCTCCACATACCACAAAAATGACGGCCTTGAGACACTCCTTGCAGTTTAAAAATTTAACCCAAACCTTGCTCTTACTGCTGGGACTGGACAGCCAAAAGATTGGAATGTTCCAGGCGCATGCATGTTAGGGAAATCTCAAGGATTAACTTTCCAAAAAGCACCTTTTTAGAGATAAGAAGCTCAGGACTTAACTGGTTTTTCTGAACAGTAACTTTACTCAGAGATGTTCATATTGTGTACAGGAAGGCATAGCACCCATTCAAGGAAAAAATAAAAGCACCCTACAGCCAAGAAACTGAAGAGAAACTAAATTTCTCTTCCTCCTCCTCCTCCTCCTTTTTCCTCCTCCTACTCCTTCCTCTCCACCTTCTCTCCCTCTTTCTTCCTGTCTCTCTCCTTCCCTCCTTTCCTTCCAGGACTAAAGATCTTGAGAAATCTTTATTCTAATTTTGGTGCATTACAAGACCACAGAATGGAAGAAAGCCAGGGGCTTGTGGATCCTTGAATGACAGATAGCAGGGTGGGGGGGAAGGGGGGGGGTCCCCAGTTTTCAGAGCAGAAGATTTTCCTCTCCTCTGGCCAATATGAAACAAGTCATCCAGTAGAATACACAGACCAGAGAGCAGGGAGAGAATTAAGTTCCTTTTTCCAGCTCCTTCTTTATTTAGATAACATCAGGAGAGTTTCAGGACTCCTCCAGGATTACCCCAGTGGTTAGAAGTAAATCAGGGACTAGAATCCAGATCTCAGGGCTCCAAGCCCAGTGCTCTTTTCATTAAATCACACTGTCCCACCTTAAAAGCTTCTGTTCATCTTCACACTTCCCAGGGGCTTGTAGCAAGCAGAAGAAGAGAATACGTGAAGGTTATAATAGTCATAATCATAATTGACAAATAGGGGCGCCTGGGTGGCTCAGTCGGTTAAGTATCTGCACTATCAGCATGGAGCCTGCTTGGTATGCTCTCTCTCCTCTCTCTGACCCTTCCCTCTGTTCTCTCTCTCTCAAAATAAACATTAAAAAAATAATTGGCAAATATCACATTATCCTAATTGCTATTATTATTATAGCTAAGAGTTATTGAATACTTAATATACGTTAGGCGTTATTCTGAGAGCTTCACATATATTAACTCATTAAATCTCCACAACAACCCTATTATCTCCATTTTATAGATGAGGAATCTTTAAGCACAGAGAGGTTAAGTGACATTACTTAATGTCACCCACTAGGAAAGAAAAAGCAAGTGATTCCAATCATACTGACTCCTGGGGTGGAGGGATGAGATGTCAAGGTTGGCCCACAAAAAGTGAGCCAACTCTGGTCCATCCACACAATGAAGTACTACACAGCCATATAAAACAATGAAGATGATCTCTATGTAGTGATGTAGAGTGATGTCCAGGATATATTGTCTATTAATCAGAGTCCTGGCAAGAAACACAAATTTGAGCATTAAAAAGAAAAATGACTGTAATTGGTTGTAAAATCTTGAATAAAAAATACCCATAAGCTTATACTGACATTCAAATTATGAAGTAAAATAAAAGGAGAGGAAAAAGCTCATTTTTCATCTTTGGAGGTAACTATTACATAACCCATTACTCCAAAATCTGGTTGTTAAAGGTAAATAATTAAGTATCTTACTCTACCTTTTTATGAAGTAGTAGACATGAATTTATCCACTGTCAATAAAGAAAAGCTCTGTTTTATAGAACAATTACAGCAAATAAGTGTAGAAAGGATCATAGCAGTAGAATATCACAATCCTACATCTGCCAATAAGATCATTTATCCAAACAAGAATCATTGATGGATCATTATTAAGGGAGAGGTTATTGGAGACTAGGATGTTCAAGTGCACCAAAGTACCATCCCTACACATTTTTTATTAAATTGCAAAGGGTAAACTGTACTTTTGCAATGCAAAGATCTCACAGTGATCACTTTAACCAAGTGATCAAATTTAACATTACAGTCAGACAATGGACTATTTTGAAATTATGAACCTCCTGATAGGATTCAATGTTAAGTACCCAAAATCACATATGAAGTATGCTTGTCAGAAACTTAGCCTGAAGGTAATCAAGTCTTTAGATCCAACTTCCAGTTTACAAGAATGACAAAACATAAGGGAAAAAATTAAACACCTTGAGGAAGCAATCAGACAAATCCAGAATGGAGGACATTCTACAAGACAAATGAACACATCTCTTCAAAAAGTCAATGTTATTTTTAAAAGAAGGAGGCCATTCTAGAGTAGATGAAAAAGATTTAATCAGACACCATGTGTTAACCTTGATCAAATTCTGATTTAAAAAAAAAATGTAAGAGGGATGCCCTGGTGGCTCAGTTAGTTGAGTGACAACTTCATTTTGGCTCAGATCATGATTGCATGGTCATGGGATCGAGCCCCATGTTGTTCTCTGCACTGACACTGTGGAGCCTGCTTGGGATTTTCTCTCTCCCTCTCTCTCTGCCCCTTCCCCATTCTCATGTGCTTGCACACACACTCTCTTGCTCTTTCTCTCTCAAAATAAACAAATAAACAAATAAATAAACAAATAAAAAAACTAAAAAATAAACTATAAGGACATTTTTAGTAATTAGGGCAATTTGAATATGGACTGGATATTAGATTATATAATCACTATTAACATTCGTAGGTGTGCAGATATTTTCTTTCTGTAGGAGAATGGCCTTTAAAAGAAGGATACCGAAGTATTTAGGGGTGAGTTATGATATCTACAACTTACTTTCAAATGCTCATATAGAGTTAAGCAAGCAAAACATTAGGCAATGTTTGATTCTAGGCGGCTGGTATAGGAGGGTACGTGTACATTCAACTTTCCACTGTGTTTGAATATGGTTATAATTAAAAGATGGAAAGAATACCTGCAGACCAAGCAATATACACTTTGTAAGAACAAATGCCTGGAGAAAGGGGAGTGAGTGTACGGAATGAGATATAAGGGGAAACAAACACCGAACTGGTGAAAGGGGCTCTGTACTGACAATGGTAAAAGGGGCGCAACGAGCTGAATATTATAATCGATTCAACTCTCCACGCCTGAGAAAGGAAAGACATTCATCAAGTCAGCCAAGTGAGTCCCTTCCCTCACAGCCGCATGAGAGGAGAGCCGCATGAGGGCGAGGAGTGTGGAGCCAGAAGGCCCACAAACGTGTAGCGCCAGGCTCACTATCCGAGCTCCTCTTATTGCCCGTTGAGCTGGGATGTTTTCAAACCCATATGGTAACACAGAGTTATCTCCCTTGTGTCATGAAGGCCTTATGTTATTTGATTTACAGCCACTCCCACAAAGGGAGATTTGTTCAATAATCCCCAGGATTGCAGCTAAACACCAAAGGACATATTTATCTACTTGGCTGTAGTCAGATGTCTCCATCTCCCCCAGGGATGTAACTATGATTGCTTTTGTTTATTTAAGGTGCTTCATCAGCTTCCAAGCATTCCAGAACTCTTCTGTGGCATCCCTGTGAGACAGGGGAGAAAAAACTGTGAGGATCCATCAAGCCTCATTCCTGGTGGAGAAAGGAAAGGGCTGAGGTGCATTGCCTCTGGTCCTTGGAAAAAGAGCCAGAATAAAAAAAGTACAGGCCAAGAAGTGTCCCCAGCAGGCCTTGATGACACATAAGAGAATGTCATCACCCAGGAAGTCTGTATAGAGGTCCTGAGAGAAACATGTTGGGAATTCCAGGAGAGTGAGTGCTTCTGGAAGGTAGGAAACACATCTGCCTCTATCCTAGACCTAGCCCGGTTCTGAGAACATAATAGGTGCTCCATTCGTATCTGTCAACTGAGTAAATGAATCCATGATCTAACAAGGCATAAGTGGTTCAGACTGAGAAGGACAAATAGGTAAGAAAACAATGATTTTTCTTTTCTTAAAGTGAGCAGGGAAAGAAGTGAATAGCAAACAAGAAAAATAAAGCATTGTAGCAGATATCTAGATCTACCCATTCGCTTTGGTGGGTGAAAACAATTCTTAAGTAAACATAATAAATGGAAAGAATGTTACATATGCAAGTGAGATACAAAAAAATAAAAATAAAAAGATTAGAAACAAGTTGTGTGTTTGGGTTAGAAACCCAAGTATTACCTTCCCAGGGTTCAAGGCTGAAGACTCTCAGAACCTTGTAGACCACTCTCAGATATTTCTAGTCTAAGAGTAGCAACTCTCGTTCCTGGTTCTATCAGCCACAAGGTTTTCCATTTCACCCCCAGAAGTGTCACAAAATTCTTCCCTGGTTTCCCAAAACAACCTATTTTAATTCAATAAATTATTATAAAACCAAGGTGGTAAAAGAGAAGAGAGTGTTGTGAAATCAAAGAAGCAAAGATAATTCTCCAAAAACATTCAAAACTCCTTTGTAGTCCAGACAGATGGTTGTTTCTGAGAATACCACCCTCCCCAAAGCTACAACTACGCAGGAAAAAGTTTTTTTATCCCATTCTTGTAGGGCTCCTCCTGGGATTAATTTTTCCCTTCTCAATAGCACAAAGAGGTGAGTCTTCTATGCTAGAAGAAGGGAGCCAAACATGTTGGGTCTGGCAGAAAGCAAACATTTGTGCATTGCCTGAATTATTTTAAATAATGAAAACATCACTCTGATGGCCAATGCCACAAGGCACCATGTAGTAAACTTAGGAAAAACCAAGGGTTGTGGCCTGCTGGCTTAAGTAGCTGAGCAGAGAATTTGAACATGCTAACTCAGAGACAGTTGCTGGATTTTAAAAGTAGAAAATTGGAGAAAGCTCCTGTTTGCCTCACTCCATTTCTCCAGACGCTTTAGGTAAGCCCCATTCTGTGCTATCAAAGGGATCCGTCTGCCCAGCTCTGTTTATCATGGGCCTTTCTTTCAGGCTCCCTCACAGAATCAGCTGGCCTTGAATCTGACCCTGCTAAATACAGACCCCAAAGCTCCCGGTTCCTTCCTATGCTTCCCTGGAACAGAGCACCCATTCTTGGCCTCTGCTTATGATTGTGTTGGTCTAGTCCAAACTCTGATCCAACCCCAGGACTGGGATGGCATCCAACTCTGCGTTAGGTACAGTGCTGGAGACCATCTGCTCTTTTCTCAGTGCTGCACATTTGTCCAATGTCATGGTCCTAAGAATCAGATTAGAAGACAGCTTGCTTTGTGATTTTCCTGTTCGTTTTTTTTCCTCTTTTGAACATGCATTTTATCTTGCTCCGAACATTATTCTTTTCTTCCTGCTCTTTCAGGTTTAAAGCCAAGAAATCCCCAGTATCTGCTATCATCCAAGAATAAAACAGGCTGAAATCTTTTCAGATCCATGTGTCCATTTGCTCGTGTTTAAAATCCAAACTCTCAACATCAAGTTTCCATCGTAAGCAAAGAAACTTACCATTATTTGCTGGACACAAAGACCTAACGTAAAGAGATAAATCTTATTCTGAAGAGTTAATCATGTGGAATCCCAGGTCGCACCCCCCAGGGATACCAATACAATGGGTCTGTTGTGAGACCAAAAACCATACACTTTTAACAAGGGCTCCAGGTGATTCGACACAGGTGGAGCACATTTTTGGAGAAAGAGAAGGTCAGCATAGTAAGAGCTGAAAACAGCTAGAGTGGGGAAGGGGGTCCCCGGGAACTTGGTGATATGTAGCCACCTGGGCTGGAGGCCTTCGGTGGAGGGGAGGGCTTCAGAGCACGGAGAATCCTGAGGTCTGCAGGTTCCCCTTTGGGCTACTGTTCACCACTTGAACCCAGGCAGCAAGGAAGGAGGGAGAAGCAGGTATTGTGCCAAGCAGCTAGCAGTAACCTGACTTCCCAGACTCTACTCCCTTGCACCCCTCATGTTGAGGACCATCTCCTGCCTGCCCTGTGAGCTCAGGCTCACTCTCAGTTGCTAGAACTAGCAACCAGAATTGGGCTGGGGACAAACTCTGCTCCTCCCGTGGTGGCTTGGTAACATCGTCACAGTTACCTGTCAGACTTGAACCTCGAATCCTCAACATTTTTGGCTTGGCAGCCCTCAAAATAAACTTTAAAGCAACCTCACTCATTTCTAAGTAGACATCTAACATTTTTCATTGTGAGTTTAAATTGTTGCAAAGTATGTACTTCCTGGCATGTTGTGTATTTTGACATTTTTTAAATGTTTATTTATTTTGAGAGAGATAGAGAAATCGCACGAGTAGGGGAGGGGCAGAAAGACAGAGAGAGAGAGAGAGAGAGAGAGAGAGAGAGAGAGAATCCTAAGCAGGCTCTGTGCTCAGCACAGAGCCAGACATGGGGCTCAATATCATGAACCATGAGGTCATGACCTGAGCTGAAATCAGGATCCAAACACTCAACCAACTGAGCCACCCAGGCACCTCTGTCATTTTTTAATTGAACCATTACATGACTCTTTAAGTGTATTAAATGGAATCTAGAAGCTATTACGATTGGTACTTACCATGATTCATTCATTTATTTAAACTATACACGAACAAGTCCTTCTTTAATAGTAAGAAATTTTATAGCAATTCATTTTCCTTTTGGACTTACATTTCCATCTGACTTCCTCCATATAATTTTAACCTATTATATTTTTATTCTTATAGTCTTTTACGACCATGCCATCATACTTTCTCTATTATAGCAGATACACCCATAGATAGAGACATGTTTAGATGTAGATATATAGATACATGTAAAGCCTGGCATTTAATATGCTCTTTATAATTTCCTATGGCCAAAAGGATCTAAGAGTCAAAAGATGTCTTCTGAATTTCATTATCACTGTAATTTTGGTAAAAATAACATAAATATATTACAAATCATTAAATATAAAAAGTGAATTTTATTAGAAGTGCATCTCTAAATAAATAGGAGTGATTCTAATCATTTCTACACATAGACAATACTTAACATCAGAATGAGTCAGTGCTCAGCCTACTTATATTACTGTATTCCATTTTTATATATGAAAGTCCTGATAAATCTTATTCATATAAATAATTACATAGAAATGAAAGGAGTTTTGTTATGGCAATGTCACTCAATTCTTTGAATCCTTCCTGAGCTCGTTTTAATGGTTTATCAGCTGACATCTTGTTACATTCTTGCATGTTTTGAAGCAAAGAATCAGAAATTTTATGAGTGGTAAAAGATTCAAGATGCAATCAGAGTCATTTAATCTCTCACACCAATATCAGTATTTCAAATAGTCCTTTGGTGCCCTACAGATTTTTGTATTCTAAGGTATGATTTCTTGATGGGGGCAAAAATTGGTTCCTAAGGGATAAAAATCTTACTTTTTTAGTGTATGAAGTACACATATGCATATAGAACATGAACAGATATATGGCATACATACGTGGAATTAAAATTTTGTGATGGGAATGGTTGGGAAAAAAATGTCTAAAAGTCTCCTTAAGATACCAAAGCAGAGACAGAATCCCAAGCAGGCTCCATGCCGTCAGCACACAGTCTGATGCGGGGCTCAAACTCATAACTGTGAGATCATGACCTGAGCTGAAATCAAGAGTCCTACATTTAACCAACTGAGCCACCCAGGCACCCTCAGAACTTGATTCTTTTAAAACTATGAGTCTGTATGTCTTGTGGAAGATATTTATCCCCCAGGGAAACTTATACCTCACTTTTAAGACCACTGAGTTAGGACAGAATCAAATGCTTATGATGGAGACCCAAAGTAATAATGGTTACACTACAGAAAAACTCATCTCTCTGTCACAGAGAGGTTGGACCTGGTATGGTGGCTCCTGTCCAGGGGTCAGGACTCCAACTTCCTTGTATCTCGTTGCTCTGCCAGGTCCCAGGGTTTGCCCTTATATGGACAGTTACTCTTACCCTGCCCTCCTCTAGCTCCTGGCCACCACAATTCTGCCCTCTTCTTTTATGGATTCAATTAGTTTTTTAGATTCCACATAAATGGGACATGGTGGTACTTGTTTTACTATGTCCAGCTTATGTCACTTAGCATAATGTCCTCCATGTTCATTCATGTGGTCGCAAATGGCATAATTTCCTTCTTTTTTTTTTTAAGGCTGAATGATATTCCATTGTGTATGAAGTAACCCATACCTCCTCTCATACTCGATAATTAAGAATTAACTGAACAAATAAATTTGAATGTACTGATCAATTGCTCTCCTAGTGTCTTAAGACCAGGAGGGAAAAGGAAGAGAAATCAGGGAATGGAATTCCCATGAATCTTAAGAATATATTATATGGAGGGTGCAAAAAAAAAAAAAAAATGCAAATAAGCACAAAGCTATAGCTACAAATAAGCTAAAACTGCCTTCAAATTACAAAAGACTATGGTGAGCCCTAAGTTGAGCTAACAGTGTGACATAATGGTAGTTGATAAAAAATCTGTGTAGACACAGATTTCTGTGTGCTCTTGCCGATTAGGAGAGGCTGATCCTTGTGGTGCTATTTTTATCTAAGCAGAGGTACATAATGATCAGGCAAAGGCATAGTTTAGATTTGGTTGATAGTAAAAACAAATAAAAAAAAATAATTTAAAAATTTATTAAAAATATTTACACAAAACTTACAAATATAGTGTGTTTACATGTAAACACACACACACACACACACACACACACACACATCTGGATAGGTTAGATTATGCTACAAAAACAACCCCAAAATCTTCATAATAACAACAACAAAACTGAGGGAATATATACGAAAAGCTCTAATGACCGCCACATGAAGGTATAGGAGACTTGCCTGATTCTTGCGTTGGAAACTATAGAACACCAACATCTAAACAAAAATTTCTGTGCTAACTGTGTCAGGGAGGACAGGGAGTGGAGGAGGGAAGCCCCACCCTCAGCACAACAGGCTTTCCCAGTGGAGATGGTATAAGGGCTCTGGTCCAGAGTCCTCATCTTCTCTGGGCTAAGCCCAGACAGCATCCCCGTGTCTGCTGAGGGCAGGGCCTGGTGAACAGGGGCAGCATCATCACGGGGAGGTGGAGGTGCCTTTTGTTTAGACACTGAGAGATACACAAGACCAGCCTCATCACTAAATCATTAATGGAGTTTTTTATTTAGTCAGTCATTCAAAAATATTTTTTGATTGCCTCCCATGTGGTAGGCACTGTAGTGATATAGCTGGAAGATAAGTAGGAATTACAACAGATGGTGCTATTCTGATCCTGGAAGAGGACCACAGAAGACTTATCAGTTATGGGATGGTCCAGTGCCTAGAAGGTGCCGGATACAAGATACATGTTTGATAAGTATTTCTCATTGATGGTTGATGTTATTGATCGTTGCTTTATCTGACTTGCCTGCTTTCTTCTCTTTCATTTTCACTTTGATGGACAAAGGCAAAGCTACAATATGACTCTGGTGTGACACTTGGGATGCTTTTCCCTGCTGAGAGTGTTGTCTTTATCATGAGTGCCTCATGCAGTTACAAGTCCTCTATTTTCTGCTGTCTTCTAGCAATGTCAGTTAGCCCACATGCCTTCGGGATGCTCAGCCAGAGACTGGACACATACTCTTTTCCCCCAGGGCTTGGCAGATGATCACAGGTGAAAAATGACAACATTATGTGTTTTCCTACCCTTGGTTCAGCTGAGCTCATCCAAAGTGCCAACCGGGGTCCCCCTGTGCTTGCTAGCACAAGAGCATGCCTTGCACACTGCCCCCTGAGCACCGTTGCTCATGAGCTCTCCCTTCCCAGAAGCACGCTCTGTGCCCCTCAATATCTGATTGCAATTTAAAAGTTTTTCAAAGAAGGTTTTTTTTTTAAGTTTATTTACTTATTTTGATAGAGAGAGAGAGAGAGAGAGAGAGAGCAAGGGAGGGGCAGAGAAAGAGGGAGACAGAGAATCCCAAGCAGGCTCTGCACTGTCAGCACAGAGCCCCATGTGGGGCTCGATCTCACAAACTGTGAGATCAAGAACTGAGCCAAAATCAAGAGTCTGACACTTAACCCACTGAGCCACCCAAGCACCCCTCAAAGCTTTTTACTGAAACATAACACATATACAGATAGATAGATATAGATATAGATAGATATAGATATAGATAGATGATATATAGATATAGATATAGATAGATACAGATACAAATACAGATATATAGATATAGGTATAGGTACAGATAGATATACACACACAGATATGACTATATTAAAATCATATTCTGTCCCTCTAGGGGCACCTGGGTGGCTCAGTTGGTTAGGCATCCAACTTCAGCTCAGGTCGTGATATTCCAGTTCACGAGTTTGAGCCCTGTGTCGGACTCTGTGCTGACAGCTCAGAGCCTGGAGCCTGCTTTGGATTCTGTGTCTCCCTCTCTCTCTGCCCCTCCCCTGTTCATATGCTCTCTCTCTCTCTCTCTCAAAACTAAATACACATTAAAAAAAAAAAAATCATATTCTGCCCCTCTTAATAATGTTTGGTATATTTTTCCAAATTTCCTTCCATGTGTATATAATTTTTTATATAAGTTTACTCAAGGAATCATTGCATTTTGTGTTATATTTTCATTTAACATCTTATCATAATTATTTATAATAATTAGACTATAAAAATACTCTAATGAGAGTTGTAGTGGCTATTTCACATTCCACTGTATTTGTGCCACAAAATCTATCAAAGCATTTTCTCAAAGCCTTGTCTCAAGAAATAAGAGAAAAGCCTTAGTTGAATTGTTCAAATTTCTTGATCTCAATACCTAATTTCTTTCTTACATGAAGAAAAAGCCATGACCACTATTATATTTCATACCTTGAAATGTCAGTTATTGGAAGATACACCCATTTTATGTTTCTCAGAAAGAACACAGGTCTTTAACAATGATTGTGACTGGGGTGCCTGGGTGGCTCAGTTCAGTTAAGCGTCCAACTCTTGGTTTTGGCTCAGGTCATGATCTCATTTTCATGAGTTTGAACCTCACATCTGGCTTTGCTCTGGCAGCATGGAGCCTGCTTGGGATCCTCCTTCTTTCTCTGCCCCTTCCCCATTCACAATGTATCAGTCTCTCTCAAAATAAGTAAATAAACTTAAAAAAAAATTAAAGGGGCTCCTGGGTGGCTCAGTCAGTTAAGCGTTCAACTTTGGCTCACATCATGATCTCACTCTTCCTGAGTTTGAGCCCCACATAGGCTCTGTGCTGACAGCTCAGAGCCTGGAGCCTGCTTTGGATTCTGTGTCTCCCTTTCTGTTTACCCCTCCCCATTCCTGCTGCCTTTCTCTCTCCCTCAAAAATAAATAAACATTTTTTTTAAATTAAGAAAATTAAAATAAATTATTGTGACCTGTGCAAATGTCTCTAGAGTGAGATATGTTTTCAGATGTTATAGAATCCTCTGCATGCAGAACTTGGGGAACTTTTCCATGCCCCACAGAGTCCCTCTGTGCATGACACTTTTGTGTTCCTACTGCCATACCCTGATTTACAAATGTGCCTAGACACCCCCCAGCTCTTCTCACCTAGGACTCATCCGTTTCTGGAATTTGATTCCCTTGGATTTATTCATGTCCACAGCTCTCTAAAATATATGCATATATATATATATATATATACACACACACACATATATGTGTGTATATATATATATATATATATATATATATTTTTTTTTTTTTTTTTTAGTTTATCTACTTTTGCCTCCATGTTACCTTGGGAGCAATGGTCCGTCCAAACTATTTGTGTCCTAACAGGAAGGATCACTTTGTGAACGTAGATTTTATCCTCCTTGGTTGCACTAGCGACATTTCAAGTACTAAAAGCCATACAGGGCTATTGGCTACCCATTGGGCATAGAGACTATAGAATATTTTGCATAAATTAAGCAGCCAGCCACCTGGATTCCCAGTATCCAGTCTTCTTTCCCAGCTCCTTTTAACTGGGATTCCCACACTCTGCCTTTCCTCCTGTAAGGATTCCCAGTCTGTGAGAACCTGCCATTGAAATGGCATCAGTGGAGTCCTGATAAGTGGCCCATGACTTGCTGCAACTGTTCGCAGTTTTTGAAATGGCTGCTTACCACCTAAGCTTCATCCCAGACTCACTTCTTTGGAATCGCTAGGGACTCCAGGGCACATATATGTCCTGGCAGCTTAGGTCCCTCTCTGTGGCTTCCCACTGCTCAGAGGAGCCTGAACACATTTCTCAACCATGTCCTGCCGGGCAATACAAATCAACTTCTGTCTTTAAAAAAAAAAAAAAATCTGACTCACTGGAGTTACTCCAAATCACTTTCTTTCTTGGAATTCATGACTTCTTTTGATGTTTATCAATACATCACTACCTGGTGAGCTTGCCAAGATCGTGTCTAGGTTTTGGTGATACATCATCTCCCCATGGCTTATTGCAAGGAACTTCCCACCTCTTTTAGGGATCCAAAAGATCCGTGAGCAGCATAAAATGGCAAGATGCCAGGAAACAAGGACTCAGCTCTCAGCTAGATATCTTATTCACCACCACAGGGCTGCCTTTGAGTCAGTGTGTATTGGGGAAGGATTCCAGGAAGATGTGTGACTTTAGAATAATTACAGAGGTCAGCTAAGTAAGTTAAATAAGCCTGGAAATCATAATTATGCCAACCCTAGACAGGGCGATGAAGTCAAGAAGTTTATCTTTGGCTTCTCTCCAAACCTCCCTGAGAACCCTTCTCTTTGATTCTTCTCCTTTGTCCGCTTCCCTCGAACTTGCTCAGGACTCTATCTGGGCTACTCACTGCTTCAGGGAAGCCCTTTTGGGGCTCTTTTCTCCCATGGAAACTTAGTTCCATGCCCATTAGGCTCTGCTTGTGAAGACCAGCCAGCTATTAGGACAAGCTAATTTACTTAAAAACAGGAGTTTTTTACCTCGTTCTAAAGGTGGGCTTCAGAGGTCGGTGAAGACCCTAAGACATTATAATTTTGCTTGTGTATTTTCTGCAGAAAAGAGCCATAGATTTCCTCAGATTCTAAAATATGTCTATGACCCCAGAAAAGGTTGAAACCCTTGATGGCGAATGTCAACAGCTGATAATTGTAGGAGGCTTTCTTCCCGGTTAATGTTTGCATTTTAACCAAAGTGTGAAGGAGAAACCACCATCTGTTAAATATCTTTGCTTTGGGGTATAATAATAGGACAGTTTTCAGGCCAGAGGCAAGAGAAGTAGGAAAGACTCTGGGGCAGGAAATGTCCTGTTATCACCTTTGAGATCATAGCCAATCGTCTCTGTGTAGGATCAAGGGCAGCTTCTCCAGGTTGCACTGTTTCTCTTTGAACACAAAACCTTTCCACTCATATAAGGTGTAGGCTCTTTAAAGAAATGTCAAAGAAACTAATCAGGCTTGGGATGCAACCCTTTCTTTTCTTACAGATAAATTCTGCTGAAGCTCCAGTAGGGTTTGGTGAAAGGTCCGGAAACAGTTGCAGTTCCTGCTCTACCACTCATTTGCTGAGCAACTTTCTGAGAATGGCTTGGCCCCTCTGGACCTCAGTTTCTTCATTTCTAAAAACTCTGGCCAGTTCTCTCCAGCTTTGTGATTCTAAGAAAGCTGCCAGAATTTCAGCGTACATGAGATTTCTGTACTGCCTCTTTATTGATATGGAGAGGTGTTTTTCATATTTGGGGGGAAGACACCCAACCAAACACTAAGTTGTTTGCTTCCTTTTTAATATGTTAGCATCTTGTCCCAAGTAGCAAAACCTGCGCTTGAAAGCTTCAAAACAGTCTGCAGTGGATTGCGATTCTTGTCTCAGAAAGATTAATTGGAAACAAACTCTAAGGAAGAAAATTCAAAGCCCATTTCTATGCTTCCTGCCTTTTAGATCTTCTAACATGTAAATCGACCGTTACAAAGAGGATCAGTGATTAGAATGGCCAGCGCGAAGACCAGCATTCAGCTCCCCCATTATTCCTCGCCAGAGTCCCTGGTGACCAGCATCTCAATGGCCTTCTTTTCAGCCTGCATGATGATGAACCGCGCTAGCTCCAGATCCTGCATTCCCCAACACAACCACAGTCTTAACAAACCAGAGACCCTTCCCCACCCCCAGACCGTGCTTCAAATCAGAACAAACCCTGGTAGCGAGGATCACTCCAGACATCCACATTCAGGAACTATCATTATATTTCAAAGTTTAAGAAAGCTGCTTTTGATCTCTGGATATTTGTTTACCTCCCCCATAGTTATGCCTGCTATATTCCTCATCTGCCCCGTCTTTCTATTCTTACTTTGTTTTTTTTTTTTATCCTGGCAAAATTCCCTGGATGAGGGCTGTTTTCTGATTGCTTCTTTCTCCCCCATCACTGGTCTCCTCGCATTTCCTCTCTTCTTCTAACACAGAGACTCCTTGCTTACTTAGTGATCTCAGCTGTTCTAGTAACTGAGAACCAGGAAGCAAGCAAGCAGCACTCCCAAATAGCCAGCATGGACTTAGGACAAGAGTGGGCATATCTTAGCCTTCACTCAAACCAGTTTCCTTCTGCACTGCATACAGTTCTGTTTAGAAAAAAAAACAAGTGCAAATGTCAAACATATAAGTGTGTAAAGAAAGGGAAGGACGAAACAGGCTTGGGTGAGGGGAGCCTCCAATGGCTGCCCTGCCTGCCAAGGAAAATGCCAACAGATAGCTTGGCAAGGAGATAGAAAATAAAAAAGGCAGTAAAAACATGATAAAAGGGGAATCCAAGAAACCTTGAAGTCTAGGATATTTAATGATGAAATAAACAGACCCACTTATTCTACCTTAGAGTGGGAGTGGAACCAATGATCAAGTTAGCTTCAAAACAGGACAAAGATAATAAATCAGTTGAAAGAACTATTGCATCTAGAGGCACCTGGGTGGCTCAGTCAGTTGGTTGAGCGTCCAACCCTTCATTTCTGCTCAGGTCATGATCTCAGGGTCACGGGATCAAGCCCTGCGACTTCAGGCTGCACACTGGGTGTGGAACCTATTCAGATTCTCATTCTCTCTCTCTCTCTCTCTCTCTCTCTCTCTCTCTCCCCCTCTGCCTCTCTCCCCGACTCGCACTCTCTCTCCCTAAAAATAAAAAAATAAATAAAAATGAAGAAAGAAAGAACTATTTTACCTAAGCTCCCAATAGCCATCCTTCCTATTTTATTTTAGTATAATAGCTGAGCGCATGACTGCTCAAAACAAAGACTATGCTATTCTCCCCTCCAGTTGGGTATGGCCAATAGGGTGTGTATGGAAGTGATATACTACTTACAGGTCACGCCCGTGTTTGAAAGGAAGTCTAATGCTCTCTGTTCTCATCATCTGCTGGCTTGGGTGTGGACATGGTGTCCAGAGCTGGGACAAACAACCACATATTTAGGATGACAGAGCAACAAGAGTCTGGTCACTGATGCAATGGAGCTGCCACATCACCTTATACTGTTTATCCTTGGTCTGATTCTTGATAAGAATATAAATTTGTCTTGTTTAAGCCACTGATATTCTGGTTTTTAGCAGCAAGACCTACATCCTAGCCAATTAGTGAAATTTGTAACGAGGGATATAATTTTGGGGATCCCGTTGATGCCCCCACATTCCACTTCCCCTGTCTCCTTTGGGCAGTGGTCCTGTGCTGAAATGGGGGGAAAAAAAAGTGGGAGTTGGAATCTAATTTTGACTCCACCAGTTACTCATTTTTCTTTATAGAATGAGAGTCATAAGAGTTAGAATTTATTAAATGCCTCTGCACCATCCTTACTCGTTTGCATGATGTCATTTAATCCTCATAAGAACCCTGTGTGGTAGGTGCTGTTATTCTTCAAATCCTACAGATGCAGTTAAGCATCTTTCCTAAGATATTACGGCCAGTGAGAGGCAAAGCTGGGATTGGGACCGAGAGAGTTTCTTGAGAGCTCGCAGCTTTTAACCACTTCCCTCTGGGCTTGCCTTTTTGCATTGGTGGGAGATTCAAGGCAAATTTCATTCCCGAGCACAGCTATCCCTTTTCAAACTGGGATACTTCCGTAGGGTGCAGACCGTGTTCTGACAAACTGTCTCTTTGAGCTAAGGTCCTGCATTACCTACGGACCACCCGCTCTTGGGTGAAAGTCTTCCTTTGGTGAAGGGAGCTAAAAGTCTCTGATTAAACTACAGTAACTCCCACTTAGTTAAGCAGGGAAATTTTCTTCCTCCTCCTGTTATAAATTGATTTTTTTAGTCAAAATCTCAAAGTCCCAGGTCTCTGCAAAGCCACCGTCCATAATGATAATTCGGAGTCACCAAAAAAAGACTTGCATTCTGTCCAAAATGTTTTGGAAGGCAGGATGTGTACCCCAGTGACAAACCCACACACGGAGAGAAGGCTCCCCCAGATGAGGGAGCCAGAAAAACTTCAGCCCTCTGGCCTTTCCTTTCTCACACAGGCAGGGAAAAGAAGAAATAAACACTACTTGGTGCTAAAAAAAAAAAAGGAGACTCTGGAACTTGAGGCCTGTCACTGCTCACTAAAGGCAAAAAATTAAAAAGAAACACAAGTGTGAGAAGAAGACAGAAAAAGACAGAAAGAGAAGCAAGTATATGAAGATTCTCTCCGGAAATGGATGAAAGAGAAAAGCAGGGGTACCTTAAAAGGTAGGTTCTGTTCCTCTAGGAAACCACCCTGTAAGAATCACTCTGCATCCAGCTCATACCGCATCAATGTGGCGAATTGGCTAAAGGCAGGTGAGGTCCCACACGTGTGGAAGTCCCCCCAAAACTGCCAGGGGCACTGGGACTGATTCTTCTCTCAGTGGCCGAGTCAAGAACAGTCTCATAGTGCTGGGGAAATGCATTATCCCCATTTCACAGATAAGGAGCTAGAATCTCGAAAATGACAAACAGTTTGTCCTAGATCAGATGAATATTAAGTGGCGGACCTAAGATTTTACATCAAGACGGTCAGATGCCAAAAGTGACTGAAAAACACTATTTTTGATATGTAGCTTCAATATTCCCTTTATAGCATTTCTTCTATCACCTCTTGTGCAAGTGACTCTCTTTCCTTCTTTTTTTCATTCAACATTTATTAAGCACCAACAATATCCAGTTGCTAAGGTATAAAAACACAGTTCCTCCTGTCATTAGATTTGCAGACTGATAAAGAAGGCAAAATGAAACCACATAAGGATAAGAAAGTGTTAAAAGTGTTACCAGAACAAAGGCAAAAGTAGCTGCAGAATACAGTGATAACAAAAGTTATTAACCCTTATTGAGTGCTATATCTTTGCCAGACACAGTGCCGAGAGCTTTGCCTGCACAGTCAGAGAAGGGAGACAAGACAAGATGCAATCCCATCGGTGTCACCCAGGGAAAACCTTGCTCCACTTGTCAGATTTAGCAAGTAAAAATACCAGATCCCGGGCACCTGGGTGGCTCAGTCGGTTAAGCGTCTGACTCTTGGTTTCAGCTCCGGTCGTGATCTCAGGGTTCGTGAGTTTGAGCCCCGTGTCGGGTTCTGCGCTGTCAGAGTTCTCTCCCTCTCTCTCTCCAAAAATAAACAAGTAAACTTTCAAAAAATTCAGGATCCCCAGTTAATTTTGAATTCCACATAAACCGCAAACACTTTTTTAGTATAAGCCTCATGCAACGTTTGGGATATACTTCTACTAAAACATTATTCATCATTTATCTGAAATTCAAATTTAACTGGGAGTCCTTGTATTTAATCTGGCAATTCTAGATGAGGAGAGCAAGGAAGTAGCAGAATGTGTTTCACGGAGAAGTTGAGTCTTTACGATGAGTACTTTTACTCCATATTTGGAGTAACGGGGAGAGAAGAGAGGGAAGTAATGACTGTTGAACCTCTAACCTCAAATGAACCATGACCACAAAAAACTATCAACTTTCAAAAGACCAACACAATTATTTTATTAGGAATGTGTTAAGCCACCTCAAAATATTTCCATTTTGGAAATAAGAGAAAAATAAATTAAAACATCTATTTGGTCATTTTGTGAATACAAGTCTCCCATTGGGTTAGGTAGAGGTGGAAATAAATGTCAGTGAAAAGCTCTCGGTTGCCAAATAAACATTCAGGATGTAGACTCCTCCTTTTCATGTGGAATGGGGGTGCAGTGCTTTAAAAGAACACCCCTTATCCTTCCAAAGAAAAGATCAGAATAAAAGAGAGGAGGTAGTATGGTAGAAATAGCAGTTACCTCACACTCCCATGGCCAGCAAGGTGACTTGAATTAAGCTATTTCCCCTATGTCAGTTTCAGCTTCCTCCTCTGTGAAGTCCCTGACATACATCTAAGGCTCCCTCCAGCCTTCACAGTAATCCAGTTTTAAGTAGTAAATCTAAGTCATGTTGGCTCTCAGGCAACCACATGAGGAGGCAGCTTGGTTCTCCAGTCTTCCTGACAATTCCATAAGCTTCCAGGATTTCTCCAGAAAATTACTTTTGTTCTTCTTAGCTAGAGTTGGTATCTCCTTTCAACCAAAGAATCAAAGAACTCCAGATCACTGCAGGCAGTGGGAAGGTGGGTACCAAGGTCAATTACATTTGTGAAACTCTGTAAACATAGCTACACTGGCCTTTTGCCTCGTTGCGTCCGGGAGAGCAAGATGGGTCACCAGCAGCTCTACTGGAGCCATCCGAGGAAATTTGGCCAGGGTTCTCGTTCTTGCCGCGTCTGCTCAAACCGGCACGGTCTGATCCGGAAATACGGCCTCAACATGTGCCGCCAGTGTTTCCGTCAATACGCGAAGGATATAGGCTTCATTAAGTTGGATTAAGTGAACTTCCTTGAATGGGTCATCCAAGATCCCTACCTTAACTGAAGATATCCAAGATAACCTATCTTAATGCCAACTCATGGTACATAAAATAAAAATACTTCAATTATGAGTGTTTTAATGTGAAAAAAAAAAACAAAACATAGCTACACTGTATTCTTTACTACGGGACTTCTAAGACCCTTTAACATGGTCGCATCTTTGTGACTCTTCAGGAGAGAATGAAGTATTTGGAGCTTCACAAACCTTCTTTATCGCAGATCCTTATTGTTACTGTTTTTTCTGGAGAACTTTGGAGGACCTATAGCCTAGAGTTCCTGTTTCTGGAGATTTTTCACTTATATATTTTTTTAATTTTAATTTTTAAATTAAATAAAAATTTAATAAAATAAATTAAATTATTTTTTAAATAAAAAATCTTAATTTTTAATTTTTAAAATTTTTAAAATATTTTCTTATTTAAGAAAGAGAGCACATGCAAGCGGGGGAGAGGAGCAGAGGGAGAGCAAGAAAGAATCCTAAGCACATTCCACACGTGGCACAGAGCCTGGCATGGGGGTCCATCCCAGGACCTTGGGACTATGAGCAAAATCAAGAGTTGGACTCTCAACCTGCTGAGCCATCCAGGGGCCCCATCACTTGTATCTTTAACTGCTGTATATATGTCAAGTCTGACCTACTAGCCAATTTTAGGGTCTTAGGTGAAGGAATGAACTCTTCCATTGCTTTTTCACCCCCACAAAGTACTAGGCATAATGAAGCAAAATGCACTGTGAACACTTTGCAACCAGCCATCCCATAACCACAGAGTGATTGAATGTGATTAAAGTCACACAGATCTCAGAGCACTCTTCTTGAGGCCGGGAGAGCTGACCCATGTCACCTTGCCAAAACACAACTTTCCTGATTACTTCTGCCTGCCCGGGATTCCTGTGGTTTCCACTTGTAAGGTGATCTTTCACTTCCTGACACTGTTGCTCTCTTACTGCTATGGCGGCCGTTGTATCCCAGGAGCCCTGGAAGGGTTGGCTGCCTCAGAGACAGAGGATACGTTCTCTAGGCATGGCCAAGGGCTGATTACCCACAGGTGGCTCCTCTGCAGATCCATTGGCAAATTGTGGTTATTAATGACTTGATTGCTGGCTCTAAAGGCACACTCCTCAACCCAAAGTTTTACTTAAAGTGTTTATCTGATATATAGCAAACCCACGCCATGTGCCAGACTTTTTCAGATCATCTCATACTTTCTGTTTAATTCTTACCCTATATGATTGCTTAACTCTTTCTGGATCGCTGTACATAAGTGTCTAGAAAGCAGGGAGCCTGGCCTGAAAGAACTGAAGATTGCTACTTATCATGGTGTTCTCTGTACATCACTGGCCAGAACTCCTTGACATTGAGTGTTTGAACAATAAAAATAGATTCACAAAAAAAAATGCAGGCCACAAAGGCTTAAATTTGGAAGACAAAGTGAAAAAAAAAACACTTTATAATAAAAACAATAGTTTTTAAACTATTTAGTTTTTAAACTAAAGTTCAAAGGGCTAGAAGTTATTAGTTCCTAGAGACTTTCTTCAATAAATAAAATTCATTTAATGCAAAACTACTGTTGACTTAGAAGAAGAATGCGTTCTACTTAGGATTAATAACTGAGCACCTTGCTAAGGGCATTACATGGATATATAATACACATTTTTATATGAAAATAGACATTATCAAATAGGTACTTCTATTATTATTCTCATTCTACAGAGGAGGAAATTAAGAGAGAGCACGTTAAAAAGTTTGCCAAGGTCATATCATTAGCAAGAAGCAAAGCCAGGATTTAAATATGGGATTGATTTCCAAGTTCACTATGCCTATCACTATTTTGCTATATTCCTGATAGCTTTGCTGAGACATTGACCCTGTCAGATCTCCTGGGGTATTTGGAGTCCTGAAGCCCAGTTGTCTCTGGACATGAGTTGTCTCTGGACATGTTCAACCTTCTTCTGTTCACTTCTCCCCACCCCACCCCAAATCCCACAGTCCTGAGCTGTACAAACTACTATCATTTTCCAAATGTGCCATGTCATAGAAAATGTTGAGAAGCATTAATTTAACCACCTAGGAAATCACTTTCTGATCAAAAAGCAAAAGTCATTGATTGGACGGATAGAAATCCAATCAATGAGTGATCCAATGAGCGGTCCTTCTCTTTCCTCTAGGAAACTAGTCTAAAAAATCAGGAGCTGGTGGGGTAGAGGACAAAGAGGGTGCAGGACAAAGGATGGTTGCACAAACTTGGTAGGGTAATTAGGCTAAATGCCCCTAAGCGCTGAGTGAGATTTGCTGAAGTCAAGTCTTCATGGACTTGGTCAGAAGGCTATGTCAGTCCACAACAGGCTTCCATACTACAGCCAGTCCTGTGGGCCAAACCCAGCCTATGGCTTGTTTTTGTACAGTCTACAATGTAAGAATGTTTCTTATATTTTTGAAGGGCTGTAAACAAAACCAGAATATGTGACAGAGAACATTTGTGGCCCTCAAAACCTAAAATATATGCTATCTGGTCATTTACAGAGTAAGTTTGCTAACAACCCCTGGTGTAGAATCCACTCTGTGATCACCACAAGAAAGCCATGGGCCAATGAATGGGAAACCAGTGAATGTGAAACTTTAAATGAAAATCAGTTTAAGATTGCAATGACTTCGCTAACAATTGTATAGCCTGTATATAACTCTTTAAGACAGATTTGCTTAGCCTTTAGGAACGAAGTTTCAGGAGTTGAAAAAAAGAGAAACAGAAAAATAACCTCCTGTTTCCCAATTTTACACCTTCAGTTTGATAAATCTGCTTTTTCCAGGCAGATTCTGTGAAAACGAACAGCTGCAAAGAGATATTTCTTAGAGGGTATGGGGGTATCTTAACCATAAGGAAGAAAGAATTCTTTAATGCTTACTACATCCCAAAACCTTTCACACTTGCTGAATCAAAAATCCCATGTACTCTGCCTCTATTCTATCTAAAAGATAACATACTGGGTCTCAAAGGGCTAAGTGGTTTATCCAAGATCCTACAGCTGTTAGGTGGCAAACCTGGGCTGCAAATCTCCGTTTTCTGAGTCCAAGTCCAGAGCCCCTTTTTCTACACTCAGCTCCAGCTAGCGAATTTGAATGTGTTCCAGACATAGAATCCAAAATCCAGAGTTCCAGTTAGGCCCTGCTTCCTCATCTGATAATGAGCATACAGATAAGAGGTCCCTCCCAGCTCCATCCTTCTTTGATTGTTTCTGAGAAATAATGCAAATGAAATGGAAAAGGAAACTCAAGTAGGCCACTCTATGTTCCTGGTTCATCCAACTTCTTTGGGGTGTGAGATCAGATCAGGGGAATTTGTCCAGATTAATTTAAGTGAGAAATGCATAACCAAAACATGAGTATGGAAGGCCTTCAGTGCTGGTAAAATGGCAGCCTGACAACAAAGACTCCTCCCCACTACAAATACATGGAATGCTGGATAAATATTTTAAAACTCTAAAATGCACAGCTTCAAAAAGGCCAAGACAGTTCCCGAGTGCCAGAAACAAAAGGAAATTCAAAACCAGAGACGTGGGGCTCCAGCTGACATGTAAGGGACCAAGAAAAAATCAGAACTGGATACAGGTCCCACAGTAAATTTGGCCTGGAGGCTGTTCAGGCTGAAACTGAGATCTTTGATTAAAACTGAGACTCCAAAAATCCTCCCAGGACTTGAATGGAGTACTTCAAGAACTCTGTCTACTGTCCAGAGCAACAACAAGGAAGCAAGTTATCTTTTCTGGGCTCAAGTGGGAAAAAATATTCATCTTGTGAAAAGTACCAAACCCAAATCTCAAACCTGAGTATGGGGTATGAATTTAAGCTAGTGTAAACCATGGGAACCTGGAGTGAAATAAATACAAAACTGCTGTGTAAAGAATTATCCACAATCCACGGTGAATGGAACTCTTAACAAAGGGAAAAGTAAAAGCTTACAGTAAAAATGTACTAACCACATAATGAAAATGTATCAGGGAAGAGTATCAGCTGATACAACACATGGAAGAATAATGAGCCGAAGAACTAAAATAACAGAATAACCTGAAAGACACAGCAAAATAAGTATGTTTAAACTGAGGTGATAAAAGAAAGCTCAACAAAAATCAAAACGAAAGGACTCAAAAATTTAAGTGAGCAATTTGAGTAATAATCAAGTAGAACTTCTAGAACTGAAAAGTAAAATCATTAAAAATTTTAAATCAAATTAAATCGCAGAGGAGATGCACTTAAAAAGAACTAGTGAACTGGTAGATTGATGAGAAAATCATCCAGAATAAAACACAGAAAAATAAGAACAGAAAATATCAAAGAGAGTTTAAGAAACCATGAGAGTTGACTGATATATTTGGATTTTTAAATCTAAATCAAATATAAATTACAGAAGAGAATGGAGGGAAGGGGGTTTGAGGAAACTCAAAGAAATAATAGCAGGGAATTTTCCAGAATTTAAGAAGGCCATTGAGTCCCAAGTAGCATAAAAGAAAATAAACAAAAAAGCCATACAGATACACACGTTGGAGCCAAACTTTTAAAATCTTTTTAAACATTTATTTATTTTTGAGACAAAGAGAGACAGAGCATGAATGGGGGAAGGGTCAGAGAGAGGGAGACACAGAATCAGAAACAAGCTCCAGGCTCTGAGCTGTCAGCACAGAGCCTATGTGGGGCTCAAACTCAGGAAGAGTGAGATCATGATGTGAGCCGAAGTCAGATGCTTAACTGACAGCCACCCAGGCACCCTGGAGCCAAACTTTTAAACAAACAAACAAACAAATAAAACACTTAACAGCTCCTGAAAAGACAGAAAACCTAAAAGAAATGACAAGTAGGTTGACCACAAAATTATCAGTAGCAAAAATAGAAGAGTTTCTCTTCTATACCCAACTAAGCTGTTGTTCCTGAATGAGGATGAAATAAAGGTATTTTTAAAAATAAGCCTAAAGAAATTTATCCCTGACATCCATTGCTGGAAAAGCTACTAATTGAATGTATTTTAGAAAGAAACACAAGTTGAATCTTAAAATAAATGGGAACAAATGAGCAGAGAAATGAGCATTGAGTTGAAACAACAGTAACAAAAATAAGAGCTAATTTGGAAGAGCCAAAAGCAAGTTAAAGGAAATACTAAAGAACAATGGCGTGGGAAATGTGAGGAGGTATCTTAAATCCTTGTATTTGGGGAAGGAAAACAAATAAAGATTTAATAACTAGTGAAGTATGCACGATAAAACTTTTACTGTAACCAGTAAAATATTTGAAACATAAGGAGGAATAGTGTAATAAAAACAATACAATAAGATAAAGAAAGGATAAAAAAAAGAAGAAAAGAAAAAGAAGTCCATGGGCAAGGAGATCTAGAGATCCCCTTTCTTGAATGGTCCCCATTGAGGTTGGGCACCACCTGGTGGTGATCATCTACTGGAGCTTGCTACTGACAAGACTTCTGGGGGGAGTAACTGGCTGAGGACCCACCTCCTGTCTCCATTGCCTGCCATTTCACCTTTGCCCAGCCCTCTCCCACCTATAAAGAGGATGAGAACTTCAATCTGCCTCCTGATTAAGAATAGGGGCTGGACAGAAAATGGGAGCCCATCACTAATTGTGTTAGACCAACATTCATGTTTTGGCCAGGATTTATTACATACAAAAATAAATACATAAAAGCTAAAAATTAATGCTGAGCATTCAACTCAAAGAGTTAGAAAATGAACACAGTATCCCAAAAATAAGTAGAAGGAAAGAAATGACAAAGGTAAGGAAAGACTTTATGAATTAGAAAATAAACAGTAAAGAAGGTCTACAGAATCTAAGTTTTTGTTTTTGTTTTGTTTAAGATGAGTAAAATCAAGATCTGGCAAAGAAAAAATATGTACTATATTAAAAATGTTTAAATAAGGTATAACTAAAATAATGAAAATTTAAATATATAAGTTATATGCCAGTAAAGTTTAAAAATAGATTAAATTGACATTATTACTTTTTTAATATTTAATCATTTTATTGGCTTTTACATCTATCAAAACATATATAGACCTATGCATGTAAATGATTACATGTGATCATATGTATGATTTTTTTAAGTGGGTCTTACTTATATTTGCTTTTCTAAGCCTTGACTTACCCCTTCACCACATGAATTCACATAACCAAAAGTATCCTATATGATAGAATACATATTTACTGTGAGTAAAACATAGGTGTCCAGTTTGTTCTCATAATGAGTTCTAAAGATACTCTACTGCTGGCAATCCTTTTGGCCTTTCTTTCGTTGCCTCAAAATGGCTGCTCCAGCTTCATGCATTGAGCACATATCCTGATGAGGAAGCCAGTGTTGGGGGGGGGGGGGGGGGGGGGGGGGGTGGAGACATGACAACCAGTACAATTGTGCTTATGTCTCTCGAGCCAGAACTGTGTCACATGGCCATCCCTGACTGGAAAGTGGCTGTGGAAAAGGGGATCAAGAATGGCTTCCATCAACAAATCAATATTATCTTCCATGCCATGTTCACAAGTTAATTTGTATCCTCCCATATTTTTCTTCCTGCTCTTATAATCCTATGCACATAATATGCACACATATTCATATATTCACAGTTGTAATGAGGCAAGGAAGCACCAGGAGGTTATACATGGCATTCCTCATTTCCTCCTTGTATAAAAGCAGTCTTACCATTTCCTGTGAACCAGGATCAGTATGGCAGCCATGAGAATGCACTCAGCAGAACTCCAACTATAGGGAGTGTAACTGACCAAGGGCCCCAGGTGCTGGCTCTGAAATTTGAGGCTGCACTTCCCACAGGCTGCTCCTGGCCAATGAATGGGCACTGTGGGGATACTATGGTGGCCCTTCCTGGGAGACATGGGACTCCTCTGGTGGCTGACTTTGGGTTAAGGGCTCCCAGTGGCCTTGTTGAGACTTCTGAAGACTGCACAGCGGTCTAGGACCCTCCTACCCAACCTTTGTTTCCTCTCCACTTCCTTTGGATCAGACTTGCATCACAGTCTGACCACTCTCCCAACCTCACATGATTCATTTTCTTCCTTTGGCGTTTGCTCCAATAAAATCCCTACATGTCTAATCCTGCCATGATGTCTGCTTTTCAGAGGACCTAGACTAACAGTAAATTACCATTGTCAGTATGAGGACTTCCTTCTTGCCTAGTGGAACCTGGACACAACTGTAACTTGTAGTTCAATGGGAACCCTGCTGTGTACCCTGCAAAAATGTTCCTACTTTGGGGATCAAGACCTTCAATTCTACAGAAATAGACTTAAAGGGACAAGAAACATAAAAATCACCAGTGAGACCACTCTTGTTTCCACTGCTTGTTTCCTAGACCCATTTGTTCTTGTTGGTGACACAGCATCATATAGAGGCTTATGCTTAATATACATACCACATGCTGAATGATGACAGACCATCATCCCAAAGTATTAGCTCTGAGCTGGAGTGTCTGCTGCAATTTTAGAAGACTGTGGTGCCACCTAAGACACAAGCTGCTTCTGGATGGTGCAGTATGCGATACAAAACTGGACCCCATTATCATGGCCCTGCTCCCAATCTCCCTCACTAGGAAATGGGTCCCCTGGTCTGACACTAAGTTGTGTGGGTTTCTATGCTCCTGAATAGGTATTCTGTAAGCTCCTTGGTAATGAAGCCTAAATAAAGCCTCTACAGGTGGAAAAGGCAACCCTATACCTAAAATAGCCTGTGATAGTCAGCCTCCAAAATGGCCCCCAACAATTCTCTCCTCATATTCACACCCTTGTAGAGTCTCGTCTACATTAAAAAGGGCTGATCTGTATAACCAATAGGATATTGCAGAAATGACATGTGACTTCTGAGGCTATGGCATAAAAGACATGTGGTTTCTGTCTTACCCTCTTTTGGGTCACTTGCTCTGGGGAAAGCCAGTCGGCATGTATCAGGACACTCAAGGAGCCTTATGGAGAAGTCTGCATGGTGAAGGACTGGGGCCTCCTGCTGAAAGCCAGCGTCTGACTGAAACCTTATACAGCCCCCTAGCCAGAACTGCCCAGCTGCGCAATTCCCAAATTCCTGACCTACAGAAAGCACAAGAAATGAGAAATGCTTTCCTTGTACTAAGCCACTTAGATCTGAGGTGATTTGTTATGCCTAAAGTTTTGGGCATAGCACCTACCTAGCTACTGAACAAATCATCTTACTTCTTTTTCTACATGGAAGTCAAAATCATTCTAACTATGTGCCAAGATATCCTCTATAATAAATCTGATTATTCTTCATTGAATCCTTCATCTCTGGACTGTATAGAAATGACAGAAGTATGTACTCCAATATCCCGGGTTATTGAATAAAAAATGGACAATCTTCCCATAAGGTTTTTCAAAATGTAAACATACCAAATATAACAAAATTAATTACTGGAAAAAAACAACAATCAGAGAGAGATTAAAAAAACAAAAACAAAAAACCCTAGGGGTGCCTGGATGGCACAGTTGGTTAAGTGTCTGATTCTTGATCTCAGCCCAGGTCATGATCTCACAGTCAGTGAGTTCAAGCCCTGCATCAGGCCCTGCACTGGTGCAGTCTGCTTGGGATTCCGTCTCTCCTCTCTGCCCCTCCCACTTGCACTCACTCTCTCTCTCAAAATAAATAAATAAACTTAAAAAAAAATACAATGTCATTAATTGCCATCTTCATCTTGTTTTACTCTTTGGATAAACCTAAGATCTGTGGGCCACAAGAGGAATGCAAACACTACTGTCCTAGAAGATTGCCAATACTTAAAAACTTCTGATGATATTGGAGGTGAGATTATCAACTATGCTTTTTTGATACTGCATAATAAAATATAACATTTCGAAAATCAGCATAACTTAATGAACCAATATTTCCCAAATGACTAATTCATGATATTACGAAATTACTCATGGGTAAAAGATGCATTAAAAGTACATGCTAAAACAATAGATTTTAGTGTGCAAAATATGGAAAGTTTGATGGTTTCAGATTCCACATTGCAATTAATCTTTAAAAACCATTCGATTTTCAAGTTTTATGTAGCAAAGAAAAAGCCCCACAATTATCTGAAAACACTATAAAAATACTTCTCTCTTTTCCAATTAAAAACCCGAGTGAGGCCAAATTTTCACCATATACTTTGACCAAAACAACACAGTGTAAACATAACATAACCATTCCACAGAAGGAACAGAGATAAGAACATAGCTGTTTTCTCTTAAGCCAGACATGAAAGAGATCTGCAAAAATGTAAAACAATGTCACACTTTTCACTACTTTTGTTTCAGAAAATAACACAAAAATAAGTTATGCTAATATATAATGGTTTTATATTTAAATCAATTAATATGTTTTAATGTTCTTATTTCTATTTCTAATACTATGTAGAGATTTAACTCAAAAAATGTCCTTTTGGGGGGGGTCGTCATCAGTTTTTCAGAGTGGAAAAGGGTCAGAAGACTAAAGAATATAAGAACTGCTAAACTTTTGCAACTTAATGAAGTTGGAACTATTGTTATCATCCCCATTCTACAGAGGAAGAAACTGAAGTTTAAGGAGTAATTTGCTCAAGGTTATGCAGATGTCAAGTGGCAGAGGTAAGATTCAACCCAGGCTTCCAGCTTTGGGGCCCAGACCCTTCCCTACTATACCACACTGCTGGGGTTTGGTCAAACAATTCAGCTATAGTAGCGCAAAGGGTTGGCTTCATTATCACCCTCAATTTTCCCCATTCTCAGTAGCACAAAGTCCCATCCTTGCTCTCCTAGGATTACTGAGAAAGGCAACATAACCCTTCCAGTATAGGACCTCCATGAGTGGAAGGAGGTTGGTGATCATCAAGGTCATACCATGCTGTGTACTGGGAGGGGTGGGAGAAATGGTCAATTCACACATATCATCCAAGTTATTCTAAGTATGTCCAGATTCTCCCAGCTGTTAGACTTAGTACTTTCCAATGGGTTGATTTTGGAAACAGTGACCTGATCCAAAGCCAGGAACTGATCAGGTTCTTCCTCCCTGCCTCTAATTCTGCCCTATGTAACATGGTAGACACTGGACTCATGTAGCTATTTACATTTAAACTAAAATTAGTTAAAAAGCAATAACATGAAATGTTCAGTTCCTCAGTCTCACTACCGTATTTCAGGTGCACATGCATACATGTATATTGCAGCTGCTGGGGTCCCTGGAATTTTATGTGGTCTAGCAAGGAATGTGCTAGCTTTGCAGTGAGTCGAACCTGGGCCATCAGATGATAAATATTTCCTAGATGGTGGTAGTGATGGCAGTGAGGGTGATGAAAGGAGCTGAGGACCAACGTCTGCCCTTGGGATTTACAAATGTTGGGTTTCTCACAGCACAGTCTATAGACTTTCTGCATCAGATTCCCAGGTGGGCCTCAGTCCTACTGAGCCAGAATCTTTAGGAGCAGGATTCTAGCCAATCTGACTCAGCTTTCTCCCAGCAGCACTGGGATTTTTCATTTCCCAGAACCAACAACCCTGGTCTCTCCATGTCCTCTGTAGAGGCACCAATATGGCCGTCTCCTGGGTTAGAAGAATTTCAGTGGTGAGTCTGAAAGGATCCAATTGCCTGAGCCTCTCCTTTCATTTACCTTTTGTTAGGTTTCCTTAGGAATTCTCTGCAGTATAAACTCCAAGCAGGTGAATGTTCCCTCTCCCTTAGGATATGGGGAGGAGGCTGGGATGAGGTTCTGAGTGGATTAGGGATCTCATTAATCGATGTGGGTGGGGCTGGTGAAAAAAAAAAGTTTCAGCAGATGGCAAGCTTGACTCAGAATTTTCTGAAATTCTTTTCAAAGAGTAGTTGGGTATTCTTGTTTCACGAGATCTTTGCTATAACATGACTTTCCTTGGCTCAGAAACAGGGTTACAGAGGCCGTGACTGGGCCCCAGCCAAAGAAGTCAGATTAGCCGAAGTACCAGAAGTACTGTGTGAGAACACCGTGTCACTGAGAACACGGTCCTGGAAAGGATATCGCAAGGCCAGTCATATAGCAGGGTTCCAAGCTACAGCCATGCTGGGTTGGGAGGTTCACCATGAGAAAAGATGCTGAACCTTGTGGGACCAAGTGACTGTAAAGTAGGCTGAACATTCCAGAATACAGAGTAAGAATCACCCTGGCGGAACTGCTACTGGGCCCTGGCCAAGCCCAGCTACTGGTTGACACCGCCCAGGAAAGCCACGAATCTTTCCTTCCTGTGAAGATGTCACCAATTAGTCATTTATGAAGCACGTGACATATGCTGAGGAGCATGCAGGTTCTCCGGGGCGTGGAGTAGGAAATAAATGAAACGATACTTTGCCTGCCCATGAAAAGTATTTACGTTCAATTAGAGGTCAGAAGTGTGGCTGTGAGGTTAAAAAAAATAAGTAAACATGAAATTATTAATGTGATACAAATACATTAATGTGGTTTAAGGGAAAGGACTCATAAAGGCAAAAAAAATGTTCCTAATGCTAATTATACTTTAAAAGATGGTGAAGCACCTGGATGGCTCAGTCGGTTAAGCATCTGACTCTTGATTTTGGCTCAAGTCATGATCTCACACTTCGTGAGTTTGAGTCTCTTGTCAGGCACTGTGCTGACCCTGCAGACCCTTCTTGGGATTCTCTCTCTCTCCCTCCCTCCCTCCCTCTCTCTCTCTCTCTGTCTCTGCCCCTCCCCTGCTCACGCTGTCTCTGTCTCTCTCAAAATAAATAAATAAACTTAAAAAATCTCAAAATAAAATAAAAGGGATGGTTAAGATGAGTAATCTAAAAATTCATTCTTGGCTAACTTGCAGGCTTGGAGCTGGCAAAGAGGTAGGTGTGTGTGAATGTGTGTGTGTGTGTGTTCACGTGCACACACATATCCACTCAAGACATGCCCAGAAGCCGAGCCATGTCCTTCTCTCTCCTCAGGGTCAGTTTCCTTACTACAGATTTTTTTCTTCTTCTGCTCTCACTCTCTTTTTCTGCCTCTACCCTCATTCTTCCCTTTGTCATGCCGACTCAGGGGCCTGTGACTTCACTGATGAAAGAGATAGGAAAACAAATATGGTCTCTTCCGGACTCTGAATTCCTTCACTGCCCTGCACCCTTCTGCTCCTTCTATCCCCTTACCTACCCAAACCTCACCCTCACATTTTGCTCCAACTATTTGGGATTATTTCCTAGTGTGTGGTAAGGAGGATTCTAGTGCCAACAATCCCATGCCATTTTTGGATCAGAATAAGTTGGCAGCCAGTGAAATACAGGCCAATACAATCGAACCTTCCAGGGAGCCAGCCACTCTTGGATCACTCTGCAGCCTGCTCCTATTCACACTTCACCCCTTCCTCTTGTTTTCTTCTTCATTACAACAGCAAGCAAATTATGCTCAGATAACAAGCAGGGTGTTGAGGCCTCTGTCCCTCTTTCTTCTCTGAACCTTTTGCTTCCCCCCAGGACCTCGAGGGCTGGGATGGATGTGATTGTTCTGTGAATAAGACTACAAGGCGGGGTCCAATGGAATCCAGTCTCAGTCATGTGAACAAGAGGGTCTTCTTATCCCTTGGTCTTAACCCTTGTGAGTTAGGCCCTAGCACAGGATCTTGCTAGAGTCCCTGTTCCTGTTAATAAATACTTATCTAGCAGTTGTTTGGTGGGGGTTCCAATGATGAGCCACAGGAAAAAGAAGTCCACCTCTCACAAAGCTTGCTGACTTCTGGAGCATTTCACAAGTTGTGAAATGTCAGCGGTTGTTATGTCACTGTCGTTATGGTCAGGGCAGGTAAGTCCACTTGGTCACATTCACTGGAGCTAATGACAACAAGGACTAGTCCTCAAAGGGCCAGCAGGCTTTGTATAAAGAAAAATAAGCTGTGTAGCCCTGACTCCCCATGTCCTTGGTCAAGGTTTGCAGTGTGGCCTTCGGTCTGGCCACAGCAGAGTGTAGGCTGGTTTAGGTCACGTTGACTCTGGGAGACAGAGAAGTGGGAGACCTCAATGGCAACATCCCACCGAAGGCTACCAGTGGCACCAGGAACAAATAAAAGTGAGCACACTAGCATCATAACTGTTTCTTCCTCTTCTCTGGCCAAGCCCCACAGAGCCTTTCACCCACAGAGGAGACTCACACCAATGCTACCCCAATCCCTTGGGCAAATACTCCTTTGTTAATTTTCTTGCCTCATCTACTTATTTAAATGGGACTAGAGACAAATTGCTGCTCCCACACCTACTCCCACACAAACTGTGGGACTTTGGGCAGGTTATAGAACCTCTCTGAGCTTCATGCTCTTCATCCATAAGGTAACAGTAAAAATATCTACGTCATAACCGTACAATGTGGCAATCAAACTCGATAAAGCATGCAAAAGTGCTATGTCAATTGTAAATTGGCATCATCATCTCCATCATTTCCATTTCCAATTGTAAACTTCCATCATCATTTCTTGAGTGAACTCCTTTTCCAGAAAAGACACTCTTTTCAAATGCTTCCTGCTGGAAGCATTCATGGAATTCGTGGAAACCGGGCCAGCTTGACGGAGAGCATAGGTGGTACTTCTAGCCCAGGTGTGTGCATAATAATTATACTTATATGGATAAGAACCTACTGAATCGGTCATCAGGAATGGGCTAAATGTACCCATTTCCCCCACTGTCCAAAAGTAGAATGTTCCAATGAAATCTTTGGTAAGCCAAAATGGTGTAAGGTGAAGAAGCAAGTATAATTAATTTATATGGAAAATTTTTAGTGCCTAGATCCAAAGAATAACCTCCCTTAGGCTTTTTTGATACCTTAGGACACAGTTTGCTGACAGATACACAAAATAAATAGAGCTCAAGTACAGATGCTTGCACAGTCCAAAGCTCTGGCAGCCTGATGCTGAAATACTAAGTATAGCTACCAGAGAAGGAGCTTGGCGAAGCCACCCTCATTGCTGGGGGTGCACTGCCTCTATAACGACTTGCTGTGAAATAAATGCTCAACGCTATTTTTGGTTTTGTTGTTTATCATAAAAGTGCAAATCACCTCTGGATTTCTTCCAGGTAGCAAAAACAAATACGGTACTAACGTAGGTCTTTCATAAACACCAAGGGGGTGCAATTGTTAACTTTCGAAAAGTAAGGGACACCTGTATGTACCTTTTCTAAACTCCTCAGGTAATTCTGAGGATTAGCCAGGCAGAGAAGACCTGGGCCTGTCTCTCATTACTCCTACATCCCTTAGCCTTTCTCCAACTTTTCTGGTAAGAATCACATGGGATACCTGCTGGAAATACGAAGTCCCACACTCCATTCCAGATGCTCTGGATCAAATCTTGGGGGAAAAAGCCTAAAACATAGGAGATTTTTATCAAGTTGGAAAACAGCCTAAAGTTTCCCAAATGTTTAGCATATAGAAGAATTAACTGAGAACTCTGTTTCTAAGAAATGAATATGGCTAGGCGTGTCCCCTCTAACTCAAGAAATTATCTATTTGGAAAACCTGGGGTGAGTCCTGGGATATTCACTTTTAACTAGCACCCTCCGTTGTTCCTCCAGTCTTGCTACTCCATGGGAAATGCTGTCCCAAATCTCTGGAATGATCTCAGAGAATGGAGGATAAGTCCCGGGTAGTGTTACTCCAGCTCCTATGAACACTCTTGCTTGAACTTCCTGGTGGCTGTTGAGAAGGACTGACTCATTGAGAAGGGACAATCCTAAGCTGTTCCAAGTCTTGGCAGTGAAAGCTCTAAAGCGGGGCACATGGCATGAGGGGCTAAGACAAGCCAAGGAATGCTAGTGTCCAGAGAAGCTGTATTCTAAGTGCTGCTTCCTGGGGTTCCACTTCTTTAAGCTGTGAATCAAATCACATATGCCACTGCCCCAAAGAAAAGCTTCCCTGCCCTGGTACTATGGACACCTAATAGGTCCTGCCAGTTGTCAACACACCTGGGAAGCTAGGCAAGTTTCCTTTGGCATCTATACTCTCCGCACCCTCCCCCACCACCTTCTTGGATCCTATGCCTGCGGGACCTGCAGACTGACCACCAAGAGTCCACTATGGACTAGGACCCTTCAGGGCACATAATGTAGTCCTCGCTCAAGTATATTTGTGTCCCCAAACAAGGAGCCATTGGTAATGGAAAATGTGAGAGTAGAGGCATTTTCTTCCTTTCCCTAAGTTCCTGTCAGCACACAGATGAGAATTTCTGCTCTCTCCAATATATTGAAGCAAAAGCTTCCCCTTTCTTGTCACCACTCATTGGCTTTGCCTAAGTGATAACAGAGAGTCAGTTTATCAATGTGGGAAGGGAGGTTCTTTTTTTTTGTTTAAGTTTATTTACCTATTTTAAGAGAGAGAGAGAGAGAACAGGGGAGGGGCAGAAAGAGGGAGAGAGAGAATCCCAAGCAGGCTCTGTGACTATGAGATCATGACCTAAACCAAAATCCAGAGTTGGACACCCAACCAACTGAGCCACTCAGGTGCCCTGGGGAAGGGAGATTCCTGATGGGTCTCCAGCTGGAGGCATCTATCCAATGGATAGCTTTATCCCCACTACTCTACATCCTGGAGATTCCATGGCTTGTCTCTTTGATGATATGAATCTTCAGGTATGGATCTAGATAATCAGTGAGGAAGGCTTGCTTCAAAATACAAGAGAGCCTAGGCATTTACCATCTGCTCCTAAAAGATGATGAGGTGATCTTATTTCTGCCCTCCCACCTCCCATCTGATTTAATATCTCTTTTGAAACCAAGATCAGCCAAAAGCATTGTGATAACACAGACGATGGATTCCTGGGCATGGGATAAGACACTGATGGACAGACTGACTGACTGACTAACCAACTAGAGAGACTCCCACGCATAGTGACTCATACAGTTGATTTTTCATAGTCACCAAATAAAGATTTAAAAAATCGAAGTAAGTTACTTCTGACAAAATCCGCAGATGGAACACAACTGTCTACTTTCCTCCCAAAATACACTTAAAAATGCCAATAAAGGGTTATTTTTTTCTTAAGACATAAATCTAAAAAGCCAGGGCTCCTGGGTGACTCAGTCAGTTGAGCTTTCGCTTCAGCTCAGGTCATGATCTCTCACAGTTAGTGACTTTGAGCCCCGCATCAGGCTGTCTACTGTCAGCACAGAGCCTGCTTCGGATCCTCTTTCTCCCTCTCTCTCTGCCCTTCCCCTGCTCATGCCATCTCTCCCTCTCTCAGAAATACATTAAAAAAATACATTAAAAAAATTTAATAAATCTAAAAGGCCACTAGTCCATGATAGAAGGAACTAAGAGCAAAAATTTGGAAGACAGAAAATACATGAATGTATTCCCTAAACCAGAAAGCTGAGAAACAATTTGGTTTGCACCAAGAAATCCTCAAAAGTTTTGGAAATTAGCAGCACGTACCTCTAGAAGGAGGGGAGCTAGACAGGGTAGCTGAAATAAACAGGACTGGTTGAAGACTATATTTTAGAGCCAGACCCCCAACGTCCCTCCCAGGACAGTCATGTTATACAATTTGTTGCTTTTCTCCTAACTAATCTTTAATGTTTATTTATTTTTGAGAGAAAGCACAAGCAGGGGAGGGGCACAGAGAGAGGAAGACACAGAATCCGAAACAGGCTCCAGGCTCCTAGCCGTCAGCACAGAGCCCGACGCGGGGCTCGAACTCACAAACTGTGAGATCATGACCTGAGTCGAAGTTGGATGCTTAATCAACTGAGCCATCCAGGTGCCCCTCTCCTAACTAATCTTATAGACCTCTGTGACCTTTAAAACTATGTGCATTTTACTACTTTTTTTTTTTTTCTTAATTAAGGTAGGGAAGGAAGGAGGGTAAAAGGCATTCTCTATTAACAAGCATGTCCAGGGCCAGTTTTCCCCTCTTCCTCTCCTCTCTGAATCTAGCCCTTCAAAGTCTAGCACATGCAGTCAGCTCAAGATCCCAAATGAACTCTGCCACAGCATGAGGAAATTTCACGCTGAGAACAGTTGAACACTGTGGCATGTTACTCAGTAGCTTGGCTAGAGTTTAAACAGGTCCATCCAGGCTCTCTCTGTCTTCCTTCTTCCTGCCAGGCACAAGGCCTCTACCCTCCAGGTTACTGTCTTGCTGTCCAGCACACCTGAGTTCTATACCTATAGCAAAGGCTGAGGTCATTCCTCTAGCTCCTCCTGGTCCTGAAGGAGAAGGCCCTTTCCCACTCTGGCCCAGGTCTCCTCATTGAAACCAAAGTCAGCCAAGTCAGAGTATTCACCACCTAGGTATTAGAAGCCCATTTTTCCTTAGTCATTTCTGTTTGCTCTTATCGAGACTCCTCTTGCCTGGGGTCCACCCAATCTCCCCATCATCACAAAGCTTATTCTGGATTACGTATATGTTCATTCTTTCTAGGCATTTTTCCTTCTGCAAAATGGCTTCTTTCTGGCTCTGCCTCAGGCCAGCCCTAGCACACTAGGTCCTGTTTGGGACTCTTCTGCTCCAAAACTCTTAAGGGTCTCTGTTTTCAAGATAATGATCTTGATCAAGATAATGACAATGATCTGGCTCTGGGAAGACTTATGGACTGTTCTCTATACTGTATAAAGAACAGTATAAAGCTGTTCTTTATACTCTCAGGATCCTGTCGTGTTTGCATTTTAATGCATAAACCTCTGGCAGCCTGCCTGAACCCTAGTCGCCATCTTTGGGAGAAGAGAGATTTCTTTCTTTCCTTTTTTTTTTTTTTAAGAGAGAGAGAGAGAGAGAGAGAGAGAGAATCCCAAACAGACTCCGTGCCCAGTGCAGAACCTGATGTGGGGCTTGATCTTATGACCCTGAGATCATGACTCAAGCTGAAATCAAGAGCTGGACGCTCAACTGACAAAGTCACCCAGGCGCCCCGGGAGAAGAGGGATTTCTAAACAGGTTCTAGAAGCAGTTTCCTGAAATAGGAACTTTGTGGTCATTTTGCTGATAGGGACTCTAATGCCCTGGGAAATCCTAGATCCTAGTCTCACATCTGGGACTCTAGTTTATAGTCCACCAGAGCACCTATAAAACGTGTTAAAGATCACAAACTTTGGGGTGCCTGGGTGACTCAGCTGGTTAGGTGTCCAACTCTTGATTTCAACTCAGGTCATGATCTCATGGTTTATGACATCAAGCCCTGCATCAGGCTCTGTGTTGGCAGTGTGGATGGAGCCTGCTTGGGATTCTCTCTCTCCCTCTCTCTCTCTCTGTGCCCCTCCCCTGCCTGCATGCACTCTCTCTTTCTCTAAAAATAAATAAATAAACTTTAAAAAGAAAAAGATCACTAATATACATCAATTTTTCCTATGCTGAGCCCTGGAAATGGTTTTTTTGCAGCACCATGTAGTCGTTAAGACTGTAAAGTCTGGGGCACTGAATTCTGGCGTAGCTGTGTGACCTTAAGCATGTTACTTAACTTCTCAGTTCACTTATCTGGGGATAAAAGTACTTGTGCAGTTTGGTATTAGTTAATACATGTATATACTTAGAATGGTGCCTGGCACATAGTAAATACTCAGTAAAACCTATGGTCTCTGGCCCACCCTGCCCTCCAAGGAGGATGCAACCCACCACCAAGTTACCCACTCTCTCCTCTGCTGACCACTGTGAATGGTGCTGCTGTGATCGTATTCATCACCCTATAGTGTCCCCTGCTGGTCAGGGGCCTCCTGAGGACAGGAGCTGTATCTTAATCATCTTTATATTCCCCACTATCTGTTGCAGAGTTCAGCATTTTGCAATTGTGTGATAAATGTTTGTGCAACTAATATCTTTCAAAGAAGAGAGAACAGCAGGCAGTTATGAGCTCCTCAGCAGAGATTTGATTATTAATTATCAGAAACCCAGAGGTCTCTCTCGCCACACCCTCCATGGCACCTGGGAAATTTCTTCATATGATTTTAACTTCTTTCCCATCATTATGGAAGCATCTGCTGAGAAGAACCAACCCAGAAGAGGAAAGAAAGGGAGTGAACCGAGTCGATGTGACTGATCCCAATCTTGGAGGCAGCCAGTTCCATTGCTTTGTGTTCTATGACCTTTTCAAGATGTCATTTTTCAAGACTCTTTCCCAGCAAGAGCACCCTGCCTTCCCCAAACTTCCCTTAGCATTGTTGTACCACCCCAGAGTCTGTTGACCACAGAGTTTTGTTTACAAATACTATGGCAACCCCAGAAGCTCTGGCAAATGTAAAATATCTTGCAAGCAAATAAAGCACAAGGCTGGAGCCATCAAAGCCCTCTGGACTCCCAACCTCACTGATAGGGTTTTAAAGACATCTGTTTTATGTTCCTGAGCAGGCATTGCACCACGGTTTTCAGGACATTTTTCTCCTTCAAAGGGGACATGTCCTAAGGGACATTTAAAAAACCCATTCCTCTTGCCAATAACTGCATTACAGTTTAGCTGCAGAGCCTCACTGAGGGGATTATCAACTTTCTGATGTACAAATTTTAGTGGGATGGTTCGTCAAATGTAATTATTTCAGTGTGTCCATATCCCCTTCCCTTTACCTGCTTAGTTTGGTTACAAATCCTGATAAAAAGATTCAAGTACAAGGAGTTCGGGGGAGGGGGCGGGGGAGAGGTGATTCCAGTAAAGAGATGGGAAATGAGACAGGAAAAAGAAGGCAGCAAATAAACAGTGCATGATAGAGTCCATTTCTGCTGGAAGTAACTGGAGCATAAAGTTGGGAACACAAAGAATCAGTTAGAACGTGTGCTTTGAAGCTACCAAACCCAAGATGCAAAGGAGCTGAAGATTTATGAACGAGTTTTCATCAGTCATGGTTGAAGACTGCTGGGTGTAGGAGATTAAATAAAGCCTCAGGCACTTCTTACCTAAGGAAAGAAAGCCTTAGGATGTAAGAAGTCTGACACTGCAGTTGTAAGGCCAGAGGGGATAGGACAGCACAACAGGAGTAACCCCTTGAAGCCCCACCTTGGCCCTTTGCCCAAGGTTGGGGATTCTTTCCTTTGAACTTGTACATTTTTATCTTTCTTATCCTAAACAGAATGCCTATTGGTGATATGCACATGAGATTTGTCTTTGGCAATAGTTCCTTTCCCACTAACTGTGGATTACATCTCTTATAGGGGCAGCACCCACCTAAGATTAGAAAGAGGATTAGGTCTCACTAATAAGTAAACATACTTCTACTCTTTATTTCAAAATTCTTCACATAGTTGATTATGGCTATCTTGCTCTGCCTAGTCTTCCCTTCTCCAAGCTGAATATCCTCAGATCCCTTAATAAGTATAATACAGTAACACCACCTGGTGTTTTACTTTACTTCTTTATGATGCTTTACTTCTTATAAGCCACAGAACATGGTCATACCATAGCTGCCACTCATCTTGATTCCTCCCATATAGTCCTCGTCCCTCCATCTCCGCCACTTTCTGTAAGTTTGGTTCTTGTTGGTATAAGGAAACATAGTCAAATTGCCAGCAGCCTAGGTAAATATGCTCTTTATCACTGTCAACTCTGTAAAGAATCTGGTATGTTACCCTCTTTGCAAGCAAACAAACTAACCTTACACAGATCCATGGATGCTGGCAGAAGATATGAGATTCCTGGGTCAGAGACAAAAGACTTTATTACTCACAGCACAGCAAAGGGCATAAGCATCAAAATATTTGTACCAGTCTTTCAGGCCCAAATTCCCACAGGCAATGAAAAGATGACCAAGTGACACCCACACTTGCATTGGGTTGCTTTACAGGAGTTTACAGAACCTGAATCCTTTATAATGGCCAAAAAGCAAACAAAGCAAAAAGTCTGACCTTGGCTCCAGCGGGAGAAATCTTTTTTATACCAGGTTTATAGGCAATCTTGTCTTCTGCTCTACAAGATTCTATCTCTAACTTCCAAGCTGTTTGCTACATAAACATCTTTGAGAAGATAGTCCAAAATAAAGAAATGCAGAAACATGAGAATCAGATAATTATCTCTCAATATTTATGTAATAGGTAGATAAATGTAGATGACTACATTAATTCTTATAAACAGTACTCTAATTTCTAAATGACTTCCATTTTTATTTCAGAGGCACTTCACTTGCATTTTGGGAAATGATATCTTTTATTTTACCTCTCAGGTTCTAGCTACCTGATTCTCTGAAAGGCCCTTAATCAAGGAAATACACACTTAAAATCTAATTGTAGAGTCCCTACTTGAATAAACACAATAGTTTTTAAAAAAAATTAAGTGAAGGGTTGCATAACTTCTGTGATTTGAGATGAAATGTCATGAACTAAATTATTCTCTCACCTGAAACAACTAAAAAGCCCAGACAAAATGCATGACACAATGGTTTTCAAGACATTAAACATCAGGTATTGAAAGACAATGAACACTAAAAGAGGAGAAACAAATGAAATGAATCTACATGTGTCCCATCTTACTGCCTAGAGCAGTTTCCAGGATGTGGAAGAGAAAGGAAAAACCTAACTAGAGCCAGCATCATCCCTGAGTGAGGAGACAGAGCTGAGAGTCTGAGAGGATTGGTCTCCCCATAGCTAGAGACTGTATGGGAGACTGCTGGAGAGAACAGGACTCAGAGAGCTCTTGAGATCTGAAGATGACTCACAAGTCTTCAGTAGAGTGCTGAGCAACATTTGTATGTCAGGAAATGACCCTGAGGCAGGCTGAAGTTGGGGGGAGGGGATATCCAATGAGAGTAGAAGGAATAACCAAAGGTCACACAATGCCAAAAAAAAGTTCCTGGTTCCACAAACCAGAGAAGAAAACCTTGTAATTCAGAGTTGTCAGCTAGCATATATCCAAAAGTTTTACCTTAGTAATGGCGGAAAATTATCCCTAAACTAAAAACTGCTCTGATCCTGCCTAACAAAATCTAAAAGACCCAAAAGGATCATACTGTTAGATTAGTAAACTTAATGATATTATAATAGAAAGTATTCAAATGAAAAATAGAGAAAAGACTGAAGAAAAAGACGAACAGAGCATCAGTGAGATCTGGGACAACTTCAAGCGGCCTGATATATAGGGAATTGGAGCTCCTGAAGTAGGAAGAAGAAATAATAATAATAATAATAATAATAATGGAAATAATGGTCAGAAATTTAATGAAAACTATAAACTCACAGATCTAAGAAATTCAACAAAATCCAAGTATAAGAAACAAAAAGAAATGATTAAATGATTAAGTCAGTTGGTTAAACATCAGACTCTGGATTTTGGATCAGGTCATAATCTCATGGTTCTGGTTGTGAGATCGAGCCCCAGGTAGGGCTTGAAGCCTGCTTGGGATTCTCTCTCTCCCTCTCTCTCTGCCCCCCTCCTATTTGTGTGCACATGCCACTCTCTCTCTCTCAAAATAAATAAATAAATAAAGTCTTTAAAAAAAAGCATGTAGGGACGTCATCATATGGCCTATTGCAAAAAAACAAAGATAATTTATCAGATAATTATATCAGACTCCTAGTGAAAAGAATGCAAGTCAGAAGGGACTAGGGCACGTATTCAAAGTAACGAAATGGAATTCTATACCCAGCAAAAATATCTTTTTAAAAAGTGTGAAATAATTATTTTTTTCAGAGATATAAAAGCTGAAAGAAGACATTACCAGCACAAGAGTGCTAGAAAGTGTAACTATGTAAATATAAATCAAATATTTTTTCCTTATTATTTAAACCTCTTTGAGTGATAATTCACTTTAAGGGGGGGAAAAACCTGTTGTGAGGTTTATAATGTATTTAAAGTAGAATGTAAATAATAATTGTGCAAAGATCAGGAGGAAGAAATGAAAGTACACCAGAATCAGGTTCTAATACTGTATTTGAAATGGTATGATATCACATGAAGATATATTGTGGTAAGTTAAAGATGTTTACTATAAACCACAAAGCAACCACTAAAAAAATACAACAGATTTATAGCCATTATCCAAATCCAGAGTTAAAATGCAATCATCAAAGATACTTAATCCCAAAGAAGGGCATACTATGGTCTGAATGTATCCCTCCAAAATTCATGTGTTGAAATCCTAATGTCCAAGTTGATGGTATTGGCAGGTAAGACCTTTGAGACATGATTAGATCATGAGGGCAGAGCCTTCATGAATGGGATTGGTGCCCTTAGAAAAGAGACTTTAGAGATATCTCTATCTACTTCTACCAGGTAAGGACACAAGAAGTCTTCAACTGGAAAGAAGGCTTTCACTCAGTCATGCAGGCACCCTATTTCAGAATTCCAATCTCCAGAATCATTGAAAGTCAATTTGTATTGTTTATAAGCTACCCAGTCTGTGACATTTTGTTATAGCAGACTAAAGGCACAAATGAAGAGAAAGAGAACAAGGAACAGAAGAGACAAGTAGAAAACATGGCAAAGGGAAGATTTGAACTCAACTTTATCAATAGTTACATTAAACATAAATTGCCTAAACACTATAATTAAAAGAATTTTTTAAAAAAAGAACCTGCTGCCTACCATAAACCTACTTTAAATACAAGAAACAAATAGGTTAAAAGGAAAAGAATGGCATGGTTGGCTGAATAATGGTTCCCCAAAGATAACCACATCCTAATCCCTGGAAACTGTGTTCACATTACCTTACATGGAAACAGGGATCTCACTGATGTGATTAAGGATCTTGAGATGAGGAAATTATCCAAGTGGTCCTATTGTAATCATGGGAGTCTTTATGTGAGAGAGGCAAGAGGGTCAGAGCCAGAGAAGCCATGTGACAATGGAAGCAGAGATAATTAAGGGGAATATAATGATGCTATGCTGTTGGCTGTAAGGATGGAGGAAGGGGCCCTAAGTTAAAGCATCCTGAAAGTAGAAAAGGCGGGGAAATGGATTCTTCCCCAGAGCTTCCAGAAGGAACCAAACCTGATGATACCTTGACTTTAGGCCAACAAACCTGATTTTGGACTTCTGACCTCCAGAACTATAACATAACAAATTTGTGTTGTTTAAAGCCACTAAGTTTGTAGTAACTTGTTATAGAAGCAATAGGAAACTAATATAGATGGGAAAAGATGTACGATGTTAACACTAATCAAAACAAAGATAGTGTGACTATTTTAATATCAGACAGTTTTTAAAGTAAAGAATATTGCCAGGGTTAGAGAAGCTCATTACATAATGATAAAGGAGTCTGTCAATTCTTCTAGAAGACATAACAATTCCAAAAATGAATGTATCCAATAACAGAGCTTCAAAATGCATGAAACAAAAAATTGATGGAACTTTAGAACAAATTTTCCAAATCTATAATTATAATTGCAGATTTCACTATCTATCTCTCAATAATTGATAGGAAAAGTAGACAGAAAATCAGGTAAGATACAGACATCTTGAATAACACTATCATCTTGACCTAATTGACATTTCTAGAACATTCCACACAACAACAGACTACACATTCTTTTCAATTGCATGCAGAACACAGACCATATTCTGAACAAAACAAATCTGTGTCAATTTAAGAGGATTCATGTCATACAAAGTATTTCTCTGACCACAGTGGAATTATTATTTTTTTCAATATATGAAGTTTATTGTCAAATTGGTTTCCATACAACACCCAGTGCTCATCCCAAAAGGTGCCCTCCTCAATACCCATCACCCACCCTTCCCTCCCTCCCACCCCCATCAACCCTCAGTTTGTTCTCAGTTTTTAACAGTCTCTTATGCTTTGGCTCTCTCCCACTCTAACCTCTTTTTTTTTTTTTTTCCCCTTCCCCTCCCCTATGGGTTTCTGTTAAGTTTCTCAGGATCCACATAAGAGTGAAAACATATGGTATCTGTCTTTCTCTGTATGGCTTATTTCACTTAGCATCACACTCTCCAGTGCCATCCACGTTACTACCAAGGGCCATATTTCATTCTTTCTCACTGCCATGTAGTACTGCATTGTGTATATAAACCACAATTTCTTTATCCATTCATCAGTTGATGGAC
>NW_026057577.1:123751487-123924613 GCF_023721935.1 Panthera uncia | reverse complement strand
CTTTTTTTTTTTTTTTTTTTTTTTTTTTTTTTTTTTTTTTTGAGAGACAGCACAGGAAGGGGAGGAACACAGAGAGAGGGAGCCACGGAATCTGCAGCAGGCTCCAGGTTCTGAGCTGTCAGCGCTGAGCCTGATGCAGGGCTCGAACCCATGAACTGTGAGATCACGACCAAAGTCATGAGGCCCTCCCGACTGAGCCACCCAGGCGCCCCAACACAGCTCTTTTTCAGGGCACCTTAGAGGTGGTCGGCTGCTTCAGGGTGAAGCTGAACCTCTCTTTCCCAGCTACTGGCTGCCAGAAACTCATCAAAGTGGACAATAAATGCAAATTTCGTACCTTTTATGAGAAGCATATGACCACAGAAGTTGCTGCTGATGCTCTGATTGAGGAATGGAAGGGTTGTATGGTCCCAATCAGTGGTGGGAACTGTAGACAAGGATTCTCCCTGAGGCATGGTGTCTTGACCCATGACTGTGTCTGCCTGCTACTGTGTAAGGGGCACTCCCATTACAGACCAAGGAGGACTGAAGAAAGAAAGCGCAAATCTTTTCCACGTTGGACTGTGGATGTCAATCTTAGTGTTCTCAACTTGATTATTGTAAAACAAACAAAACAAAACAGGGAGGCGATATTCCTAGACTCACTGATATTACTGTGCCTTGTCTCCTGGGACCCAAAAGAGCTAGCAGAAATCTTTTCAATCTCTCTAAAGAAGATTATGTCTACCAGTACATTGTGAGAAAGAGCCTAAACAAAGACAGTAAGAAACCTAGAAACAAAGTGCCCAAGATTCAACATCTTGTTCCTCCACATGTCATGTGACACAAACATCTTCTCTCTGAAGAAATAGCATACTAGGTTAAAAAAAGGAAGAGGCTGCAAAATATACTAAACTTTTGGCCAAGAGAATGAAGAAAGCCAAAGAGAAACACCGGGAACAGATTGCCAAGACACAGAGGCTGTTCTTTCTGGAAGCTTCTACCTCTAAGTTGAGTCTAGTCAAAAATGAGATTTTCTAAGAGTAACAAATAAATAAGATCAGACATAAAACAAAACAAAAGTTCACTCAACATAGATAAATCTCAAAATAATCATGCTGAGTAAAAGGAGCCAGACCAAAAAAGAGTACACATGTGTGATTCCATTTATATAAGTTTCTAGTAAATGAAAACAAATCTATTAGGAAAGAAAGCAGATCTGTGGTTGCTTGAAGTGTAGGAGCAGTGTGGGCAGGGGCCAGGAAGAGGGGAGAGGGATGGGTTCCAAAGGGGCAAGAAGAAACTCTTGGAGGGGATGAATATGTCCATTATCTTGATTATGGTGATGAGTTCATGGGTGTATACATATGTCTAAACTTACCAAACTATATACTTTAAGTACATGCAGTTTATTTTATGCCAATTGGTAAATTACTTTTATCAATAAAACTGAGTTTGTTTTTTTAACTTGAAATCTATAAATCTCAATTCAATCCACCTGTTTTTAAAGTTAGACTTTAAAGCACCAGCCAGCTCTATTAAAAAAGGGACCCACTTGAAGCAAGGAGGTGTGTGCCTATCCGATGCTCGTTTATGTGCAGTACACAGAATTCTGTTCTGAAGACAGAACCAGGAGAGTAGGTGGAATGGGGGAACAGGGAGGGTACGGGCAGCCAGCCTGGCTGGAATTATCAATTGAGCTACCAACACACAAAAAAAACCCGCTTCACTTGCGCACCCTCTCCCCAGGCAATACACGGGGTGCAAAGTAAGTAAAATCTACTTCTGGCCTGACAGAAGAATTCACTGGCCTGAAACTGGCGCGCTCATTCCAGCTAGTTTGCTAGTTACACCATCCTGGCAGACCACGTGCTCAGCAAACTCTGTTTCCAAGTCACTGTGCCCTGGGTGAGCCCTCAAGGGCATTGCTCGGGACCTTGCTATAGGCAGGCCAAAGATTTACGGGTTTTTTAGCTGGGGAACTCCAAGGAGAGTTTCGGTTCTGGTGCCTGGAGTAACAGAGAAGTTTTGTTTGATCTATTAAGGCAATTGAGATGTTGTAACTCATCTGCAACTGATTTGATTTTACTCCAAAAGTATTTCCCTCCAGCCTCGACTTGGCTTTTGTGCCCTGGAAATCAGGAGAACCGTCTGTGGGTAAAAAGTAAAGAGGTCTAATGGGCAAAGAGAAAGGAACTCAAGGTCCCCCTGCATATGAATATTTTAATTACTTTAGAAGTCCCGCCTCCCTCCAGCCGCTCGCTGGTTCTGCGCGCGCTGTTTCCTTCCCCCGGGGCTGTGCACGGCGGCGGCTGGGGCTCTCCGAAATGCCACCGCTGTTGCCCTTGGCAATCCTTTATTGTGCAATGCCCTTTCTCAGGAAGATGAATACAAGCTGTACATACCGAGTGTCAGTCACACACTCAGCTGCCACCGGTCTCATTAGGCAGAAACTGAAAGGACCCCGAGGAAAAATAAATGCGGCTGAATCTGGAGTTCAGGGAAGGAGGCAGCAAGGCAAAGAAACTTCCTGCTACGTGGAAGCCACTTCCAGGCAAACAACCCGAAGCCCCCCGCACAGCACATTTCCCTCCCCCCCCCCCCAAGAGCAAGGGCCATTTTAAATTCCATCTCTTTGTCAACCTGTTCCAGGGGTAAAACCCCTCCCGAGGGAGCCACGGGCACAAAGACCCGCGCTAGGTGGAGGTCGGGTGTGCTACACGGGACAGCGTTGGTTTCTCTTACAATGGAGGATGCATCCATCTGTGGAGAGAATGGCACACCAGGGTTTTGTTTTTGTTTTGTTTTTTAATAAAAATCTAGATCTGCCTTTTAGGGGAGAAATACACCATCTTCCCTCTACCCTTCTGAGTTCTAAGCTGAGATAAAAGGCAGACTAACAGGAGAAATACATCATTAGCATGTATACCTTATGCATTCACAGGAGATATGCAAGGAAAATGAGTAAGACCCAGAGGTGGCTTTAGAACTCAGGATTAAATACTATCTTAATAGGGAAAGAGGAGGGAGAGAGGCAGATCATTTACTCTTGGGGGAAAGACGTATAGATGGGAGATAAGACAGCGACAAAGTTTGTTAGGGTTGGTATTAATTTCTAGTCTCTTCTCCTGTGATCAATCTTCCCCAGTTAATGACATTCCTAGGGAGGGAGGGGCTTGAGGACAACCCAGTTCCTATTGCCTGACCTGTCCTCTGGCAGATAAGGGGAAATCAGGGAAAGCCTTTTCCTGCATGTATCGTTTCTCAAGTGACTACAGCTCAAAATGATGAACATAATAAAGCATACTGGGATAGCCTGTCCTGAACTACTGTCACATTTCTGCTGCCCTTCAGTCTAGAATTAGTTGTGAAACCTTATGCAAGTCACTTTACCTCCCTGGGACTCTGTCCATCTGTGAAACGAGAAGATTACACTCTAGTTTTCAAGCTTTAAGCTTGTATTTAAGAGAAAACCACAGGCCCAAAATGGTGTCACTTAGGTTAAGACCCCAGGTCAGTAAGCTGAGATTTAATACCTAACCTTAAAACCTAATCTTAATACCTAATGTAATATCTTAATGCGAGCTTTCCCCAGGAATGTAACCTTTAACCAGTCAGGATGGAATTAATTCCCTGGTGAATATTAGAGAATTTACTGAAACACTCCTTTGGGTCCCCTTAGGAGGGCAACCTTCCCAAAGCAACACATTCCTTGTTAATATAGTCCTTCCTTCTTTTTGTTTTGCCCTCTCTCTGCCTTTTGTGTAGTTCACTGGAGCTACCCTCTGCTTGCTGGATGAAATGCTGCCTAATTCATGAGTCGTTTAATAAAACCAACTAGACCGTCAGATTTGCTTGGTTCAGTTTTGGTTTTTAACAGATTTGGTGGCAACGATGGGATCCAAAGTGAACTTTTGACAGCATTCAGGGACAATAAGAAACAAACATGATGCCTTGCAAACCCTTTTGAGCTCACGGTCTTTTTCACCATCTCTGAGGGCCAATGGTGAGTCCCTCTTGGTTTGAGCTCTGCTCTTTTTGAATTCAAGCTACCAACTTAATTGGCTTTCCAGTCTAAGGTTAACGGGTCAGTGGAGACTGATAGGAGCCTCTAACAGAGCACCTGCCCTTGGCCCTTGGTTCAGTCCACAGTTCCACACTGGAGTCCCTTCCCCAGTTCCCACCTGTATTCTGTATTTGCTGGACTTTGCTGACTTAGTCTATTCTGGAAATTGCTGATGGTGCACACAGCCTTCTCTTGGCCAGTCTGCAATAACATCTTTTGGTTACTGCTGGTGTGTTAAGGTGCATATGTTTGTTTTTCTTGTATTGTGTAAATGAAGTCTTAGCTAATGGGATCCTTAAATTCTAAAGAGTCTGGTGCAGGGGTTCCTGGGTGGCTCAGTCGGTTGAGTGTCTGACTCTTGATTTCAGCTCAGGTCATGATCTCACAGTTCATAGGATCGAGCACTACATCAGGCTCAGTGCTGAGAGCACAGAGCCTTCTTGGGATTCTCTTTCTCCCTCTCTCTGTGCCTCTCCCCTGCTCATGCTCTCTCTCTCTCTCTCTCAATATGAACAGATAAACTTAAAAAACAAAAACAAAACAAAAAAAAAGAGTCTGGCACAGCGCCTCCCAGCACACCTAGAAGTCATCTTATGTCCAAAAACTGAGGCAGGGAGCTGTGAATATCTATAAAAATGGCAAAATTTTACTAAAAGCAAACTGGAATCACAATGACCATTATGGGGAATATTCCAATTAGACAAAATCGTTCATTTGAGAAGTTCATTTGAGAGAAAGCGTTCTCCAATTCAACTGAACAGTGTACCCATTTTAGTTGGCAAGCAAAACCTCCGAAAGGTTTCAAAATTCCAAAATCATTTCATTGAAAGTTTTGTTGCAAAAAGCTAATGAAAAATTAAAGATGTGGGAGGTACCTGAAAGAAAAGACTATAAGACTGACAGAACTATTGCTTTCTTCTTTCTTCCTTTGAGTACTCATCCTAATCTGAATTATTTTTCCACCCTGAAAAGACTACACAATATAAACAAAATGCTTCCAAGTCAATGGCCTTACAGATACCCCCATATCTACCTTCAAAGGAGCCCCCCCCCAATATGGGCCCCTCAGAGTTCACGACACTGAGACATTTTGGGGAGACTCAGAGATACTAGAGCCTGCAGAGGAGATCCTGGAAAAATTGGCAGAAGCCAGTAAAGGATGAAAACTCTTAACAGAATCAGTTCTTCTGAATCTCTGTCTGTAGTGCTCAGTCAAGAGACGAAAATAAAATTTCACACTGTCCCTGCCTTTCCAAATCCAGATCCATTGGTTATTGATCCTTTTGGGACAGGGAAACTGAAGGACCCCATGAAAAACACTTTTTTTTTTTTTTTGCTCCTTTTCCTGCTACTATTCTTGCTAGGACCTGCACCCCAACTTTTCACATGCCTTATAGTTCAGATACTGTATGTCCTCTTTGTAAAGGTCAAGAAATTAATGATTTCTTTGGAGTCTTCCAGAACAATAGATAACATCTAAGGAATGACCAGGCAGAGTCCTCAGGTACCATTTCCCAATACCACTGACTCCACACACCTAGACACCAATACCCACGGCTCCAGGCCATCAGTGACTTATGGAGGACGCCTGAGCACTTGTCCTTGTTTTGACCATTCCTAGATGTCTGAGAGGACACATTCACAAGACCAGCATCCTCAATAAAAACCCCAGACCCCCAGCAGAAACAAGAGTGTCCTATCCTCTCTGTGTCTCCCAGATGCTCCATCTGCTACGCCCCATCACTTAGACTATTATGCCAACTCTGCTCTCACTTTCCCTGGGAGTTGGATTTCTATTCCGTGCAAAGCCAAGGGCCCTTTTGGCTGGTCCTGCAGATCCCCTACTGGGTCCTCCTACCCAGGCAGCCTGCATCACTCTCTCTCCCAGAGATAGCAGTTGCTTTCTTGCTTGACTCATTTTGCATAACTGGGCTTGGCTTTCTGCCTGCCTGGGACAGCCCCAGTCATCCGGTCTTTCTTTTGTCTGTCTTTGGGAGTTTGGGGAAGGTAATATCCTTTGCACCCTCTTTGAGGACCTGTCTTACACCCAAGCAGGGCGAGGGGGAGGGGTACTCAATACCGCTAAAAAGATTTAAAATTCTAATTATGTACTCAGAGGGAAAGAAACAAATTGAGGATAATATAGTAGGAAAGGTAGATCAACCTATGTCATTCAAGTGACAATTCAATTCTTTAAGTAAGAGCAACTGTCCTTATCTTACAAATCTTTTGGAAAACAAAAATCAGCTCCAGAGGCAATTCTAAATTTATCTATTTCTTACCAATCCCCAAACTTCCTTTTGTTCATCTTAAAAGGTTAGTAAATCATTGGCCTTAGGAAACCAAAGTCCCCCTTACAGAAACTTACATTCTTTCATTGTTCCTTGAAGTTAAACATCTTATCATGTCTTTGAAATGTAAACACAGCCCACAATCACCTGAGACTAAAAGAAAGAAGAGAAGGAGGCCTTTTTTAAAAATACAAACCGCTAAAAGGGTACTTGTTCCCAAACTCTAGCACAGGTCCCTTAACAATTTCAGGGACAAATACAAATCTTAAAAATCTTCTCCACAAATATTAGTAACTATGAGGTCTTTGCGCCTGTGTGTTTGTGTTTATATTACAAATGTGAAGTACTGTTCTACCCCCAGATGATATTGCTAAAACTAATTTCAAAAAGAGCGCTATTCAGTGGGTTTGAGGACAAGCACTTGTAATGACTGGGCAATTTAAAATACACAAAAAGATAGAAATTAACCCCAATTTTTTTCAAGTGCATGTGACCTGGGAAATTATTTGATATGTAAAGCTAGTTTAAGGTTGATGGTTTAATTAAAACAGACATGTCTTTAGAGTTATCAGCATTAAATACAAAAATTTTATTCTACCTGAATTTACTAGCCAAATAAGCTCATGTAGTCTCATACAAGATTTATAAACATGTGGGAGGGGGGATGGACTAAATGGGTAAGGGGTGGAATTAAGGAATCTACTCCTGAAATCATTGTTGTATTATATGCTAACTAACTTGGATGTAAATTTAAAAAAATAAATAAATTATAAAAAAAAAGATTTGTCAACAAAAAATTAATAGTTTAGGATAATGGCTGAAGTTGTCTAATGTTGAATGAAGTTTTTGTAGGTAATCTAAACATAATTACTGAACAGAAGTGAATTAAGTAAAAGTTAGCAAGAAAAGTTTAAAAAGGAACTTTTCAGCAATATTTATGTCTACTTAAATAGCTTTCCTAAAGCTTTTTGGGCAACCTAAAACCTTAAAAGTTTTTCTGAATGAGGTCAAATGATAAGTTAAGTTCTTTAAATATCCAGATCATTTCCAAATAAGATAAAATACTAAAACATTAATTACTGAACACAGGTTTTCTACTTTTGGCTTCTTATTGCAAAGAAACTAAAAGATATTTTAGATGTGTTAGCACGACATTGGAAAAATGAAAAAGGCATATACTTCTAAAAATTATTCATAAATTTGCAATCTAAAGAATACTGGTGTAACAGTTCACAATTGCTTACTTATAAGCTTTCACTCAAAATTAAGAATTCTGGGAGTTACAAATTCTAATAAATGTAATTAAGACTACTGGAAATAATAAGGGTAACAATTCTATATGCAGGAAAGTTTTGGTAAGAAAAAGCATGACAAATAGAAATACATTTTTGTTGAGGAAAAAGAAAGTAATTTTGTCCTAAAATAACACTGGCTATTCAAAGAGAAAACTTTCAGGGCATCTGTCTGGCTTAGTCGGTAGAGCATGGGAATCTTGAACTCAGGTTGTAAGTTTGAACCTCATATTGGGTGCAGAGATTACTTAAAAACAAAATCTTTTTTTTTTTTAAGTTTATTTATTTATTTTGAGAGAGAGAAAAAGCATGAGTGGGGGAGGGGCAGAGAGAGAAGGAGAGAGAATCCCAAGCAGGCTCCGCACTGGGAGTGCACAGCCCAATGTGGGGTCAAACCGGTGAATGGTGAGATCATGACCTGAGCCCAAGTCTGACACTTAACTGACTGAGCCACCCAGACGCCCCTAAAAATAAAATATTAAATAAATAAATAAATAAATAAATAAATAAATAAAAAAGGAAACCTTAAGACAAAATCTAAATTTAAAAAGAAAGTTACAGGTTTGTGGAAAAGAAATCTTTGAAAAGAAATTTTAATAATGTCATCGGCTGGACTTCCACACAAGGCAGCAGCAACAGATTCTATAAAGATTGTGACACATGCAGATGAAGTCCATTAAATGAAATATCAGGGCTGCGAGAAAACCCAGAGGGCTGTTTGGTTCTTCCCGGCTCCCTGACAAACCCCCTTTTTCAGTTTTTGCATTCCTTCACCCACCACAGTGCATTTCAGAGGACTCAGATTATAAATAGACATTAGTGGGAAACTTCTATTAAAAAAAAAAAAAAAAAGTGTGATTTGGCATGTCCATAATCCTGGAAACTGTTTTTGTCTCCGAGTCCTCAGACCTATTCCCTCTGGACCCTCTGAACACCTACAGTTTAACCTCATTCATACAGATGCCACTTTGTAAGTATTATCAATATGTTCTTGTTACACATGTTTTCTGGATGGGCTGAAGCCTTTCCTGATGCTCTCACAGTAGGAAAATAAGAAGAAAAGCCGTTCAAAAATGTGTTTCCCACTTAGGATATGATATACCTTCTATAATCTCCAGTGATCAAGGCATCCACTTCACTGAGCAAATCATACAAGTCTTAACAAAACCTTGCAGACTTCTTGGAATTCTGCCAGTGTACAACCTTCGGCTGATCCCTGTTGTCTCATGCTAGTGTGGCTACCTACTGTAAGTCTCTAATGCATATGTTCAAGCCTGTCATCAACAGATGAAAGAAGCCTTCTTGGGTCCCAATTCAAAGGATTCCACTGAGGGGCACCTGGGTGGCTCAGTCGGTCAGGCGTCTGACTTCCGCTCAGGTCATGATCTCATGGTTTGCGCCCTGCATGTCAGTTGTCAGTGCAGAGCCTACTTCAGATACTCTGTCCCCCTCTCTTTCTACGTCTCCCCCACACACGCACATGCACGTTCTCTCTCTCTCAAAAATAAACATTAAAAAGAATTTTTAAATATATATATATATAAAAAACAAAAAAACCCACAAAGGATTCTGTTGATCATAGTTTAGAGCCTGGTGTTTAGGTATTTTGGAAATGTTATCAGAGAAAACCAGCTCTGGAGCCCCACTGAAAAGGAACTTACCAAGCTCTGCTGACCACAGACACTGCTACAGAGCTAGAACGTATCAAGCCCTGGGCTCGTATCACACAGCTAAAGAAGGCTCCATGTGGCACCTGGTCCTATATAGAGGCTGGAGCCTCCAAATCAAATTGACGAGGAAAAGCAGTAGTGACATTGAGGCAGACTCTTTCTGCCCAAGACGACAGATCAAGAATTCACAGTTTAACTGAACGTGAAACCCCGTCTCCTTCTTTTCCTTTCCTTTCTGTTGGCATTGGCCTAGAAAGATAATGCCTCATCTTCACCTCCAAGGCCATTACTGAGGGTGCAGGGTGGGGGTAACCTCTGCAATTCGAACAAAGTTTTATTTAAGGCTAGGGAAAAAATCTACCTGTGCCCCTAACTTTTCACAAGCAAAATAAGACATCTCATTGGTCGACTCCTCTAAATTCACATTATTGAGTTAAAAAGGATGTTGCAGGAAGCTTTCATGATTCAGGATTTACTCCCTCTGGCAGGTCCCTATTTCCCTGGTTAGGGCAAATGTAAACAAGGCTGTCAAGCCTGCATGTCAGCTTTTATCATCCAAAAGCTTTAAATGGATGTTCACAGCTGCTAGCCACCAAGAAAGAGATCACCCTAAGACTGGAACGTCAGAAAAGGCACACAGAAGATGACCGACTTAAGGAATGTGAACCTAAAGCCATAACGTACAGAGATAAAGCAAAACGTCACGGCCCACGAATGCCAGTGAAGGATCAGCAAACCTGAGAGAACCAGCAAGAGGTAGCTGAGAGTGGCACTAATGTCTTAAATTTTGATCACATGTCTGAGTTAGAGGAAGTCTGATCAAAAGGAGGGAACTGTTAAGAAAACCATAGGCCCAAAATGGTATTACTTAGGTTAAGGCCCCAAGTCAGGAAACCCAGACTTAACACCTAACCCAACTCCAGTTTCAACCCCCCCCAGGAATGTAACCTTTAACCAGTCAGCATGAAATTTCCTGGTCAATACTAGAGAGTTTGCTGGTAGACCCCTTTGGTTCCCCTCAGGAGGTCAACCTTGGCTAAAGAATGCGTTCCTTGCTAATACATTTCTTCTTTTTGTTATGCCTCTCTCTGCCTTTAAAAACCTTTCTTTCATTAAGCTGAATGGAGCTCCCCTCTACCTGCTGGACCTGATGCTGCCCTGATTTGTGAATCACTTAATAACACCAATTAGATCATCAGCTTTACTAGGTTGTATTTATTTACTTTTGGTTGCTGTCTGGAACCCTGAGCTCATAGGACACCAGTCAGAATTCCGCAGAGTATACGTTTTCTACGAGGGAGACCATTCTACTTTGATTTGTTTTGCTGCATTTTACCTTTTGTCTGGTATGCCTGGCACATACTGATAAATAAAACAATTGATCTGAGCTACAAGGAGCCAAAATGGTAAGGGCAGAAATGATTTCATAAACAAAACAAAACAAAACAAACAAACAAAAAACTGCCTGGTCCTGTGCCCCAAAACCTCCTTTCTTTTAAAAACAAACAAACAAACAACCCCCCCCCTTTTTTTTTTTCAAGTTTATTTCTGGGACACCTGGGTGGCTCAATTGGTTAAGTGTCAGACTTCACCTCAGGTCACAATCTCATGGTTCACTCGTGGGGCTCTGTGCTGACAACTCAGAGCCTGGAGGCTGCCTCAGATTCTGTGTCTCCCTCCCTCTCTCTGCCCCTCCCCTGCTTGCACCCTGTCTCTCTCTCTCTCAAAAATAAATAATAAACATTTAAATAAATAAACAAATAAATAAAGTTTATTTCTTTATTTTGAGAGAGACAGTGTGCACATGAGCAGGGTAGGAGCAGAGAGAGAGAGAGAGAGAGGCAGAGAGAGAATCCCAAGCAGGCTGCATGTTGTTAGCATAGAGTCCAATGTGGAGCTTGATCCCATGAACCATGAGATCATGACCTGAGCCGAGATCAAGAAGCAGTCGCTTAACCGACTGATCCACCTAGGTTCCCCCAAACCTCCTTTCTGTATACAGTGATCAGGCCACCTTTGAGTTTTTAGACTCTTAGTAGAAAGAAACAAAATTTCTATTTTGAATGTTTCCTGTAGAACTCCATACTTGGCCCTATACAAATTATCTTAAAGTTCACTCTTATGGCTTCAGTTTATCCGGGCTTAGTTCCTTTTGATAACATTAAACCAAATGTCATACAGCAAAATGTCATTTATCCAGCATCATGGAGCTCTATCAGCCAATGTTCTTCGTGACATGCCACGGAATCAATGCTAGCGAGTTTGAGCTGGAGATAAATGTCTTTCTTTAAGGATATCACTGTGGGAGGCATTTTTCACCTATGACCTTGTAATCAAGGACATTATCCAAATTACATCACTTCTGCTGCTGCTACCTAAGTAAACTAAGTCAGTGGAGCACCAGCTGACCTTTCCCTTCTTTTCTATTTTTTTCCAGTTTTATTGAAATATAACTGACATATAACATTATCTAAGCTTAAGGTATGCAACATAGTGATTTGATATATGTGTATACAATAAAATGATTATCACAATAAGTGTAGTTAAAATCTATCACCTCATAGTTACAATTTTTGATAAGAACTTTTAAGATATACTTTCTTAGCCATGTTCAAATAAATAATACAGTATTATTAATTACAGTCAGCATGTTATACCTTACATACCCAGAATTAATTAATCTCACAACTGGAAGTTTGTACCTTTTGACCACCTTCACCCAGCTCTCCTGTCCCTTGACTCCCCACCCTGGCAGCCATCAATCTATTCTCTGTATCTATAAGTTTGGGGTTTTGTTTTGTTTTGTTTTTTTAGATTCCACATATAAGTGAATAATACAAGTAAATACAGTATTTGTCTTTCTCTAATTTATTTCACTTAGCATAGCACCCTCAGGGTCCATCCATGTTATCACAAATGGCAGAATTTCCTTCTTTGGGGGGGGGGGGCTGTGTAACACTTCATTTTAATAAGGAACCTGGGTTGCAGTACTTATTTTTTTAAGCTTTTATATATCTAGAGAGAGAGTGAAAGCAGGGGAGGGGCAGAGAGCGATAATCCCAAGCAGGCTCAGCATTGTCGGCACAGAGCCCACTGTGGGGCTCAAACTCACAAATGGCAAGATCATGACCTGAGCTAAAGTCAACCCTTAACTGACTGAGCCACCCAGGGGCCCCAACAACAGTTGCTTTCTTAAAGATTAGTTCTTATCAACCTTGAATGACTATGGGTTATTTTGTGAAGGAAGACAATGTGTGTTCCTGTAAAATTAAATTTTATCTTTATTCCTTCTCATGAAAATCTGTATACACAGGAATTGAAACTCTTTGAACGAGTATTAAAAATCTATATAAGTGTACAAACAAGCTGAAGGGTAAAACTGTTTACTCTTATAAAATATCTTTAATTACCTGAGTATAATAAATTGTGTACATATAAATGTGTGTCTATATGCTTTCCTTTAAATATATTTGAAAAGAAGTTTGAAACTTGATTACACTATTTATTATTGGCACAGTACTTTGAATTATGCCACAATGAATTATACTACCTTGTAAAGGTAGACTCATATTTTTTTTGATATTTAACAATGCTTAACACTTTAAAATGCCACTTCTGGGGAATGAACCTGGTATAACACACTTGAATATGTGTGATGCCATACTTTTAAAAATAAAACATAAATTATGCTTATTTACTGTTTTCTTCAGTTTAATCTTGGTCATGTTTTAGTGTACATTTTTAATTTTTTTCTTAAAGTAACACATTGGCGTGGACATTACTATAGGTTTTTGATGAATATAATGAATGCATGGAATTCAACTGAATTTGCATGGTCTTAAGAATTTTTTTCTGTGTGTATAAATTTAGCTGCTATTAACAGAAGAGAGAACTTTCTGTGAGTGGCCATGTGCGTTAATCAAATATAATTTTTCTGAGATCTTCGATTAATCTCACTTTATTTTTTTTCAATATATGAAATTTATTGTCAAATTGGTTTCCATACAACACCCAGTGCTCATCCCAAAAGGTGCCCTCCTCAATACCCATCACCCACCCTCCCCTCCCTCCCACCCCCCATCAACCCTCAGTTTGTTCAGTTTTTAAGAGTCTCTTATGCTTTGGCTCTCTCCCACTCTAACCTCTTTTTTTTTTTCCTTCCCCTCCTCCATGGGTTTCTGTTAAGTTTCTCAGGATCCACATAAGAGTGAAAACATATGGTATCTGTCTTTCTCTGTATGGCTTATTTCACTTAGCATCACACTCTCCAGTTCCATCCACGTTGCTACAAAGGGCCATATTTCGTTCTTTCTCACTGCCACGTAGTACTGCAATGTGTATATAAACCACAATTTCTTTATCCATTCATCAGTTGATGGACATTTAGGCTCTTTCCATAATTTGGCTATTGTGGAGAGTGCTGCTATAAACATTGGGGTACAAGTGCCCCTATGCATCAGTACTCCTGTATCCCTTGGGTAAATTCCTAGCAGTGCTATTGCTGGGTCATAGGGTAGGTCTATTTTTAATTTTCTGAGGAACCTCCACACTGCTTTCCAGAGTGGCTGCACCAATTTGCATTCCCACCAACAGTGCAAGAGGGTTCCCGTTTCTCCACATCCTCTCCAGCATCTATAGTCTCCTGATTTGTTCATTTTGGCCACTCTGACTGGCGTGAGGTGATATCTGAGTGTGGTTTTGATTTGTATTTCCCTGATAAGGAGCGACGCTGAGCATCTTTTCATGTGCCTGTTGGCCATCCAGATGTCTTCTTTAGAGAAGTGTCTATTCATGTTTTCTGCCAATTTCTTCACTGGGTTATTTGCTTTTCGGGTGTGGAGTTTGGTGAGCTCTTTATAGATTTTGGATACTAGCCCTTTGTTCGATATGTCATTTGCAAATATCTTTTCCCATTCTGTTGGTTGCCTTTTAGTTTTGTTGGTTGTTTCCTTTGCTGTGCAGAAGATTTTTATCTTCATAAGGTCCCAGTAATTCATTTTTGCTTTTAATTCCCTTGCCTTTGGGGATGTGTCGAGTAAGAGATTGCTACAGCTGAGGTCAGAGAGGTCTTTTCCTGCTTTCTCCTCTAGGGTTTTGATGGTTTCCTGTCTCACATTCAGGTCCTTTATCCATTTTGAGTTTATTTTTGTGAATGGTGTGAGAAAGTGGTCTAGTTTCAACCTTCTGCATGTTGCTGTCCAGTTCTCCCAGCACCATTTGTTAAAGAGACTGTCTTTTTTCCATTGGATGTTCTTTCCTGCTTTGTCAAAGATGAGTTGGCCATACGTTTGTGGGTCTAGTTCTGGGGTTTCTATTCTCTTCCATTGGTCTATGTGTCTTTTTTTGTGCCAATACCATGCTGTCTTAATGATTACATCTTTGTAGTAGAGGCTAAAGTCTGGGATTGTGATGCCTCCTGCTTTGGTCTTCTTCAAAATTACTTTGACTATTCAGGGCCTTTTGTGGTTCCATATGAATTTTAGAATTGCTTGTTCTAGTTTTGAGAAGAATGCTGGTGCAATTTTGATTGGGATTGCATTGAATGTGTAGATAGCTTTGGGTAGTATTGACATTTTGACAATATTTATTCTTCCAATCCATGAGCAGGGAATGTCTTTCCATTTCTTTATATCTTCTTCAATTACCTGCATAAGCTTTCTATAGTTTTCAGCATACAGATCTTTTACATCTTTGGTTAGATTTATTCCTAAGTATTTTATGCTTCTTGGTGCAATTGTGAATGGGATCAGTTTCTTTATCTGTCTTTCTGTTGCTTCATTGTTAGTGTATAAGAATGCAACTGATTTCTGTACATTGATTTTGTATCCTGCAACTTTGCTGAATTCATGTATCAGTTCTAGCAGACTTTTGGTGGAGTCTATCGGATTTTCCATGTATAATATCATGTCATCTGCAAAAAGCAAAAGCTTGACTTCACCTTTGCCAATTTGGATGCCTTTGATTTCCTTTTGTTGTCTGATTGCTGATGCTAGAACTTCCAACACTATGTTAAACAACAGCGGTGAGAGTGGGCATCCCTGTCGTGTTCCTGATCTCAGGGAAAAAGCTCTCAGTTTTTCCCCATTGAGGATGATGTTAGCTGTGGGCTTTTCATAAATGGCTTTTATGATCTTTAAGTATGTTCCTTCTATCCCGACTTTCTCGAGGGTTTTTATTAAGAAAGGGTGCTGGATTTTGTCAAAGGCCTTTTCTGCATCGATTGACAGGATCATATGGTTCTTATCTTTTCTTTTATTAATGTGATGTATCACGTTGATTGATTTGCGAATGTTGAACCAGCCCTGCATCCCAGGAATGAATCCCACTTGATCATGATGAATAATTCTTTTTATATGCTGTTGAGTTCGATTTGCTAGTATCTTATTGAGAATTTTTGCATCCATATTCATCAGGGATATTGGCCTGTAGTTCCCTTTTTTTACTGGGTCTCTGGTTTAGGAATCAAAGTAATACTGGCTTCATAGAATGAGTCTGGAAGTTTTCCTTCCCTTTCTTGGAATAGCTTGAGAAGGATAGGTATTATCTCTGCTTTAAACGTCTGGTAGAACTCCCCTGGGAAGCCATCTGGTCCTGGACTCTTATTTGTTGGGAGATTTTTGATAACCGATTCAATTTCTTTGCTGGTTATGAGTCTGTTCAAGCTTTCTATTTCCTCCTGATTGAGTTTTGGAAGAGTGTGGATGTTTAGGAATTTGTCCATTTCTTCCAGGTTGTCCAATTTGTTGGCATATAATTTTTCATAGTATTCCCTGATAATTGTTTGTATCTCTGAGGGATTGGTTGTAATAATTCCATTTTCATTCATGATTTTATCTATTTGGGTCATCTTCCTTTTCTTTTTGAGAAGCCTGGCTAGAGGTTTGTCAATTTTGTTAATTTTTTCAAAAAACCAACTCTTGGTTTCGTTGATCTGCTCTGCAGTTTTTTTAGATTCTATATTGTTTATTTCTGCTCTGATCTTTATTATTTCTCTTCTTCTTCCGGGTTTAGGCTGCCTTTGCTGTTCTGCTTCTATTTCCTTTAGGTGTGCTGTTAGATTTTGTATTTGGGATTTTTCTTGTTTCTTGAGATAGGCCTGGATTGCGATGTATTTTCCTCTCAGGACTGCCTTCGCTGCATCCCAAAGCATTTTTGGATTGTTGTATTTTCATTTTCGTTTGTTTCCATATATTTTTTAGTTTCTTCTCTAATTGCCTGGTTGACCCACTCATTCTTTAGTAGGGTGTTCTTTAACCTCCATGCTTTTGGAGGTTTTCCAGACTTTTTCCTGTGGTTGATTTCAAGCTTCATAGCATTGTGGTCTGAAAGTATGCATGGTATAATTTCAATTCTTGTATACTTATGAAGGGCTGTTTTGTGACCCAGTATGTGATCTATCTTGGAGAATGTTCCATGTGCACTCGAGAAGAAAGTATATTCTGTTGCTTTGGGATGCAGAGTTCTAAATATATCTGTCAAGTCCATCTGATCCAATGTATCATTCAGGGCCCTTGTTTCTTCATTGACCGTGTGTCTAGATGATCTATCCATTTCTGTAAGTGGGGTGTTAAAGTCCCCTGCAATTACCACATTCTTATCAATAAGGTTGCTTATGTTTATGAGTAATTGTTTTATATATTTGGGGGCTCCGGTATTCGGCGCATAGATATTTATAATTGTTAGCTCTTCCTGATGGATAGACCCTGTAATTATTATATAATGCCCTTCTTCATCTCTTGTTACAGCCTTTAATTTAAAGTCTAGTTTGTCTGATAGAAGTATGGCTACTCCAGCTTTCTTTTGGCTTCCAGTAGTATGATAAATATTTCTCCATCCCCTCACTCTCAATCTGAAGGTGTCCTCAGATCTAAAATGAGTCTCTTGTAGACAGCAAATAGATGGGTCTTGTTTTTTTATCCATTCTGATACCCTATGTCTTTTGGTTGGTGCATTTAATCCATTCAGTGTTATTATAGAACCAATTCAGTGTTATTATAGAACCAATTCAGTGTTATTATAGAAAGATACAGGTTTAGAGTCATTGTGATGTCTGTATGTTTTATGCTTGTAGCGATGTCTCTGGTACTTTGTCTCACAGGATCCCCCTTAGGATCTCTTGTAGGGCTGGTTTAGTGGTGACAAATTCTTTCAGTTTTTGTTTGTTTGGGAAGACCTTTATCTCTCCTTCTATTTTAAATGACAGACTTGCTGGATAAAGGATTCTCGGCTGCATATTTTTTCTGTTCAGCACATTGAAGATCTCATGCCAATCCTTTCTGGCCCTCTTCCGTGGGCCTCTCGTCTGCGCTTGGCTCCGGAGACTCTGTTCTGCTAGTCTTCTGGTGGTTTTCTGGGTTATTTAGGCAGGTGTAGGTGGAATCTAAGTGATCAGCAGGACGCGCGGTGAGCCCAGCATCCTCCTACGCCGCCATCTTCCCTCCCTCACTAATCTCACTTTAAAATAACCAAAACAGGGATGCCTGGGTGGCTCAGTTGGTTAAGCATCCAACTTCAGCTCAGGTTGTAATCTCACAGCTCGTGAGTTTGAGCCCCCGTGAGAGGCTCTGTGCTGACAGCTCAGAGCCTGGAGCCTGCTCCTGATTCTGTGTCTCCCTCTTTCTCTGCTCCTCCCCGGCTCATACTCTGTCTCCCTCTCTCTCTCAAAAATAAATAATATTTTTAAAAAATTAAAAATAAAAATAAAATGACCAAAACATGTCTTTCTTGAATATCTTTGAATAAAAGTTTGTATATCATTTGTTTCAAAACAAAAAGAAACCACTTAGGTTGTTTCCATGCCTTGGCTATTGTAAATAATGCTGCAATAAACATGGGGGTGCAGCTACCCCTTCAGGATAGTAATTTTGTTTCCTTTGGATATATACCCAGAAGTGGGACTGCTGGATCACATGGTAGTTCTATTTTTAAGGGGTTTTTTTTAGGAACCTCCATACCGTTTTCCATAGTGGCTATTTCAATTTACATTCCCACCGACATACATGCTTGATGATGAGGGCTATCATTTTGGATAGATTATACTATGATGTGAAGCAAGGAGAGAGCCTGGAACCAGGGACAGTAGGGGAAGGAAGGAGGCATGTGTAACAGATGGCTTTGGTACAAGAATCATACACTTGGTCCACCTCTGATTTCACCTATAGCTGCAGAGGACAGTTCTGGAAGACTCAGACTTACCTTGAACAGGTGGTGCCCCACCTCATGCCTACTGCATAGCCTTTCTGGATTTGAGTCCCTCTGCATTCTGCCCAGAGCTTCATAGGACAAGCCAGTGCAGTCTGTGAGAGCAGGAATTTGATGCCCCTAAGGGCAACCTTTAGCCAATTTGGCACAAGGTACAGCAGGCTGGGTGAATGTTCTAGACTCTCCATCTTCGGGCAGACAGTCTGACAAGCATTCTCTATGCTCCTCAGCGGGTCCCAGCAGAATCAAGCACTGCCATCCACAGAAGCAACTGTGATGATATACATTTTTATCAGTTTTTCCTCCTTCCCTGTCTCACTATCCCCACCTCCCTCCATCCTGCTCCCTAAGCAAGAGGTATACTCAAGGATACAGAAAGTGCTGTGTCAGGCTCTGCCTTAGGGGGAACCCAAAATAACACAGCCTACTTCAGGAATTGAATCCATCAACCAAGAGTTCTGTCACAGGCTTTACCAGCACCAAGTCCCAGAGGGGTAAGAGAAAGAAGAAAAAGGATGCCAGAACTACGCTGAAAAGTGTGAGCCAAAGTCCAATACCAGGGGAATGACAGAGGACTAAGAGATAGCAATGTGGGAACTAAGCTTTTGCTCTTAGCTCTTGCAGACAGAAGGTACCTGAGCTGACCTGGATCAGCGAAGTGGATAGGACTATGACCTTACATGTGGCCAATGAAGGTGCTGCTCCCCATGGACAGGGGACCCAAGTATTTGCTGAAAAAAGAAGACAGTCTCCTGCAGGCTAACATGATCTCAACTTTCAAGAACCAGGCAGCTAGTGCAGGGCAAGGGGGGCAGATCATGAGATAGTTAACAAGATGGAGCAAACCAGGTGTAAGACAGGACAGACCTGGCCATAAATGGTTGGTATAAGAGATAGCCAAGGATAAAGGAATGCAACAGGAAAGGGGCAAAGACGAAAAAGCAGAGAAAGCATCACGAGAAGATAACATAGACACTGGAAAAATCCTTGTGTGCATCACTTTCTGGGTGACTTTTAACAACCAATTGAAATGTATCTCAGTCACTGTTGATTGCTCCCTCTTGGTAGAGCTCTGTTAAATAAACTTTCCCTATGAATGACAAGTTTGATTCCCACAAAGACAGGCTCCTACATTTAGCTCCCAACCCATATCTTTGCATGAGAGAAGAGGCTTGTCTCCCAGTCTGGCTGTGGTCTCCAGTGGCACACCCATGCCCCCAAAGGTGCTAAGCCCAACTTGGTCCCCAAACTCTAGGCTCTCTTCTCCCTCCAACTGAGGTCTGATAGCCTCCACCTGCATACCCATCCTGCTCTGGGTTGGACCACTTCTGGCCTTAGACAGAAAGATTTTAAAGAGATTTAGCTTAGCAAATTGCATTGTCCCACCTAAGTCCATAAGCAGACTCTTGTTTTTGTGGGGACTTGAAGCAGATGCAATCACAGGAGTTGTCTTTATGAAAAATAATACAAAATAATGAATTAAAAATTAGGTATAGGACCCATACAGGTAAAGATACCTGACACTTAGCCTTCATTAACTTCATGAGAAGTCTACCCCTAGTTTCAATTTCTATTTTCTTCATCCCCCTATAGCAAATCCTGTCTCTATATCCCATGTATACCTGCAATCCCACATTTCCATTGCTACTGCCTAGTTCAAACTGCATGAATTCCTCTCCCTGGTCCTCTGCCCACCAGTTTTGTTTTACATACAGACAATTATTTTTAAAACATAAATTTGGTATGTCACTCATTTAGTTAAAACCCTCCAAAGTTTTTCAATTGCTCTTAAAATGAGATCCAAATCTATTATGACAGCCAACAAGGTCCTATATGACTGGCCCTTACTTATCTCTCCAAACTCATTTTTACCATTCCCTCTCTTCCTTTTCTGGTTCCACTCCTTGGTCTCTTTTCTATTCCTCTTTTCTCATGCTGTTCCATCTATCTGCAATGCTATGACCCACAGCTGATAGTTTCTTGTCCCCCAGGTGTCAACTTCAATGACGTCTCCTATTTTAGTTTTCCATTGCTGCTATAACAAACGACCACAAACATAGTGGTTTAAACAATACAAACACAGTTCAAGTATTAAGGTATTAGAGTTCTGGAGGACAGAAGTCCAAGATGGATCTCACTGAGCTAAAGTCAGGTGCTAGCAGGGCTGTATGTTTCTGGAGACTCTAGGAGACAATACATTTCCTTGGCTTTCCCAGCTTCTAGAAGCCTCCCTCATTCCTTGGTTCATGGCCTCCTTCCTCTGTCTTCAAAGACAGCAATGGTGAGCCAACTCCTTTTTGTATGGTACCACTCTGATCTCTTCTGCCTTCCTCTTTCCCTTTTAAGAACCTTTATGATTACAGGGGGTCCCTCCCTCCACCTCCCCACAGCCCCCTGACAATCTAGTCTCCCTATCTTAATGTCATCTGTAGTCTTAATCCCTCTTTGCCATTTAACATAATATATTCACAGGTTCTGCGTATTAGGACAGGGACATCTTGGAGAATCCTTATTCTGCTTATGACATGTCCTCAGGCTCTAAATCACCTGACGTAATGAAGCCAACAATCTTCACCACCATTCTAGTCACTCTTGATTCTCTTTAGATCACTGATCACTTTCTGAAATAACTGAATCCAATTTTTTGCTTGCCTCCTCTTAAGAGGTGAGCAGGGGTCTTTTCTGGTTCATGGCTGCCATGTCAGAGAGCTTAGCTCACATAAGAGGGACTCCATGAGTACAGAATGAATGAACAAATGAGAGAAAGAGATATGAGATTTGTCTTCAATAATAATGCAGTGATAATAGCTAGCAAATAAGCACTTCACATATACTTTCTTACATAATATTTGTAACCACTGTATGACTTAGGTTTTAGCATCAGAACTAGATCAGAATCCAAACTCCTTGACTCACAAGTTGTGTAAACTTCAGCAAGGCACTTAACTTCCCTAAGCTTCAATTTCCTCATCAACAAAATAAATATAATAAAGCACTTACCTCATAATTTTTATGAAGATTAAATGAGATGTTTAAAGTGCTTGCCATAGTGCCTGACATAGCTAGCCATTTTTTATCATCATTCCCTTTTTGTAGTTGCAAGCCTAACTATTAAATGGTAGAGCTGGGGATCTCATTCTGATCTGTTATCCAAAGTCATTTCCGCTGCTGTTTGTCCACTCTGTCCTGCTGGACTCATAGTCCACAGTTTGACTCATAAAAGTGGGCAGAGTTTACCTTCATGGTGTTAGGGATGATTCAACTAAAATCTGAAATAGCGTCCTAGGTTTGGAATAGTTGGTGAAAAAACGTCACATGCATAGGGACCCAAAAGAAAGATAAAGGGTCAGTAACCTTGCTGCAACAATCCCAAGAAGACAAATTCGAGAAGACAAATCTGAGACAAGTGTGGAAAGAATCCTGGATATATCAATGTATAGGAGGAAGGATTTTATAGGAACACTATGACTTTACCCAAGTGTGGGAAGGAAGCTGAGAAGGGCACTCTGAAACCCAGACTATACTGGTCCCATCAACCCACCATCTGGATTCACCATGCCCTAGAAGTCACACTGTACCCTCCAGACTGAACTTCCTCCCAGCATATGTGATTCAATCTGATACCTCAGTGTTTGTCTCATCCTAGGGGTCAGGGCCTTCCAACCCTCCATTCTTGTACCAGAATCTGGACCACTGTTGATGACAACTCTAATACTATAACTATTCCTCTACTAATCTTTTAATTTCTTGGGTCATGGGGTCAGTGCATGGATAAGTACAGAAACAGGATTCTAAGACAGGCTATTTTGCCACTTACTGGTAGTGAAGTGTCTCCTATTGTATCTTCTTTTTCTGAAAATTATTTTCTCTCAGGAAAATATCAGACAACAACATAAAGGAGGGAAGGGTGGAGTTGTATAGGAGCAAAATTTCTACATGGTATTGAAGTTAAGGTCGTATCAACTGAAATAGACTGTTACAAATTTAGGATGCTAAATGGTAATCATAAAGAAATGGAATCATAAAGAAAATATCTAAAAAAGATACACAAAAAGAAATGAGAAAAAAATCAAAGCAGTTCACTACAAAACACAAACTAAACAGAAAATAGATAGTAATGGAGGAAATGGAGGACAAAAAAAGGTGTTAAGATATAGAAAACAAGTAGCAAAATGGCAGAAGTAGATTCTTCCTTATCAGTAATCACATTAAATATAACTAAGTTAAACCCTGTAATCATAAGGCATAGTTTGGACAAAATAACATGAGATAGCTATATGCTGCCTATAAGAGAGTCGTTTTAGATCCAAAGATACAAAGAGATTGAAAGAAAAAGATGGAAACAAATATGCTGTGTAAACAGTACCCAAAAAAGATCTGGGGTGGCTATTCCAATATCAGACAAAACAGGCAAGTCAAAATTGCTATAAGAAACAAGGAAAGACACGTATACCGATAAAAGAGTCAATCCAGCAAAAACATATAATAATTATAAACAGATGCACCAAACAACAGAAGCCCAAAATACATGAAACAAACATCAACAGAATTAAAGGAAGAAATAGACAGTTCTACAATAATAGTTGGAAACTTCAATACACCACTTTCAAATATGTATAAAACATCTAGACCAAATGTCACCAAAGAAATAAAAACTTAACAGTGTAAGCCAACTAGACCTAACAAACAAAAACAGAAGACCACCCATTCTTTTTAGGTGCTCATGGAACATTCTCCAGGATAGAACACTATTAAGCCACAAAATAAGACTCAATACATTTTTAAAAGATTGAAATTACACAAACTATTATCTCTCTTACCACAATGGAATGAAGCTAGAAATAAATAATGGGAGGAAAACTAAAAACAATTTAAATATATGGAATTTAAGCAATGTATTCTCAACAACCAAAAGTCAAAGAAGAAATCACAAAAGAAATTAGAAAATATCTTGAGGTGAATGAAAACAAAAACAAAACAGTAAGACTTAGAGAATGCAGTAAAAGTAGTGTTCAGAAGGAAATTTTTACCATATACGCCTACATTAAAAAGAAGAAAGATCTCAAATTAGTAACCTAATTTTTATACCCTGAGGAGTTATAAAAATAATAAAAATAAAAAGCAAAAGAGCAAACCAAACTAAACCAAAAGCTACCAGAGAAAGGAAATAATAAAGTTTGCAGAAGAAATAAATGAAATAGAAACAGGAAAAACAACACAAAAAAAAAAATCATTGAAAGCAAAATTGGGTTCTCTGAAAAGATCAACAAAATTGACAAACTGTTAGTTAGACTGGCCAATAAAAAGAGAGAAGACTCTCACTCTTCCCTTCGAAGCACACAGCAACATGGATTAAAAGTAGTATCCAAGAATCAAAGTGCAGCTTGGAGGAAAACCACAAACTTGTCTCAGATAAGAGATACTCTAGTTTGGATTTTCCCCAAAAACAGACTATGGAACAAGTAATTGTATACAGGTGGTTTAACTAGAAAATGATCCCAGGAAGCACAAGGGAGACAACTGGGAATTGAGAAAAGGGAAAGAAGAAGGCCCAATAAAGAAGTAATGGTATTGATCAGGTTACTGCTTTAGGCAATTGAGGCTTAAACATTTGGGACTTCCTGAGAAATAGTGTTGAATGCACCTCAGAATTGTCCCACTGGAGGGCAAGACTAGGGCATCAAGAGTATCAACTCCCCCACACACAGTAGTAGGTGAACTCAGGTGGGTCAAGGGATACAGGGGATGCTATTAGCGGTATCTGCCAGTCACCATCCTTAGCAATTCCCAGACCTGCTTGGGCCCCACCCTGATTCCACTCTTTTAATGATGCTTAGGGGTAAAAGCTGAAATCCCTGCTGCTGTAGCTAAGAGGGTTAATGGGGAAACCTGAAGTTCTTTTGGCTTCGGCTAGGCCCAAAGCAACTGGTTTTATTTCCTCCTTCCCCTTGCACCCATTCAAGTTTCATCTAACACTCAGTCAGAACTTTTGCCATCCTAGCTTGCTTTTCCTTGAGACAATGCAGACTTTCGTCTTTGACATGTCTGAATCCCTGGTATCCTTGACCTTGTCAATCCTTAGTTGATGAAACTGCCCTTCCTTCAGGCACAGAATTATCAGAGGTTCCCTGAAGGATCTACTGACTTTCAGGCCATGCCCACTGTTACAACGAAAACATTAGATTCTCATGATTATCTTATCAATTACCACCACCAGCATGGTAACATTTTTTAGCCTGATGGTGTGTTGACATGAGAGCAACAGTCATAACTTTAGATTCGGTGGAACCCTAATTGTGTCCCCTGGTAGAAGGATTACTTCCTTGAAGATCAGGACCTTTAATTCTGTAGACCCTAAAGTTGTAGGAATAGAAAATAAAAACTCCCTAGTTGGGACAGTGATGGTGAGAGTGAGGGGAGTCACTTCAACTTCCACCCCTTGGTTCCACCCTTGTATTTTAGCTACCAAAGACAAAGCACCATATGATAGCCTATTGGGGACAAAGTACCATGTAACATACTTTAACCTTTAAAAGTGTTATTCTCCAAGCTGGAACCTCATCTGTGCCTTTAAGAAGACATTCTAATTTTTTATCATGCCAGCAGCTTCTAGGTGATGCAATATATGGTAGGACCAATGGATTCCATGGTCATTGCTCACTGTCACACCTCTTTAAGGTAAAGTAAATGTCTTGGTCCCTTGATCCAAGGCAATATAGGCAGGATCCTATATAAATCAGAAATTCTACCTTCAGTTAGTGGTGCTGGCCAAGATATTGTGGGCAGAGATGGCAAAACTGTGCCTGGAATACTTATCAATCTCAAGTAGAAAGAATTACTTTTCCTCTAGGGTGGAAGGGGTCCAATGTAAGCAACTTGCCACCAACTAGTTAGTTAGTGTCCTTGAAGGATAGTATCAGATCAAGTGCACATTATTTTCTGTGCTAACATGTTGGACATTGAGCAATGGCAATTACTAGATGAGCCTTAGTGAGAAAGAGCCCAACAACAGTTGGACCCATACAGAATATCTATACTTGACACCCTTGCTAAATTCTTCATGGGCCCATTGCATTGTGTAAGCAGTATGGTGGCAGAGGACAAACTGGCTGATCGCTAATGACTGAGTTGTCATGTCCACTTGTTCAGTATATTTTTTTGTGGTTGATACTCCCTGAGGACCATTTATTCATTGACTCCCATACCCTATCAGTTAAGTTTCCCCTAGAAGTAGTATTCTACCCATACTTTTGGACTGTGCTTGTACACAATCAAGCCAACTCCCATGTTATCAAAGAAGGGCTCCAGGCAGTAAAGAGGAGATGTGTAGGTGCTTGAGAAGGGAAGATGTCAGCATGCCAGGAACTGTCTGCAGCTGCTGGTAACTCAGATGAGAGGAGGGGACATGGGGTGGGGTATTAAAATTACCTTCTATAAATGGAATATGTGTCAAGTCTCATGCTATATTATAGAAAATAGACGTTTGGACAAAAGCTTCCCAGGCATAAGCAAGATTAAAAGAAATACATTAGAAACTATATAGAGATACAACAAAAAGAAGATCAAGAAATATACAAAAAGAGAAAGAAATGTGCAAAAAAACCCAAATGAATTACTAAAAGTGGAATAGAGATCAATAAACAGAAGAAGATTCTTTTAGAATGTATACTATAGAAGAATTTAATAAGAGTATTGCTTCAATAAAATAAGAGTGCAAAGACAAGATGATATCACAGCATGGCATGGAAAAGGAGGCAGAATGATTAAAGCATACTAAAAATACTCAAAAAAACCCTCACCGTTTATATCAGATAAGTAACATAGATCTAGCAAAGGATGAAATAGATATACCTGAATTTTAAATTAACAGTAGGAAGGAACACCTTAAGATAAAAAGAGTGAATATATAAGAAAACGAAAAGAAATGAAATGGATTAAGACAATATGATAGAAAGGACAAAGATAATTCAACCTAAAAATGTTTGTGTCCTTGAAGAAGAAAGAAACAATAGTAGGGAAAAAATGTGTTTGGAGATGTATAATCATATAAAATTTTCCTAAAATGAAGAACAGAATATGTAAACTTGAAAGAGCATACTACATACCAGGTAAAATTGATACTATATGACGTCATTACATATTCAGGAAAAAAGGTATCTCTGAAAGTGTATACCATATTTCATAATAAAATACGTAAATTAAAAAATAAATAAAGGAAGACTACCAGACAGGAAAAAAATGTCACAATAAGGACAAAAATTCAGGATGACCTCAGACTTGTACCTAGAAAACTTAATTCCAGAAGACATTGGAATAATGTGCACCAAGTTCACAGATATACTCAGACAAAAAACACAGAAATTTTCAAACATGTAAAATCTTAGGCTTATTTAAAACATATCTTCCAAAAACCTACTTAATGATGAAATCTAGTCATGCAATAAGAGATCAAAACAGTTCAGAGCTAAGGAATCTGAAATGGTAAAAGTAAATGTAAAAAAGATTAGTGATATACTCCAAATCTATTTAAAGTAGCTCTAAGCAATCGGATAAATACTTTTGTTTCAGAGAAAAACATAAATATTGATTGAACAATTAAACAAAAGTCAGTAAGGACAAAATGGAGCTGAAAACACTACAAACCAACTTGACCTAATATATATAGAACGTTATATCCTATAATTTCAGAATATGTACTCTTTTCAGCCCATGTGGAATGTTTATGAAGAAAGACTATATACTAGGCTATAAAATAAAGCTCAGTAAAATGAAATGTACTAAGATCATACAGAGTAATATCTGTGACCATAATGGACATAATTAGATACCATTAAAAGAAGATATATGAAAAATACCCAAATGTTTAGAATTAACAATACATTTCTAAACCCTTAGGTAAAAGAATAAATCATAAAAGAAATTGGAAAATATTTTTTTTAATTTTCTTTTTTAACGTTTATTTATTTTTGAGACAGAGACAGAGCATGAACAGGGGAGGAGCAGAGAGAGAGGGAGACACAGAATCTGAAACAGGCTCCAGGCTCCGAGCTGTCAGCACAGAGCCGGATGCGGGGCTGGAACTCACGGAACTCATGGACCATGAGATCATGACCTGAGCCGAAGTCGGACGCTTAACCGACCAAGCCACCCAGGCGCCCCTGGAAAATATTTTTAATTCAATGAAAATGAAAAAAATAATACCACAAAATTTGTTGGTTGAAGCTAAAACAGTCTCACAAGATAATTTAAACAATATTAATTGTTTAATTATTTAAAAAAAAACTTCTAAAGTCAATGAGCAAAGCTTTAAGTAAAGCAAGGAAAAGAAGAAGAAGTTAAATCCAAAGTAGAAGAAAAGGAATATTAAAGTTAAAAGCAGAAATTAGTGACATTACCAATAGAAAAATAACAGGGAAAAATCAATAAAAACAAAGTCTGATTCTTTGAAAGAGTAAAATTGATAACCCTGTGGCTAGAGACATTATAGCTATTAAAAAGCTAAGAAGGCAATATTACAAATAATTTGGATCCCATAAATTTGACAGATTAAATGAACAAATTCATTGAAATACACAAATTACTAAGACTTAGTCAAGAAAAAGTACAGGAATGCAAAATGGTATAGCCACTATGACAAATAGTATAGAAGTTCCTCAAAAAATTAAAAATGGAACTACCTTATGATCCAGCAATTTAATCTCTGGGTATTTATCTGAAGGAAATGAAAACACCAACTTGAAAAGATATCTGTTCCTCCATGTTTATTGCAGCATCATTTACAATAGCCAAGCCATGGAAACAACCTAAGTGTCCAACAATAGATGAATAAAGGAAATGTGGCATATACATACACACATATACACAATGGAATATTATCTAGTAATCTAAAAAAAGGAAATCTTGTCCTTTGTGACAACATGGGTGTACCTTGAGGGCATTATGCTAAATGAAATAAATCAGAAGAGAAAGACAAATGCCATATGATCTTTATATGTGGGATCTAAAAAAACAAAACAACTCATAGACACAGAGAATGATTGTTGGTTGCCAGAGGCAGAGGATAGGGGGGTGGACAAAATGGGTGAAGGTGGTCAAAAGCTACAAATTTCCAACTATAAAATAAATAAGTCCTCAGGATGTAATGTACAGCATTACATAATAGTACTGTGTTGTATATTTGAAAGTTGCTGTATTGTATTATATATTTGAAAGAGTCAGTCTTAAAAATTCTCATCACAAGAAAAAAAATTCATAAGTATGTGTGGTGATGGATGTTAATGAGACTTACTGGGGTGATTATTTCTCAATATGTACAAATATCAAATCATCGTGTTGTACAATTGAAGCTAGTAAAACGTTATACCTCAGTTATATCTTGATATTAAATACAAAGATAGATATCATACAAGGTATCTTCTCTGACTACAATAGGATGAAGTCAGACATAAATGAATGACAGAAGGAAAACTGGCAAATTCACAAATTTGTGGAAATTAAAGAGCACTCTCTTAAACAGCCAATGGATCACAGAAGACTTCACAAGAGAAATTAGGAAGTGCTTAGAAATGAATGAAAACAAATACACAATATACCAAAATGTACGAGACACAGCAAGAGCACTGTTAAGGGGACATGTATAGCTATAACTACTTACATTAAAAAACAAGAAAGATTTCAAATCAACAACCTAACTTTATAATTCAAGGAACTAGAAAAATAACAAATGTAGAGCAAAAGCTTCACAACATTGGATCTGACAATACCAAGGCACAGGTAACAGAAGAAAAAAATAAACACACTGGATTTCACGAAAATTTTTAAAATTTGTACCCTAAAAGATATCAACACAGTAAAAAGACAACCCACAGAATGGAAGAAAATGTTTGCAAATCAAATCTAATAAAGGTAATATCCAGAATAAATAGAGAACTTCTAAAACTTAACAACACAAAACAAGCATCTCAATTCAAAGACGGGCAAAGGACTTGAATAGTTCTCCCAAGACGATATACAAATGGCTAATAAGCACATGATAGGATGTTCAAGATCACTAATCATTAGGGAAAGGCAAATCAAAACTACACTGAGACATCACCTCACACCAATGGGTGGCTACTATCAAAAACCCTGAAAAATAAGTGTTGAGAAAGATATAGAGTAATTGGAACCATTGTGCACTATTGGTGTGATGTAAAATGGTACAGTGCTATGGAAAACAGGATAGAAGTTCCTCAAAAAATTAAAAATAGGGGCACCTGGGTGGCTCAGTCGGTTGAGCATCCAACTTCGGCTCAGGTCATGATCTCACAGCTTGTGAGTTCAAGCCCCACGTCAGGCTCTGTGCTGACAGCTCGGAGCCTGGAGCCTACTTCTAGATTCTGCATCTCCCCCTCTCTCTACCTCTCCCCTGCTCACACTCTGTGTCTCTCAATAATAAATAAACATTTAAAAATTTTTAAATAAAAAACAAATTAAAAGTAGAGTTACTGTATGATCCAGCAATTCCACTTGTGGATATATACCCAAAGCAACTGAAAGCAAGATCGTAAATAGATATTTGCATACCCATGTTCATAGCAGCATTATTCACAATAGCTAAAACGTGTTAGCAACCTGAATGGCCATCAAAAGATAAATGGATAAAAGGCAACCTACTGAATTGAAGAAGATATTTACAAATGACTTATCCAATAAAGTGTTAGTATTCAAAATATATGAAGAACTTACACAACTCAACACCCAAAAAACAAATAATCCAATTAAAACCTGGGCAGAAGACATGAATAGACATTTCTCCAAAGAAGATACACGGATGGCCAACAGACACACGAAAAGATGCTCAACATCACTCATCATCAGGGAAATGCAAATCAAAACCACAATGAGATATCACCTTACACCTGTCAGAATGACTAGAATCAAAAAGACAAGAAACAACAAGTGCTGATGAGGATGTAGAGGAAAAGGAATCCTCATGCACTGTTGGTAGGAATGCACACTGGTGCAGCCACTGTGGAAAACAGTATGGAGGTTCCTCAAAAAATTAAAAATAAAACTACCCTGTGGTCCAGTAATCACACTGCTGGGGAATACAAAAACACTAATTCAAAGGGATACATGCACCTCTGTGTTTACTGCAGCATTATTTACAATAGCCAAATTATGGAAGCAGCCCAAGTGTCCATCAATAGACGAATGGATAAAGAAGATATCGTCTATATACAATGGAATATTACTCAGCCGTAAAAACAAATGAAATCTTGCCATTTACAACAACATGGATGGAGCTAGACAGTATAATGCTAGGTGAAATGAGTCGTTCAGAGAAAGACAAATACCATATGATTTCCCTCATATATGGAATTTAAGAAACAAAACAAATGAACAAAGGAAAAAAAAAAAGAGACGAAGTAAAAAACAGACTCAACTATAGAGAACAAATAGATGGTTATCAGAAGGGAGGTGGTTGGGGAGATGGGTGAAATAGGTGAAGGGGATTAAGAATGCACTTGTCTTGATGAGCACCGAATAATGTACAGAATTGGTGAATCACTATATTGACACCTGAAACTAATATAACACTGGTTTTTTAAATTTTTTTTAATCTTTATTTTTATTTTTGAGAGAGATACAGAGTGTGAGTGGAGGATGAACAGAGAGAGAGGGAGACACAGAATCTGAAGCAGTCTCCAGGCTCTGAGCTGTCAGCACAAAGCCCGACACGGGGCTTGAACTCACGAACTATGAGATCATGACCTGAGCTGAAGTTGGGCGTTTAACCGGCTGAGCTCCACAGGCACCCAACAGTGTATGTTAACTCTACAAGAAAAGAAAAGAAAAGAAAAGAAAAGAAAAGAAAAGAAAAGAAAAGAAAAGAAAAAGAAAAAAAGAAAGAAAGGAAGAGAGAGAAGAAGAAAGAAAGAAGAAAGAAAGAGAGAAAGAAAGAGAGAAAGACAGAAAGAAAGAGAAAGAGAGAGAGGAAGAAAGAAAGTGTTAAAGAATTCATCTTTCCTTTTTCATTCTTTTCACCTTTTTCTTCAAGCCCTTTTCCAATAATAACTTGGATGTAACTACTTCTAAATATTTCACATGACAGTGTTAGTGCTTGGCATGTATTTTCTTCCAGGTGTTAAATGAGTGGCATCCTGCAAGCTAGACAACCTGGTGCCTGCTTAGAATAAGCACAGACCAAGAGAAACCCATGTGTGCCCTCAAAAATTAAATGGTGGAATGAGGACACCTTTTTTATGGCTTGAGTCATGCAATTTTTTCTCCTTACCTAGAAATCTGAAGCAACTATTGTTCAATGTGGCATGAACATAAAAAAGTTTTTGGAAGAATTACAGCTTCTGTTGGCAAATACCTGAAACTCCATTATCTGATTAAAAGCTCCTCAGTTTCTTCCAGGTTTCACCTCTCTTTCTCTCCTGTGAAATCACTAGAAGTTTCTATTCCTTAATTTGTTGTGTCAAAATAAGAACTGTACTTTTTAGCATCTCTGTACCCTGAACATAGATAGCTTCTTGTCATAGTTTCTTCTCTCGACTTTTTCTTTTTCTTTTTTTAATGTTTATTCATTTTTAAGAGAGAATGGGAGAGAGAGCATGAGCAGAGAAGGGGCAGAGAGAGGGGGACAGATGATCTGAAGTGGGTTCTGCACTGACAGCAGAGAGCCCAACACAGGGGCTTGAACTCACAAACTGTGAAATCATGACCTGAACCGAAGTTGGACACTTAACCGAATGAGCCACCCAGGTGCTCCTCTTGACTTTTTCTTCTTTGTTTCTGATTGAAGGAAACTTCCAATATAGATGTGTATAAAGACTTTTTTTTTAATGTTTAGTTAACTTTGAGAGAGAGAGAAAGCGCACAAGCAGGGGAGGGGCAGAGAGAGAGGAAGACACAGAATCAGAAGCAGGCTCCAGGCTCTGAGCTGTCAGCACAGAGCATGATGTGGGGCTCGAACCCACGGATTGTGAGATCGTGACCTGAGCTAAAGTCAGACACTCGACTGACTAAGCCACCCAGGTGCCCCAAAATGTCCATAAAGACTCTAACAAGGTACAAGATTCTCCTCTTCACAAGCCTGGGCCAACCTTTGGCCATTGAGGAACGTCTTCTATTTTGTGAGGTAGAAACAGAATAGGACACAATTCTTATTACTCTTGTCAAAGAAAAGTGGTGGATTTTCTACAGGATTCGGAGAAATAAAATGAACATGCCACAACATGCTAATACTTCAGTGGCTCAGCACCATTTGGAAATAAACTAGTTCACATAAGTACACTTCCCAGATAACTGAACATCGCCACTTTCCGGTGCAATTATTACATTTTGGTAAAATGTAAAGATGATCTCCATGCTCGTGAAGTTTGTGGGGTGAGAGTCCCCTTCAACCAGTAGCCTCACGCTCCACTGTTCCCTCCTTTCCTATTAGAGTCACCTCTCTCTAGCAGCACCCTACCTCCCTGTTCCAATTTGTTTCTATTTCTACTGTAGCATAGAAACCAGATGACCACACTTGTTGAATTGTGACCCAAATAAAAGCCTAGTGAAATTCTGGGACATGTTCCTTAGTTGTCCCCCTGTTATTGCTTTATGAGGTCTAAGGCCTCTTAAAATCTTTTTATCCTGGGTAGGGCTGCATAGGCAAAACACATCAATGTTTCATTCATTCATTCAACAAACAATTATCATATGCCTCCATGCTCCATTTACTATTCCAGCTACTGGACATACAGTAGCATACAGAGCAGACTCCAGTCCTTGGGTACACAGAGTTTAAAATCTAGTCAGGCAAAGGGATACCGTGAAGAGAGCTTTCAAAAAACACTGTGAGACCATGGCACAGGGGAATTAATCCACCACACATAACTCAGAATTCAAATTTCAAAAAGAAAAAAACCCTACATTTCGAAAGGACAACTTTACAGCCAGGAAACCATAATAGTCCTATTAGAGGCATGAGTCAGAGGCTCTTCAGGGAATGAGTTGTTTCTGGCAGCAGGGGCCTGTTCTGGAAGCAGGTCTGGTCCCATGCACAGCTTTGCTCTCTGGGGCCCTAACAAGAGATCTGCCCCCTGCCCCTCCCCCCCTTCCCAGCCTCCCCCTTAGCTGTTAGTCAAACACTCTGCACAAGCCATGGAGTTATGGGGTCAGGATGTGAATAGTTGAGACATTTGGATTTGTATCCACAGCTGGCAGGAGAAAGACGCTCTGACGGGTAGCTTCTCCTCCAAGGAGTTACGGGAGTCGACCAGGAGACTTGCTTTCAAGAATAAATAAAATGGGGGAATATGGAGCCCCCCTGGAACAGTTTCAAATTTGAAGAGACATTTAAGAAAGAGAAATATGGGCATTTCCATGAGATACGTATTATGGTCGCTGGTAGAAACATCAAGTTCGCAATTTAGTTTAGGAAAATCTGAACCAGTACTTTTATTCTTCTTCCTCTACAGTTCCAAATTTTGTGCCAGCAAAGTGAAAAGCCCCATTCTCCCCACCCTGCACCTCCCCAAACCTCCCACTTTGTGTTTGTGAAAAGAATATAAGCAGTTGGCTGCCTTTAATGATTCTTGACAATAAGCAGGGCAATGGGCTAGATTATTTAAAAATGAAAAAAAAATCTGTAAAAACATTTAACTGGTGGTTTCTGATGTGTTCCAAAATGAGAGGCACTAAAAAGAAAGGCCTCTCTGCTTCCCATTCAAGCAGGAACTGGAGATATCAAGTCCCAAACAAGGGCCCCTGGAGCAGTAAGATGAGGTCACAACTGACCACATGAGTGGACTTTATCCAAGAAAACTCTTTGAAGGTATCCCTTCTGGTGACTGTATAGATTGTCCCCTGAGACTGAAGCAAACACAGATTAAAAAACAAAAAAACAAAAAAACAAAAAACACTTGGGAAAAGCCATTGCACATGGCACAGGGCTGATAAATGCCTGCTGGTTTCAGCTACTGACTGCAGGCTTCAGGCTATTTTTCCTCAACTCAGTCCTATACTTATCCAAAACTCCAGAACCTTCCATTGTGAAGAAGAGTCTGATGGTATCAAATGAGTTTGCTTATCAGGAAAATGATATGAAGGCTTCCCTCCACTTCATAAGAACCCAGGAATTGAAAATGTACATATAATCAGAGACTCCCAGCTCTCCATCCATCAGAATCATCTCCCCAAGACGTTGTGTTCACTACCCAATGATAAAAACCCTGCAATGTCTCCCTACCCCTCACATCAGATATAAGTACTTTATAAAGAGCCTCACTGACATGAACCTTGTCCTGGACATAATACCCGTGTTCACTGGAGGCCAATTTCACACACTCCTTCAGCGTGTATCTTGTTGACCTCCACAGACTATCTACTCTGCTGGGTGGACCTGCTCATCCTCTTTCCACCTCAAGGTGAACTTGAGCCCTGTATTTTTCACACAGCCCTCTCTCCCAGAATTGGTAAACATTTGATTTCTACCCAGTTTTTCATAGATATCTTTACCGCAGGGAGCTAAGAACCTCTGAATCCCAAATAACACCAAGGTCATGGTGTCTGACCTAACGACCTGTAGAAAACTAGTTGCCTGAAACCTTGCCCATGTTTCAAGGTAAAGAGAAGGGGAAAGTATTCTCCACCAAACTTTTCACTCATGGCCAATCTTCTCACCCCTCCTAGAACCTGTGGACATAAGAGATTATTTAAAAATCTAGATCACAGTGTCAGCAATCCAGCTGATTCTTCCACTAAAAGAGGTGGTGAGTCCCCTCCCTCACCTATCCCCCCAGCCTGCCTTTGAAAAGTTTCCACAGCATGGTGATAATATGGCCACCTTTCCACATGGATGTGCCTCTATGAGGGGCTCTACCCTAGGTAATACCTTTGACCCAACCTATATCCACCCCCATACACTGTTACACTTCCCAGGTTTTGCCCTTGTTCTTCCTGGTACTTAGAACTCCCTTGTCCTCCTTTCCAATCCTGTAGACATCTCTCCAGCCTTTTCAAACTTTGGCTCAAATATAACTTCTTTCTTCATTTTCCTTTTCCTGAACTCTTAGACAATATTAACTACTCTCTCTTCCCTTATTCCCAAGGTAGATGATTTTTTGCTCTACTTTAGAACTTAGCAGTTGGATATAGTCAACTGTTTATACATATGTCACTCTTAGCCCATGGAGGGGAAGGAATGTCTTATTTAATTGTTATACCCTCAGTTCCTAACCTTGTGCCAACCACATAGTAGATGTTCCATTAATATGTGAGATCAAATGCAAATGTCTAGAGGTTCTTTTTTTTTTTTAACGTTTTATTTTTGAGAGACAGCACAAGCAGGGGAGGAGCAGAGAGAGAGAGGGAGACACAGAATCTGAAGCAGGCTCCAGGCTCTGAGCTGTCAGCACAGAACCCGACGCGGGGCTCGAACCCAGGAACCACAAGATCATGACCTGAGCTTAACCTACTGAGACACCCAGACACCCAGAAGTCCAGCCTAGAGCATTATTCTGCTGATTCGAATGGTGGCTAGTGACCCCTCCAATTTTCTCATACCAGCAAATTATTTCTTCTTATTGCAGCTCTGACCCTCACTTCTGGTTATTCTTCTTCCGCAGACCTACAGCAGGCCCACTTCTCCAGCTTTATTTTTGTGAACTGTCTGCACAAGCCAGGTGCTTGCCTGCCACCTCTAAATCTCAGTTTCCTTATCTGATAAACCTACTTGTAGCACTGTTGCATAAAGGAAAATAAAATGTATATGTAAAAAGTGTTTTGGGGGCTCCTGGGTGGCTCAATTGGTTAAGCATTCAACTTCAGCTCAAGTTATGATCTCAGGGTTTGTGGGTTTGAGCCCTGCATCAGGCTCTGATGCTGACAGGTTGGAGCTTACTTGGGATTCTGTGTCTCCCTCTCTCTCTCTGCTCCTCCCCTGCTTGCTCTCTGTCTCTGTCTCTCTCTCAAAAATAAATAAAAATCATTTAAAAAAAATTGTTTTGAACTGAGATATCAAACAATAATGGAAACAAAATATGGAATGCATATTTCACAGTAAAATATATTTCTAATAAAAAAATAGTAATGATACAAAAATAACTCACAGAATATTAATGCAAGGGAGCCAGGAATACATCTATGAGTGGCCAAAAAAAAGAATCAAGAAAATTATAACAATACAAGTATGACTGAAAAAATACACTGGACTGAAAAGTTACTGAGAATTACCAATTGTCAGAAGAAAAAACAAAAACCTTTCTCCTTTATTCGATGCTTAGAAATTTATTATTATCTCCCCATAGACACCTCAAATCCAATGTGTTCAAAACTAAACTAGAATCTCTTACCTAAACACCTCCCCCACACTGTCCCTCGCTGACTAACTTGTTTCTATTCTTATATTCCTTCTCTTGGCAAGTGCCACCACTATCCATCAGTCTTTCAAGCCTGGGAGACCTCATCCTAACTCCTCCTGAGCCCTATTCCATCTGCCCACCCTCCATCCAAGCCAGTCCCAAGTCCTATGGAGTCTAAGTTCTAAAATAGCTTGTGTATTTCTCTCCTCTCATACAAATTCATTGCCCCCACTTTCAGGCCTTTACAATTTGTCACCTGTTCTTCTTCAGTTGTGTCTCATTAGATCTTCTGTCTACAGTTCATCCTCCGTAATGCCACTAGAGAGAGCTTTCAAAGACACGCACCTTACATGGCACTTACAAATATTCTGTGGCTCCTCATAATTCACACTAAAGATTGAATTCCTTAACATGTCATTCAAATTCTTTTATGACTTAGCCCCTATTTGTCTTTCAAATTATATTTCTGTGCTCTCTTACATATCTTCTAATATAGAAAATCTTCTCAGACCTTCTCCAGGCAAGGTTCCTCCCATATGCACCACAAGAGTGTGTGCTCACCTTAATTAGAGCATCGGGCTCACACATTGTCATCTCAAATTAGGTACCTTCCCTGTCAGACTGTACACTCTTTGCTTGTCACCGAAAATTTTTACAAGAAGATAGTGGAATTCTTCCATTGCCTCCAATCCAGACAGGCAGTCAATGAGTGGAGTGTTAAAAAATAGAAGAGAACAAGAATGGGGGTGGAGGAATGAAGAAGAGGTTAGTCCTGACTTTGGAGGGAGAAAAGGAGAGAGCCTTGCAGCCGCTGTTAGTGAGTGAAGAATGTAAAATACCGTATCCAGCATAAGCTTGACAACATGACCCCGGCAAGGATCAAGGAGTTTAACCCTTGATATGAGTCATTATAAAACAATACAGACACCAAGTCTCCCTGCCAGGACTTTTGGGAAAGATGACTGACCAAATAAGCTTTTGCCTGATGGATATGGACTAATCCCACAACACAAATGTTTTCCTGTGAATTTTGTCTTGACCACATGCCAACAGGTGATTGCATTTAATGAACTACAGAATTTTTCAGAGTTCTTAAAATGTTCTCGTCACTGAAATCTCCAAGGGCAGATAAACATTTCAGAATCAACACAGTGGCCCAAACAGAGTAAAAACAGATCACAAAAATAATACTTGGTAAATTAAACTAGTTAAATTTAGTTCTCTGTGTTCCTCTCTCCACACAAACATCTTCATCATTGGTCTCAATATCTAACCAAGCCCAAATTTATAGCAAAAAAATAGGACATTCTAAATTCTACTTCTTTGGGAAAAAGACTTACACAAATTAAATGAGGATTTTGTCCACTTAGTCAATGCATTCTCAACCAAACTTTCTGCCCTAAAAGTATCAGTATTTATGTTCTTTATAAACACAGATAGTTAGTTCTAGTGTTATCGTTGACTTTGCTGTCTGCAGTTTTAGATGTACCTCTTTGGATATATCTGTTTTGGTGACTTATATGTCCCTTTTTCCTAATATGGGGTACAAAATAAAACTGTCTTTTTTTAATATTCAAATTAAATAACTGCATGCCACTCCTTCTATTGTGAAAAAGTATGCCTACCTCTTTAGGTTGTCTCACCTCCCATGCCAAGAGAAAAAACCCAAGGAATCTTACTCGGTCCAGTCATTACCATCTTCATGATGGAAGAGAACTGAAAACCATGAAGAGTCCATCCACTGACAGGTGCCAGGATCTGCCACAGTTGGTGATGATGAAGTGTCTGTAGAAAGCAGGTGGTTTGATAGTGAGATACAATACTTGGTTATTGCTGCAAAAACAGTGGTAGGTCACGGTATCTGTGTTGGCCACCAATCCTCTGAAGAAAGAGACCTTGGTCCCCAATGCACAACTATGCCACTGGTCTGGCAAGAGCTTGTCAAAGGTAGAATATAGACAAATAGATGGATTAAGGTCAGCAGTACTCACTACACAACAAGGATACACTTAACTCATTACCTAGCTCATTCTCAACAATCATGCACAGCTGTTTCTCAGAGGTGCATCCACAGTTCTGGAAGAATGACATGTATATCAGCATTGCTCATCATGCATTTTGCAGACTTATGCCAATCTGTGAATATTTGTGGCTGAGCCACCATGAGACAAGGACATATTGGAGTATGCATTTAGAAACCTTGAGAGCAATTTGATGCAGCCATAACACTCAAGTACATAATTGTAGACTCAGTTCATTAGAGAGCAAATGGAGCGGTGCAGGGGCTGTTGATCCAGGTGAATTGCAAGTGGCATGAGCTACATTCTAGTGATGATTTAATAGGCTCAGGTTAACACATGAGATATTTTAAGGTTAAGTTTGCCAAGTGTAACCCAAATATTTATACAAGCCTTTTTAAATCTTTAAAACATTTTATTTTTATAATGTATTATTCTATTTCAATTGTTAATGATATTTATATAACACATTTTTCCTTTATTGGGTGAATTAGGGAATAGTATTTGTATTCCTACTCCCGTATCTAATATTGACAAGGTAGCTTGTGTTTTCTACAGATAATTATGAAAAAAAAAATTTAAACAACCATTTAAAGGCCCTGGAGAGCAATCAAAAGCAGTAGAAACTGGATGGTAGTCAATCTCTGAAAGAGAACTGAATTCAATAAAATCTGTGTTTATATAGTTTTTGCCTGAGACTTCTCCCCAGTCCACACAAGCCTAAAGCAATCACAGCATAAGCAGAAAGTCCCAGTCTTACTGGTTTGAGGAATCAGAGTATGGAGTTTGAAGAAAGGTTTAATGAATTTAACAATGGGTCAATAGAAATTATCCAACATAAAAAGAGAAAAATAAATAAATAAAAGATTTAAAGAAGATGAACAAAACATCAGGGACCTAGAAGACAACGTCAGCCAGACTAATATACTTGTAATTAGAGCCCCCAGAAGAAAATAAAAGAATGATATAAAAGAAAAAAGACTATTCGAAGAAATAATAGCCAATGGTTTACCAAATTTTTTGAAAAACAGCATACAGATGCAAAAAGATTAGCAACTCCCCAAGGAAAAATATGGACACACTCAGGCACATCCTAATCGAACAACTGAAAAACCAAAGATAAAAAGAAAATCTTGAAAGCATTAAGATAAAAGAGACATATGACTAAAAAGAGAACAATGATATTGATAATTGTAGACTACTCATCAGAAACAACAGAGGTAATAATATCAATCTTACACAAATTCGATAAAAAACTATGTCATCATCTAGCCACTGCAATACAGCCAGTAAAAGGGGGAAAAAAGACAAAAGCATTCAAAAAGAAGAAGTAAAACTCTTCCCAATCACAGACATCACAAATGTTAAGTTGAAAGTTGTTAGGAAGCTACAAAACTATAAAACTTGTATGTGATTTTATCAAAATCACAGGATAAAAAGTCAATATTTAAAACTCTATTGTGTAGGATTTCTACTCTTAGCAGCAAACAATTGAAAAATAAAGTTTAAGAAAACTCAATTTACAATTGCATCAAAAAAACATAAAATACTTAGGAATACATTTAGCAAGAATGTGCAAAACCTCTACACTCATAACCACAAAATACTCTGAGATAAAAATTAAAGACCTACATAAATGGAGAGATATGCTATGTTCATGGATGGGAAAACTCAATATTGTTAAAATGTCAATTCTCTACAAATTGATCTATAGACTCACAGCAATCCCAATTACAATTCCTGCAGGTACTTTTAGAGACATTGACAAGATAATGCTAACTGTATATGGCAAATGAGAAAAAAAAAAAAAAAAAAAAACTAGTGTAACCAAACTAATCTTAAACAAAAAAGGCACAAAGTTGGAGTACTTACAGTGCCTTATTTTAAGACTTAAATATAAGCTACAATAATCAAGACAGTGTGATAATAGCATATAGACAAATTTCAGTGGGAAAAAAAGAGTCCAGAAATACACTTAAACAATTACTTGATTATCAACACGGACGCCAAAGCAATGCAATGAGGACAAAAGGAAAGCCTTTTCAACATATGTACTAAAACAACTAGATACATGTATGAGGGAGAAATGGCACTTAACTCCTTCCTATTTTATCAGCTGCAAAACTTAATTTGATATAGATCATAGACCTGACAGTAAAAGTTAAAACTATAAAGCTTCCAGGAGAATCTAGGAGAGTATTTTCATGACCTTGTGTATGAAGTTCTAAAGCAGGTAAAACTAAATTCAGGTGGTTTTTAAAAATCAGAAAGGAAAAAAAAAATCACCTTTGAGTATGTGTATTACAGGAAGGACTTAAATGCTATGAAGGGACAAGAAGAAACTCACTGGAGTGATAGAAATGCTCTTTATCTTGGTAAGGATTGTGTTTCACATTTATATCCATTTGAAAAATTCCATCACATTGTACACTTGAGATCCTACACTTCAGTGGACATATTTTTACCTAATAAAACTATAAATATATATTAAATTCTAGCTAGTCAGTTTGCTTTTCACAGTAGTATGGTTGAGCAATTGTGAAGCTACTTTCTGTATATTCCAGGCATGAACAAATGAGTACTTGTATATTATATAGAGAAGGGAGAAAATTAGAATGTATCCTGTGGTGTTGGATTGAATTGGATATCGGCATAAATTCATGGCTCTATACCCGTACATACAGAGAGAGAGAGAGAAGTTCATATATGTACATGCTTGTGTATACGTGTGTGTGTGTGTGTGTGTGTGTGTGTGTATCAGCACTACCATTATAAGCATTGATTCACATGTAACAAGAAGCACAACTAGTTGTCAGATCTTGGTTTATAAATACCACTCTTTACTAAAAAGCCAGGGATGTTTGGAGAAAAGGCTGATTCCAAACCTGAAGCAGTAAGGCTTCCTGTAATACCTCATGCTGAAAATTAAGGAAATGTTTAAAGAATAAGAGATCATCCCAAAAGAATAAGGAGCCATCTAGCTTGAAGGAATCCCATTGGTCCAATCTAGGACAATTAATAGAATCAACTGATACTAAATATAGCGGGTAAAAATTTGATTTGTATGACCTCCAATTACTTCTTAGAAAATATATCTATGCCTTCAGGGGAGACATCTGCTGGACACCAACTTATCCAAATGATCTAAGTCAGTATCACTAATATTGGGACAAACTGACACCATGTGCCTTCAGATGTGATGCACTGAGGACATATCACATTATCCCTGCCAAAAATGCATGGTCTGAAATTAATCATACCCAAACTGAGGGACAAAACAGCTAGCTTGTTCTTTTAAAAAATGTCAAGGTTAATTAAGTAGGGCAAAGAAAAACTGAGGAACTATTTCAGATTGAAGGGTACCAAAGAGACCTGACAACTGCTGCTATATGTAGTAACTACGTTGGGTCCTGGATGGGAAGAAAATAGCTACAAGGGACATTACTGAGATAAGAGGTGAACTTTGGATATGAACTATAGATTATAGTGTTATAGTAATGTTGAGTTTCCTGAATTCAATAACCTTACTTTCAGTAAAAACCACATGAAATGATTTTGTAGAAAAAGGGCAAGGGTGTCTTAAGCCCTCAAATGGTTCAGGAAAAAAAAAAAGATTTTATGTACACACACTGATAAAGGAGAGAGAAAGAGAAAAGGGAAAATGTTAAAGTAAATGGAACAAAATGGAAACATGAAGGAATGGACCTCCTTGTAATATTCTTGTAACTTTTCTGTAAGTTTGAAGTTATATCCAAATAAAAACTTAAGACAAATAACTAAAATTATATAACATTTTGGAATATTAAGTGACCAACAAACTGGTATCCTTTTATTGGAGAACTTACAAATTATTTTATTAAAATTTCTTCTCAGGGCACCTGGGTGACTCAGTTGGTTGAGTGTCTGACTTCAGCTCAGGTCATGGTCTTGCAGTTTGTGAGTTCAAGCCAGGTGTTGGGCTCTGTGCTGACAGCTCAGAGCCTGGAGCCTGCTTCAGATTCTGTGTCTCCCTTTCTCCCTGCCCCTCCCCTGCTCGTGCTCTGTCTGTCTGTCTCTCTCCCTCTCAAAAATAAACATTAAAAAAAATTATTATCAAAAATAAAATTATTTCTTAAAAAGTTAAAATTAATGAACCTGAGTATATTAGGATAAACTTTAAGTCTGAATGTAAATTATCTGAACATTAAAACTAATAAATGTGAAATAATTATCCTTGGTACACTTTCATGTTTTTAATAAATTTTTTAGCTTTATCTGTCTATAAGACCCTATCACTAGTATTTTTGTAAAGAATTTTTGATATGTAATTATTTTTTTTAATTTTCTCATAAATTTGCCTTCAGTATTATTCATAGTCGAATTTTATGATTAATATATTTGAAATTCATGACAGCTTCAATTGATCCCTTTCTTCTGACCATGTTTTTATCTAAGAGATCTAGATCAATCTCTGTACGGGTGCTGGGCACTCTCTAGGCAACTCTGAGCAAAGTCTGCTAAACAGAGCCTATTCTCAGATTTTAATTTTTGAACATCTGGGTTTTTTTTAAGTTTATTTATTTATTTTGAGAGAGACAGAGGCAGAGCGAGTGGGGGAGGGGCAGAGAGAGAGGGAGAGAGAGAGAATCCCAAGCAGGCTCTGCACAGTCAGCACGGAGCCTGATGTGGAGCTCAGACTCATCAACCGTGAGATCATGACCTGAGCCAAAACCAAGAGTCAGACGCTTAAGTGACTGAGCCACCCAGGTGCCCCTCAGATTTTAATTTTTAAATTAAGATCTGTTCATATTTCAACTTAAATATTTTTACAGGTACTTTTTTTTTCCCCAGAGTATCTTCTTTAACAAATATTTTTTATAAGATAAAGTTCATTTTAAAAGGTGGTTTTTCATGATTTTTCTAAATAGTTCATCAAACGTAGATTATACAAAATCACAGGTCCTCTCAGTTTCAATCCATTCCAGAATAGAATATAAACTTACCAAATTAAAAACCAAATCTTTATCAAAAGATTTTATTCTGCATGTGGAGTTCTTTCCCCATTGGAGTTTTCTTTAATTAATGTGTTTGCTTCTTCCCTTGCTTTTGTATGGATAAACATCAATATCTCCCTGTTGCAAGCTTTGATTTTAATAATTACCGTTTGCTATAAACTTTAAGAACTAAAGATCTTGGTTGTTCCTTTGTTGAATAATTTGATTAAATACTTCCAACTGATTTTGGATAGAATGCAATCAAAATTTAGAGAAATTCTTCCGCATGGTTGATACTTAAGTTGATTTTGCAAGTAATTTTTCAAAAAGCTCAAACATTCATAAGATTCAATTGATGATGCGTGACTAAGAGAAAATACATACTGCTATGGTGAAGTTCTTGCAGCTTTACTGCACATACACACAAAAATTGTAATCCATTACTTTGTGTATTTATATATAAATATTTGTAAAATGTAACCATTATCAGTTTCTATTTCAACTGGTAAAATATTAAAGTTGGTTTCAATGCAATTAGGATTTGTTCATGGACCAAAATCCATTCCAATTATATTTCTGCTCCTCAGATATCATAATTAGAACACAGTTTTTATCATGTTGATATGCTCTGCAAAAACATATATTCATTAATATCTCCACAGCAAAAAAAAATTTAATCTTCAATGTTAACTTTTTTACTAAATTTATCACAGTATTCACCATTATATCAGATGTTTTGCCTTCAACAGAAAATCTTCTGGAAGCTTTACTTTGACTTCACGAGTTGTCAGATGGAAAAAGAATTGAATCATTAATGGGAATTTAACTGGTCTGATTTCCTATTTGAAGTATCTGATGACCCTGACAGAAAACTGGAGTTATTTAACTGGTTGCAAAATTCTTCCATTGCTAATAGAGCAACACTTTAACATTGTTTTATAAATACACAAGAGATCTTGAAATTGAAAATGATTGAAATTAATTTAGAAGAACAGACATTTGATCTAAATGAAAAGTCACACTTCAAAGAGTGATGTGGAAACATACCTTTCCGCAACTGCACATGTTAAGTTGTTTTCTTTGGACACAATCCTCTTAAAATAACTTCTAACTTTGAAGTAGGTGCTGTTGCTTCTTCAGCAGATGTGTGTCTTTGCTTTTCATGTGTTTAATGATATCACTAAACCCCTGAGGTCAACAAACATTTTGTGCAAGTTTTATATTCATCATCAACAGACTTGAGAAATGAACATTCAGGACCTTATTTTTCCTTAAATATACTCTTTCAGGTTTGGGGGTTTTGTTCTGTTTTATTGTTGTTTTTGTTTTTTAGCTTGTTTCTGCTGAAAGTCTTTATTGCAAAATTTTGAAATAGAGTTATCAAGTAACAAATGGCAAAATCATGATAGCAAGAGAGTTTATACTATTTTCTGTATATCTGTCTGTGTCAGGACTGTTCAACCTTTACATCCAGCAAGATTTTGCATATACCTAACTTGTAATTTCCTATGTTTCCCACTCATGGACAATTTCATGGCTGTGTGAATCTCGCTGGCCATGGCACACATCTGAGGACACCTGGCTGGTAGCCCCTGGCCAGCAGAGGCAACAGCTTGTCAGAGAGTAAAAGGAGTTAGCTCACATGTGGAACTGTTTCCTGTTAACAGCTAGCCCCTCGCATGCTATTCTTGAAAAGGAGGGATTCATTACATCACATCTGGAAACAGTTGGGAAAGGAGATACGGGTTTTCATTAGTCCTCTGTCAGCTTTGGCCACATACTAAGGTAAAAACTCTGTCACTGCACTTACATCTTACATGTGACCATGGCAGAAGCTGAAAACACAAGTCAGGAGGAAAAGAAAAAGCTCAAGGTGGTGGCTGGGGAGGGGCAGGGCAGAGGGAAGCACAAGGTAGAGAATTACTCTGTCACTCTTCTGTGCTGCATAACAAATTTTCCTCATCCATAAAAGTGAAATGATAATAGATCTACTCATAACATTGTTGTAAGGTATAAAAGAGTTAATACATAAATAAGCCTGAGTCAAGGAAACTGTTTTATCAGAATTAGGTATTATTATAATAACCATTATTGCTTTCTAGAAAACAACTCCACTATGGTTCCTTCAGCAATTCCTTGTTGTTGAAATTGTTAGAAACGTATTTTCCAGACCCTTCACTGACACAAATTCTTAGTGTTCTATTCGTCCGTTCCTCCCTGTTATGGTTGTGTTTCTGCAGATTGCTGCAACCACAGCAATTAGCTTTCATGGGCAGCCATGTTATAGATTTGTTGGCTCATATTAAAATTAAATCTAAAAATGAAAAGAAAGAGGTGCACCTGGGTGGCTTAGTTGGTTAAGCATTCGACTCTCGATTTCAGCTCAGGTCATGATCTCATGGTTCGTGGGCCCGAGTCCCACATTGGGCTCTGCGCTGACAGTGTGGAGCCTGCTTGGGATTCTCTCTCTCTCTCTCTCTCTCTCTCTCTCTCTCCCTCTCTCCCTCTCTCCCTCTCTCCCTCTCTCCCTCTCTCCCTCTCTCTCCCTGCCTCTCCTCCACTCCCTCTCTCTCAAAATAAACAAACTTAAAAAAAAAAAGAAAAAAGGAAAAAGAAAAAAAGAAAAAACCTAAGCATATATCACATGATCTGTTATTAAGCCATATTTTGTCCATTTCAAACTCAAAGAGCTGGTTTTATGAAGGTACATTCAGAATTTTCCATCTATCCCTATTTTATCTACTCCTGTTAGTTTTAGTCCACAGCTCTATTTCTTTTGAGATCTTTTTCATAATCTAAATTATTACCTTTGGATTCTTTGTCATTTAGAATATAGATTTGAATTCAAATGGTTCTAGGTTCTAGGTTTAAATACCAGCTGTACCCTTCATTAACTATGTGGACTTGAGCAATTTCAACCTTCTCATCTGTCAAATGGGAATAATAATAAATATTTTGTATCACAGGATCCTTGAGATAACTAAATGACATCATAGCTGGGTATTCTCTCAACATTTTATTATAGAAATAAAATATTGCTATAAATATGATATTATAACAATATATCTAACATTAAATATTTTATAATTTATTATAATAATAAGCTATTATTATGGAAAACGATTCACCAGGATAAGAATGATTTCTGTGATATCCCAATAGAGACCTCCTTACATGTAGGCATATGACTATTTAACAGCTGCAAATTGACATATCAACCTATTTTATTTTATTTTTATTTTTATTTTATTTGTGAGAGAAAGGGTGCAAGTGATTGAGAGACAGAGAGAAAGAGAGAGAAAGAAGTGGGGCTCGAGCTCACCTGATGCGGGACTTGAACTCACAAACCACGACCTCATGACCTGAGCCAAAGTAAGATGCTTAACCAACTGAGCCACCCAGGCGCCACGACTTATCAACCAATTTTAAAACCCTACCAATAAGAAATGAGATTGCTCTGTTAAGATAGTAAACACAAATTTTGGTTGGCTTTTTATGCTCACATCTTTTTTTTTTAATTTAATTTTGTTTGTTTGTTTGTTTGTTTATTTGTTTATTTATTGGGTGGGGGATAGGGGCAGAAGAGAAGAGGAGAGAAAATCCCAAGCAGGCTTCATACTATCAGCAGGGAGCCTGATGGGGGGTTCAATTCCATGAACCATGAGATCATAACTTGAGCCAAAATCAAGTCAAACACAACTGACCGAGCCACCTGGGTGACCCACATCTTTATTTTTTGATGCATTATTTTTTGTGCCTGATTTCTCATTTTATTCTTCAATTCTTTGTGTCCAAATCAGTGCATCCACCCCAGAAAGTAAGTTACCAGGCGAAAAACAGGTCTTCAGTTGAGCACCATAAATAAGCATAAAACGTAGCATCATGGATACATAGGGATTCAGGAACTGTTTGATACGATGATTTCTCTGACAGCACTTAACATTGTTCGAATACCTTCTAAGCACCAGGTATTTTATAATAATGATAGCCAACACTTCATAGTTCTCACCACGTGCCAAGCAGTCTCCTCAGTGCCTCACATGTGTAACCTGTCTAACCCTGTAACAGTCCACAGCTGATACTACTGTTATCCCATTTTACAAATGAGGAAACTGAGACCCAGGAAGGTTAAGTTCTCGCCCAAGTGGTAGAACTGGATTACAAATCCAGAGAGTGTAGCACCAGAGTCCATGTTTTTAACTGCTAGCTATGTTGTGATTGTGCTTGCATGAGAGATAGTGCATGCCTTACCCAGTGATCTAACCAGGCACCTTCACTACGCTGGACAGAGCATGCTGGGAGACAAGGGAGCAGGCATAGGAAACACATTCTGAGATAACACATCCCAAATCCGGCAAATGCTATTCTGTTAAAAAAAAAAAAAAAAAAAGCCGCCGATTTCAACTGCAGGCACAGAGCGGGCATTCCGTACATATGGAGATAACAGTCACCGCACTGCTTTGTGGATTCTCTCTCCTGTCCTGGTGCCTTGTGAAAGTGCCCTAGGATATCCTACATTTTCCCTTCTTTGAGCTCACTTCCGTTCCCTTCTGGATTGCTTTCAGAACACTCTACATCAAAATAAATCTCCCGCCTCTGTATCTCTCCCCCTCTCTGTCTGGGTGGACTTTGGGGGGTGGTGGGATGGAGGGAGGTTGGTGGAGAGGATCTCATTGGCCTTTGCCATTATGTCTGAATTCTGAACAAAGCCCAGCACTTCTCAGGGCATTTCTCCTTCACTGCACAACCCCAAACACTCAACCCAGATGTCTGTTCACTATTATCCTGGCAACCCCTGCTTGGTTTATCTTTCCCTTGCCCTGACTTTTTTTTTTTTTTTTTTTTTTAAGCCCTTTCAGCATAGCTTTCCCCTTTGGAACACAACAAGGAGGGACAGAGATGGAGGGGTGCTAACCACTATTTGTCACATTCCCCATAGTGCTAGATGACTAGCACTTCAGAAGAAGTCACCCCACCCCCAGACCCTACCCTGCCTAAGTACCCCTTCCCTACTGGCACTTTGGCCAAGTCGGACTGAGATGTGGTCAGCTGGCCCTGTCCTCCTTCCCCTTTGCTCCATTTCCCTCTCCTGTGAGAGCTTTCACCACTGCCACACAGCATTAGGCCCCGTGCCAGCAACTGCTCCTGGATGGTGCCCTTCTGCCGATGAGCACAACTCCCTGGTGAATGCCAAAATCTTCCTTAAAAAGTCTACTGGATAAGTCCATTCTTCAAGACTCTAGTTCATATCCTCCTTCCAGAACCACAGTAATGCTCTAACATGTGCCAAATGCCCTCATACTCACTACTTCATCAATATTCCTTCAGGGGAAAATACTATTCACACCTTTAAGATATGTAAACAAAGACTAAAAGATTGGTGACCAGAGGAAGGGAGAAAGGAGCATCTTCTTCAGTGCCTGATACATACCCCAGCTCTAGGGGCATTATCTCCAGGTAAGTGTTCCTGGGTCTGTTTACTGATACAGCTATCAGGCAACCTATCCTAGATCCTGAAGCTACCTGTCCACTCTAACTCCAAAGCCAACATTGTTTTCAACAAGCCAGAAAGAACACCCCAGATCTCTCAGGAATAAAATTGCTCTGTCCATAACTTATTATTATTATTTCCATACTTAACTTTCCATACTGACCACTTCCATAGCCGCTTTTTCCCATCCCTATTTAGGAGGTAAAGACAATGTCTTGTTCATTTTTGTAGTCAACTTCCCTTCTCTCATCTTGGAATTTCTTGGCAATATTCGCTTTATGGAGATGTTTTAAGATAATAATCTCCTATCAAGAGAGCTTTCACTGATACTCAGAATCAGGCTCATACATAAAAGAGATTGGAGACAGGTTGCCTGTTTTCCTGGGTGATCTACTCCTAATCTGACCCACACACTCAGCACCATTAAAAACATAACAGATATCTCCTCCTTCTGTCCTTCCACGGGATTCAATAATAGTCTCTATTATAGAACTCATCGCAGTGTGTCAATATAATTGTCCTATTTCCCTACTAGACTGGGAATTCCTCGAAGATTGGAGTCCATTCACCTCTGTGATGGATGAATGGTAGATGTGGGATAAATGCTTCTGGAAAACATGAATTAACCAAAGATTGCACGAACTAAATTCTCCGCTTGAAGTAAGAAGTGGAATCTGTTGATATTAGATATGAGGTTGTCAGAGTCTTAGATTGAAGGATGCTAGCATTTAAAGGAACTTTAGAAGTGGAGTCCAACTCCTCATTTTATCCAAGAGGAAGCCCAGGGAAACTGAGTGACTTTCCCAACGTCACATACTTGGCCAGTGAGCTGTGGACATAGACCTCAGGTCTTCCCAGTTCAGTGAGTCCCAACCCTCTGAGAATTTGAAACAGAAAGGAGGGAAGGCAGAAATGTCCCAAAGGGTCTTCCTCTCTCCTTTAGCCCAGGCTCCTCTAGAAGCCAGCCCCAAGCTGCTCTCCTTTCTCAGAGGCCTTATGTGAGGAGTCTGAGCTGAGATCGATGAAGGAAACTCTACCTCCACTGATGTTCCGTTCCTTTTCCCCATCTATTCCTTCCACTTCCAGGGATTTACCTTCACATGAAAGGGAGACAGGTTTATATTCAAGGGACTTTCATCACAAAATTACTTATAACGCAAAAATCTTACCGAGTATGAATGTCCAAAATAGGGCAACAGTTGAATAAGTCACAATACAGTTATACAATGACATAACACACACTCGTTGAAAAGTCATACTTTGATGATATAATGAATTCATTCATGACATGAAAAAGTATTAGCTAACAGTTAATGAGTGCTTACCATATGTCAGGCACTAGCTAAGAGTGGGATGTATACTATCTTATTTAGTCCTGACAGCAATCTTGTGAAGGAGGTACTATTATCTCCATTTTACAGATGAGGATACTGAGGTTTACCGAGACTAAGTAACTATCCAAGCTAACACAACAAGTAAAAGCAGAGCTAAAATTTTTAGAAAAATGTTCATAATACTAGGCTTTAAAAATTGGATACACAACTTCATGAATTATATTATTCCAGCTATTCCAACTACCTATTTCATTAAAAGGAAATACCATCTAAGATAGTTTCCTAAGGATGCTCAGTAATTTTTAGGTGTTCAACAATGAATAAATATTTCTCTTGTTTATTTTATGACACAATAAAAGTTATTTTAAAGTAGTGCTCTTCAGAAAATAGCAACCACAACACCAGAATTTGGTGGGGGTAGGGGGGAAGAAAAGGAAAAGAGGGGATACCTTAGAAAAAGCAAAAGCTAGAGAGGCTGAGCCACCTTGGTGCCTGCACCCTGCTCCCACCTCCTCCAAGCCTGTTCCCCAAGCTCTAGCTCAGGTCTTGCCTTTATCAGGGAGAGTTTTCCAACTTAGGAAGGACCTAGAGGAGGGAGACAGGAGCTGCTTGCCTCATGTTACCAACCTCCCGAACACCTACCTTAGCGAGTTCATAAAGAATTTCCCCAGAAGCGCTCTGAACGAGAAATGCTGAAGTCTCCTTATTCTAAGCCGCATTTTTAATCTAAGAGTAGGAACCCAGCACACATTTCAGATCTCTTAACTCCGTGAACTCATCCAGCCCCTGTACTCAGATTTTCACATGATTGCACAAGGGGTATTATGGAAGAGGCCAGCAAGGTCAGAGGTAGACACAAGAATCCCTTGCTCATTTTCTTCTCTGAGAAATAGGCATGAAACAATTGTTTTTAGACTGTGGACAACTAGCATCAGAAAACTGTAACTCTTGGGGCACCTGGGTGGCTCACTCGGTTGAGCACCCAACTTCATCTCAGGTCATGATCTCACGGTAGCTAACCTTAAAGGTATAAGACCAAAGATGTTGAACCTATATTAAATGTATACATACAGGGATGCCTGGGTGGCTCAGTCAGTTGAGCATCTGACTTCAGCTCTGGTCATGATCTCATGGTTCGTAAGTTCGAGCCCTGAATAGGGCTCTGTGCTGACAGCTCAGAGACTGGAGCCTGCTTTGGAATCTGTGTCTCCCTCTCTCTCTCTGCCCCTCCCCTGCTCATGCTCTGTCTCACTCTCAAAAAATAAATAATCATTAAAAAATAATAATAAACAAGAAAACTGTAACTCCCCAGAGAAGGGAAACAAATGAAATTATTCTGATAATGACCCCTATAATATTTTTCTCTGAAGGCATTTACCAGACTCCAGGCCATGAAAGCAGAAAGCAAGCAGAGCACAGTGGTCTCACTGAGTGGACGAGATCTTCAATGAAGTTCACATAAGATAAGGTGACTGAAATTTGCAGGGCAATGAAGACAGAACTGTGCAGAGATATAGCTTTAGAAATCTGTGTAGGGGTCTCTTTGAGTATTTGGCTGAATACCAACCTTGTGCATGCACAGGGCAATACTACATGAGACCAATCAAAGAAAAACAGAAACTTCACTGAATACCTGAGTTTGTTTTTGTTTGTTTGTTTGTTTCTTTGTTTTTCCCCACTGAAGACCCAATAAAGGGCAGGGCATAGAATTAGGGCCAAACTAATCCTAGAAGAAAAAAAAAAAGTTACTCTATACTTGTCCCTAACAAAAGCTTAAAAACTAGCCTCAGAATGATGAAGCTACTCTGTAAGTTAACTGCATGACAGAACAGATCTATCCACTCTTCCAGTAAAGAAAGATAAAAAGATCCAGACACTTAAATACACTGTCCAGCATCCAATCAAAAACACTAGGGGTGCCTGGGTGGCTCAGTAGGTTAAGCATCTGACTGCTGGTTTCAGCTCAAGTCATGATCTCACCATTCATGGGTTTGTGCCCCACACAGGGCTCCACACTAACAGCAGACAGCACAGCATGGAGCCTGTTTGGGATTCTCTCTCTCTCCCTCTCTCTCTGTCCTTCCACTGCTTGTGTGCACACACATGTGATCTCTCTCTCTCTCTCTCTCTCTCTCTCTCAAATTAAATAAACTAAAAAAAAAAAAAAACACCACTAAATATTTCAAGAAACAAGGAAATGTGACCCATAATTAGGAGAAAAATTACCCATAGAAATATACCCCTCAAAATGACAGAAATTATGGAATTCATGGATGATGGATTTAAAACAACTGCTTAAAATATCACAAATATGCTCAAGGATTTAGAGAAAAGCATGAACATAATGATTAGAGAAATGGAAGATATAAAAAAGAAACAAATAGAACTTCTACAGATGAAAAATACAATATCCAAAATGAAAAATTTACTGGATGAGATCAGTAACTGATGAACACTACAGAAGAAAAGACCAGTAAACTTGAAAACAGAGCAATAGAAACTACCCAAACTAAAACACAAGAGGGGCTTAAAAATATTATTAGAGCATCAGGGATATGTGGCACAATATCAATAGTAGTCTAATATATGTGTAACTTGAGTCCTGGAGATAATATAGAAGAAATATTTAAAGAAATAATGATCAAAATGTTACCAATTTTGATGAAAAATATAACCTCACACATCCCAGACACCCAACATGTCCCAAAAGAATAAACAAAAAGAAAACCATGCCAAGGCACATCATAATAAAACTGCTAAAAATCAATGGAGAGAAAGATTATAAAAGCAGCAGAAGAGGAAATGCCCATTATACACAAGGAAATAAAAATTATCACTTATTTCTCATCAAAAATTATCACTTATCTCTTATTTCACAGAACAAAATGGACCAACATTTTTGAAGGTTTAAAGAGGGTGGCGGGTGGGATGGGGGAACCAGTCTAGAATTCTGTATTTTTTTAAAAAATCCTTCAGGGGCGCCTGGGTGGCTCAGTTGGTTAAGTGTCCGACTTCAGCTCAGGTCATGATCTCGCAGTTTGGGAGCTTGAGCCCTACGTCAGGCTCTGTGCTGACAGCTCAGAGCCTGGAGTCTGCTTCACATTCTGGGTCTCCCTCTCTCTCTGCCCCTCCCCCACTCATACTCTGTCTCTCTCTCCCTCAAAAATAAACATTAAAAGAAATCTTTAAAAAAGATTTTTAAAAAATCCTTCAAAAATGAGGTTGAAATAAAGATACTTTCAGACAACAAAAACTGAGAGAATTCATTGCCATAAGCTATGTTTAAAAGTGCTTCAAGGTGAAAGACAATAATATCATATCGAAATTTAAACCCACATAAAATAATGACTATTACCATAAATGTAAATATACAGATAACTATAAAAGACACTCATTTTTCATTTGTTAAAGTGTTTAAATGCTTATTGGCCTTTAATACAAACACACAAACAAAAAAGTACTGTGAGGATTATACCTTACTGAGAAGTAAAACCTATTACAATAATAGACCAAAGAAAGGAGTGGGGGGAAGGAAGTATATCGCCATAAAAATTTTAAATTACACGGGAAGTAGCATAAAATCAACTTTTTACCTCACCCTCTTACACTCTCTGATTGCATCAAATCCGAACGCACCTAATCTTCGTCCTCATCATGATTTCTAATCTCTATTCTTCATCTGTACTAGCATTATTTCCTTGTCTTCTCTCTCACTCAGCAGGACCCTGTGGCCACAACATAGAATCCAGATGCTACAGTACTGACGGTTGGACGTTATCCACTGCACAACCCACACCTTACAGATAAGGAGAATTCAGACCTCCAGCTTCTTTTCCTGGAACAGTGCTCCTACCATGATCCTTCATTTCCATGATCAATGCCGTTCGCCTTGCCAATCCTCACACGATGCAAACATCGCCATTCAATTTCTCCAGCTTCATCTTTTTATACTCATTGCTGCAGCTGATTGCTTAAGAAACTAATTAAGAACATCAAGGGCCTCGATTGCCGTTTTCTGCACCCAGCCAACTTCAGCCAGGCTTTCAACACTGCTCCTCACTCCTTTGTCCATTTGTAGCTCCTCAGTAGAATTCATAACTTCAATCTCAGATGCTTACCTTTCAGTTTTCCTATATCTTCATTTGTCCTCTTTCTTCCTGTGGTAAACATTTGCATCATTTTTTATTTCCAATACTGGAACTGTCTGTATACCTTCCTATATTTGGGGAATTTCCCATTGTGTTAGCAGACTTCTAAAATAGCCTCCAAGATTCCTAGCCCCTGCTGTACACATACCTCCCAGTTATTCAGACACTAATACTGTGAACTCCTAGTTATTCGAATATTAATTTCAGATGTAATGAAGTCCCCAAATCAATTGACCTTAAAATGGGAGATTATCCAGGTGAGCCTGACCTAATTACACTAGCCCTTTAAATCTGGATCTAGAGATCAGAGACAGAATGTGAGAGAGATTTGAAGCCTAAGAGAGGGATTCAATGAGAGAGAAATTCTCCATTGCTGGCTTTGAAGATGGAGGGGGTTACATGGCAAGAAATGCAGTCTCGTCTCTGAGAGTGACCCTTAGCTGACGGCCAGCAAGGAAACAGACTACAATATTACAACCACAAGGAACTGGATTTTTCCACGACCACATGAGTTTGAAGGAGGACCCTAAGCTCTAGATGAGAATGAAGTCTGACCAACACCTTGATTTGAGATTTACAAGACCCTAAGCAGAGCACCCAAGACTTCTTGCCTATAGAACTATGAGCTAACAAATGAGTGTTGTTTTAAGCCACTAAATTTGTGGTAATTTGTTATGCATCAGGAAAAAAAAAAAAAAAAAACAACCTGCTACACTCACCTTTTATGTTTGGGTAAAAGCAGAAAATAGTTCCTTGAAGGACGTAGGCATTTGGTTCAGGTATTGTCTCTGTTAAAAACAAGACAATAGGCCCAAAGTGGAATAGCTTATGCTAAGCCCCATGTCACCAAACTGAGACTTAACTTGATTACAGCTTGGGCTCTCCCAGAATGCAATTTAACTCAATCAGGAATCACCTGATCAGGCAGTTAATCTGCCTGACAGAACCCTGCTGTTCCCTAAAGGAAAGTAACTTTGCAATAACCAACCCGCTTTTTGCCTCCGGTAACTCCCTTGTTCCTGCTCCCTTCTGCCTATAAGAGTTTTTCATTTTGTACTGCTCCTCGAAGTTCCTTTCTATCTGCTGGATTGGATGCTGCCCAATTCAAATCAATTTTTGCTCAACCTCTTAAAATTTTTAATATGCCTCAGTTTATCTTCTAACAGTTTTGGTATCAGAAGAGGGAACCGAAGAGACCCTAATGGTCCCCTGGAGCAGCAGAGCAACCAAACCTAGGTACCGGTGGAGCCCCTTGGGTTGGCTGCTTCCTCACTACCTCTGGAGGTGGGCTAGGTGGGAAGCTGGCCAGAGTCAGACTGGATCCGACTTAGAAACTGGTCTGGGTCAAGCGGGGTCCAACTTAGGAACCAGAGCGGGTTTAGGGTGAGACCGGGTCTGACTTAGAAACCAGACTGGAGGAGCTTACACTAAGCCCCATGTCACCAAACTGAGAATTACAGTTTGAGCTCTCTGAAAAGTAGAATCTTAACTCAGTCAGGAATCACCTGATCAGCCACCAGGTAGGTAATCTGCCTGAAGGCACCCTGCTGAACCCTAAAGGAAAGTCACTTTGCAATAAACAACCCGCTTTTGTGCTTCATATAACTTCTTTCTTCCTGCTCCCTTCTGCCCTTAAAAGTCTTTCATTTTGTACAGCTCCTTGGAACTCCTATCTGCCAGATTGGGTGTTGCCCGTTCAAGCAGATTTTTGCAGAGTTTTAAGATAAACTCTTAAAATTATTAATATGCCTCAGTTTATCTTTTAACAGCTCTCAGATCCACTTGTGCCATACTCAGGAGCCAATAGCCCTATAAGAAGGGGATTGTAATGTTCTCACTCCCCCAGTAGTGTTAGTAACGGCTGCTGAAAATTGAGTTGCCCACATAGACATGGTGGCCATACAGGTGGCCAGCTAGTAACAAACAATAAAAGTCAATATTCCCTAGTCTTTATCATGAATAATCTGTGGTACTGAAACATGTTGATTTTTCTCTTCATTCACTTGTTCAACAAACTTTCATTGACCACACCACACACTACTTTTTCCTAAGCATGAGTAATATAGTGGTTTAAAAAATGGCAGGATTAAGGCCCTGTCCTCACAGAATGTGGTAGCTTAAAACATGTCCACACATTTTTGCACATTCCTCCCATCAAGCCCTGAAATATGATTAGCCTTAGTAACTCACTTCTTTTTTAAAAAAATTTTTTAACATTTATTTATTTTTGAGAGAGCGAGACAGAGCACAAGTGAGGGAGGGGCAGAGAGAGAGGGAGACACAGAATCCAAAGCAGGCTCTAGGCTCTGAGGTGTTAGCACAGAGCCTGATGTGGGGCTCGAAATCATGGACTGCGAGATCGTGACCTAAGCCGAAGTCAGCCGCCCAATCGACTGAGCCACCCAGGTGCCCCCTTAGTAACTCACTTCTAATGAACTGAATACAGTAGAAATGTTCTGAGTGACTCAGTGATAAACAGTAATACAGCTTCTCCTTGGCTTTCTCTAGGACATGTGTTCTTAGACCCCATTCACTGTGCTGTGAAGAAACCCAAGCCAATAGTCCCAGCTGAAGTCTCAGCTGATAGCCACTACTACCAAACATGTGAGTGTTTGAGATGATTCCACCTCCTCCCCTTGTCTGGCTTTAACTGAATGAGAGATGCTGAGTGATAATCACCTAGCTAAGTCTAGTCAACCCTCAGACCCATGAAAGATAGTAATAAATGACCTTTTTTGCTTGTTTCATGCCACAAAGTTTGAGATGGTTTTTTATGCAGCTATAGATGAGTTTACAGTCTAGTGGAGGTGAACAGACATTAAAGAATTATCCAAAAAAATAAAAAATAAATTTAAATATATGGGTACCATGTTCTCTCTCCTTCACTGGCTCATAAGACATTACCCCGTCCTAGCTTTTCTCTCCCCTCTTCCTGGCTTTCCTGTCCTTTTTTTTTTTTAATGTTTATTTATTTATTTTTAGGAGGGGAGGGACAGAGAGGGGGAGAAAGAGAATCCCAAGCAGGCTCTGCACAGTCAGCGCAAAGCCGGATGTGGGGCTCAAACTCATGAACCGTGAGATCATGACCTAAGCTGAAATCCAGAGTCAGACACTCAATTGACTGAGCCACCAAGGCACCCCTTCCCTGTCCTTTTTAATGGCATCACTGTCCTGACAAAAACAAAGGCTGAGAACTTGGGGTCATTCTTGACCCATTTTCTTCACACCCATATTCAGTGGGTTCCCATATCCTGTCAATTCTATTTCCAAAGGTGCCTCCCATCTGACTCTTTTAGCAATCTCACCACCGCTTTAGCCCGGTTCAGGCCCTCAAAATCTTATCCCTGGTTTATTTAAATGACTTCTCCAATTGGTCATTCACCTCCTGCCTATTCATTGTTGTCACATACGTTCTTAAAGTACATTGCCTAATTTTCCCTCCCTTACTAAGGAAATCTGTACTATCTCTTCCCTGACTGGGAAAATACAGTACAAATGTCTCAGGCCCTTCATGAGCTACTGCTAACCTATGCTCTGGCTTTGCTTCCCACACAGCTCTGTTATTGCACACTACACCCCAGATAATCCAGACTTCTCAATATACTGTAAACAAATCCCCTCTTTGATGTCTCTGAGCTCTCTATCCCTCCATTGGAATGTTTTTTTTTCCTTCTTCTTCTTCTTCCCCCTGTGTCCAGGAGTCTACCTCCCATGATCTTCCAAGGCTCCTCCAGCAGTGACTGTCATGAGCCCTGTGAGTAGGTCATAATGATAGCTGTGGCTGGGATGGCTTGTGGCCCACCATCTCACACAACAGAAGTTATGAGTTTTAGCTAAACATATGGCCAACTAGACACTACAGTTCCCACCCTTCTAATGCAGCTTGACACAATCACATGACTAAGTTCTGGCAAATGGAATGTAACAAGAAATAGTGTGTGCCACTTCTGGGTTATACCTTTAAAAGCAATAAGCATACTCTCCTCTGACCTTCTCCTTCTCTTGCTGGCAGGGATGTGGTAAGAGCCAGAGCAACCATCTTGGTCTTGGAGATGAAGCTACATGTCAAAAATGATAGAGATACCCTTATAGCCCTGCACCTCCCAGCTCTGGACAGAGAAATAAACCTCTACCATGCTATGCTACTGAATTTGGGGTGGGGTTTGTTTTCTGGATTGGCTTAATCGATGCCCTATAAGGCAGCTGATCTTTAGTTTGTTATGTGGCAGACTCTGTGCAGCACATGAGGAAACAAATGTTAGAGGTGAGGAAACTGAAGTTCAGAAAGGGTTTGCAATTTGCCCAAGGCCACACAGCTAGTAGGGAATGTTGACTTCATTCTGAAGACAGTTGACTTCAGAAACTGTACTTTCAATCACTACTTATCCCTTTGCTCTGATCCACATGCCTAAAGGCACAGACAGACCTCCCTGAGGTTTTCCAAGTGACCCCATAAACACTTAGAAACATGCTTTGTATGTAGTAGATACTCGATAAATGTTTGCTGGATGGATGATTGATAGGTGTTAGGAAAACAGGCTTTTTGAAGGTTCCTAACTAGTGTAATAGGATTCAGTTAACTGTTTCTGGTTACCCAGCAGCCCAGCAGTCCTATTTTATACAGAACACTTCTGGGTGCTTAATACCACTTTCCTCCCTGAAGAATATCATATATTGCAGCACATTTGGTCCATGTCTTTATCCATCTACACAATCAGCTGAGAGCCTATATGAGCTTAGCAGGCAGTTGGGGGAAAGCATTCAGCTCATTGCAGTTATCTGTATTTATTTACACAGCTGTTCTCCCCCTTGTTCAAGCAGAAGACTCTGGCCCAGAAATCAGAGATGGAAATAAAATTAGGGGGCTTTTTGAAGACTGCTGTGTAGCATCCTGCGTCCTGGGTTCTCAGCAGGGATGTGGGGTGCAGCGACTTTCAAAGTCTTCCTTTGTGCTGGGTCAAGGGTACTAGTACAAAGTGAATAGTGCTGGGAGCTTCAGGCTGTGGGAGAGGTTATTATAAAGTACTGACATCCTGCTGTGAGGCCTGGATGTGTTCCCTTCTTTGGGGCTGTTATCTGGAGCCCTTCGATAGAAAAGGAGAAGAACAGAACGCCTGAACTGTCCTATGGTTGCCTCCCACCCTCCCCTGGGAAAACTTTGAGCCATAAACACAAATCAAGAGGAAACTAAAGAATAGTTTTTTAAGGGTCTTCAAATAGCCAGTCTTTATTTTTTCAAGTGGGGGTATGGTACTAAAAGACAAAATTAGAGCCAACTTTCTTTCTAATTAAGTTCCATGGACCTCCCAAACTTCAACACAGATACTGTGATGAACATTAACAAGCTCTTAAGTGGAGTGTGCTTGAACTCAGTAGCACAAAGATAGAGAATGAGTTTTAAAATGAAAGAAAGAAAAGAAAAGAAAAGAAAAGAAAAGAAAAGAAAAGAAAAGAAAAGAAAGAAAAGAAAAGAGAAGAAAGGCAAAGAAAGAAAACCACACACACACACATACACACACACACACACACAAAGGCCATGAAAGCTTTTTGTAATCATGACTTGCATTAGTTCTTTAGGAGGTTATGCAGTAAAGCTGAATTCTTTTTCAGCAGCACATTCAAAAATAAATTCACTCTTCTGATTCCAGTAATGACGTACATTTAAGATGATTCTTTCTCTTCCTATGGGTACCTACCATATTAACATAGCGATTTAAAAGTAAGCAGTATTTTGTTTCCGAACATATGTTTGGGAAGAAAGCCCCTGCTCTGGAATTCCATGGAACCATGTGTCTCGGGGTGGGGCACAAGAGTTGGAGGGCTAAGGGGGATCTACCACCTAGAAGAACATGTGGATTAGGAGGAGCTCAGTGATCCTTGAAGAGACATGTTCCATCCAAAAGGCAGGTCAGTTTTAGTGCAGCCAGATCTCATGGGGTTGTAGAACAGATGTAGGGTAGATGAATGGCCCTGGATAATTCCAACTTCAAGTTCAGCAAACCAGAAGAGGTGCCAGTCTTCCTCTCCCAGTTTTAGGGTCCACAGCAATAATCCCATAGACACCATCAAGGATAAGAAAAACACTCTATGGAGAGTCACAACACAGCTGACATTGTCTTCTTCATGCGACTCTTACAGCCGTTTCTCTCTGGGCACAATGGCAACTCTTAAGAAAAAACTGATTGCACCAGTCACAGAAGAGGCAACTGTCCCAAACAATAAGATCACTATAGTGGGTGTTGGACAAGTTGGTATAGCATGTGCCATCAGCATTCTGGGAAAGTCTCTGGCTGATGAACTTGCCCTTGTGGATGTTTTGGAAAATAAACTCAAAGGAGAAAGGATGGATCTGCAACATGGGAGCTTATTTCTTCAGACACCTAAAATTGTGGCAGATAAAGATTACTCCATGACCACCAATTCTAAGATTGTGGTGGTAACTGCAGGAGTCCACCAGCAGGAGGGAGAGAGCCGGCTCAACCTGGTACAGAGGAATGTTAACGTCTTCAAATTCATTATTTCTCAGATAGTCAAGTGCAGGCCTGATTGTATCAGAGCTGTGGTCTCCAACCCAGTAGATATTCTTACATATGTTACCTGGAAGCTAAGTGGACTACCCAACCACCATGTGATTGGAAAGGATGTAATCTGGATTCTGCTAGATTTCTCTACCTTATGGCTGAAAAACTTGGCATTCATCCCAGCAGCTCCATGGATGGATTTTGGGAGAACATGGTGACTCAAGTGTGGCTGTGCAGAGTGGCGTGAATGGGGCAGGCATTTCTCTCCAGGAACTGAATCCAGACATGGGAACAGACAATGACAGTGAAAATTGGGGAAGGAAGTGCTTAAGATGGTGCCTACAAAGTCGTCAAGATAAAAGGATATACCAGCTGGGCTATTGGATTAAGTGTGGCCGATCTCACTGAATCCATGTTGAAAAATCTATCCAGGATTCATCCAGTGTCAGCCATGATGAAGGGAATGGATGGCACTGAGAAGAAAGTCTTCCTGAGCCTTCCATGCATCCTGAACTCTCGGGGATTAACCAGTGTTATCAACCAGAAGCTGACAAATGATGAGGTTGCTCAGCTCAAGAAAAGTGCAAATACTTTGTGAGACATCCAGAAAGACCTAAAAGACCTGTGACTTCTGGCTTCTAACCCATAGAAATTTAAAACTACAATGTGATTAACCATGAGCCTTTAGTTTTTCATCCATATACATGGATCACAGTTTGCTTTTATCCTCCTAAATATGTGAATCTGAATTGAAGCCATGCTTGGTTTAGTGGTTGCAATATGAGCCCTTGAACAAATAAAATTAACTATCCCAAAAAAATTTTAAAAAGAAAAGCACGATGGAGAGGGAACTATGCATGCAGGTTGGCATCACTTTGGGGTTAGTTAATTTGAGGTGAGTCAGACGGAGCCCAAACTGTGAGATAGCTGCCAAGAAAGATGCTATCTTGAAACAAGTACCACTGGAAAAAGCTGAATTTAGTGTTGAAATTGCTACTGGAAGCAATTGAAGTTTGAATTAAGGATTATTCATGAGATTATATTAAAGATTATTTCTAAATCATTTCAATGAAGGAAAATACACCCAAAGCAATGGAGAAATTTATCTTTATAATTTCTCTCATATTTATGTTGGGGTGAGAGAATATTCCAAAATAATTAGTGTAGGGGATTTGTCGAAGGCAAGAAGGGCTTTGCCTATGGAATGAACTGAGGTAGAAGATAAAGATGTCTGTGTGACTTCTTAACATCTTAGTATGCCTTTCATCTTAAAAAGTGGGATAATAATTTGCTCATACCAGCATCAAATTGTTAGAAAGGAAATCTTCAGTTTCCTTTTCTATGGAGGGGTAACTTTTAAGGTCTTGCTCCAACCCCTTAGTCACTCCTCCTTCTTGTCCTCTGACAAGTTTAAGAAGAATAAAATCGACCTTCTTGGCTGCTTCTTTCCTTCCTTTTTTTTTTTTTTTTTTTTTTCTTTTTTTTTTTTTTTCTTTTTTTTTTTTTTTTGTTTTTTTTTTTTTTGGAAGTGAACAGACTACAGGAGCATTGGTTCCAAAGTCTTACCGGGACAGCTCCCACCTTAAGAGGTAACCTCTGATTCGAGGGAGCCATATCTGTCTAATTCTAAGTTTCAGTTCACAAGCCTATTTGGAAGTATTCTTAGCTATCCAACTCAGCCTTGGTCTCTAATAAAAGTTATACTTTTATTTCCCATACGCCTAACTCTTTACATTTTTTCCCAATTTGTTCAAAACATGGACAGAGGGGGGAAAATGCTATATGTTGGTCTCCTCAGAAATCCCAACAAAATAATTAGATATTGGAATGTGTAAGCTAATTTTAAAGAATATATGGAAACAGGCATGCAAGAATAGCTGAGACAATCATGAAAAACAAGAGCAGTGGGAAAAAAAGGTCTTTATGTTATAAAGCTACAGTAGTTAAAACTGTGGTATTGACACATTGGATATGCAGACATATCAATGGAGCAGAGTAAAAAGGCAAAAAATATATGTGAAAATTTAATAGTTATAAAGACAGCATTTTAAATCAATGGAGAAAAGAAAGATTATTTAATAAATAGTGTTTGGGCAGCCAAATGGAAAAAAAAATTAGGTTGAATCCCTACTTTATGGCAAGATAATTTCAGGTAGATTAAATATTTAAATTCAAAGAATGAAATCATAAAAATCCAAGAAGAAATCATTGCAGTTTTTTATAATCCTGCAGTGGGGAAAACTTTAAAATTTTTTTTTATGTTTATTTATTTTTGACAGAGAGAGAGAGAGAGACAGAGCATGAGCGGGGGAGGGGCAGAGAGAGGGGGAGACACAGAATCCAACGCAGGCTCCAGGCTCCAAGCTGTCAGCACAGGGCCCAACGGCGGGCTCGAACTCACAGACCTCAAGATCATGACCCAAGCGGAAGTGAGACGCTCAACCGACTGAGCCACCCAGGCGCCCCAGGGAAAACTGTTTTAAGTACCATAAAAACCTCCCCTACATTATAAAAGGAAATATTGATCATTTCAATTTTATAAATATCAGAATTTATGCACAACAAAACCCATAATAGCCTTAATCAAAAGATAAATGACAAACTGGTCAAAATTTTAGACAGTTAAATCGCAGAAGAAAAGCCAAAATGTCCTAATATATGCACTCTATAAATCAGAGAGAAAAAACTAACAACTCAATAGATGAAGAGGAAAAGTAGAAATGGCTCTTAAAGATATGAGAAAATGCCCAGTATCATTAATCAGAAGAAACATGTAAATAACTCTACAATGACTTGTCATTATTTTACCTATTAAATTGCTGAAAATAAAAATCCACATAGAACAATACATGGAGGAACCAGCACAATCAATACATTATTGGCGGGAGTATAAATTGATAATCTTCTACTAAGAATAATGTGATCATATCAATTACCAATGTACATATGCTCTTATCCAACAATTCCTCTTCTAGAATTGTATTCTACCAATTGATTGCACATGCGTAAGATGACATATATACAGTATTCACTGCAGCGCTGTTTATAGTGGCAAAAGATTGAAAACCATCCAAATGTCCATTATCAAGAAACTCGTTGTATAAATTATGATAGATCTCATTAGAATATAACCTCTGTGAGGGAAAGAATTTTTGTTTGTTTTTTCACTATATATCAGAGCTTAGAAAAGTACTTCATGTTTTCAATAAATATTTGTTGAGTATATCCATACAATAGAATTCTAAGAAGCAAAAGAGAATGAAAAAAATTTTTTTTAATATAGGTATAGAGGGCTCCTGGGTGGCTCAGTCCTTGATTTGTCTGACTCTTGATTTCAGCTCAGGTCATGATGTCATGGTTAATGAGTTCAAGCCCCACCTCCGGCACTGAACTGACAGCATGGAGGCTGCTTGGGATTCTCTCTCTCCCCCTATCTTTGCTCCTCCCACGTGTGAGCACGTGCCCCTTCTCTTACTCTGTCTCTCAAAATAAATAAATAAACGTTAACAGATATATAAAATAAATACATACATATAGGTATGGAATTATGTCCAAAATATATTAGTAAGGCAAAAATAGGAATATGAAAAACAATGTGTATTATATACTATTTTGTGTGTGTGTGTACAATACATACATTTGCTTATATATGCATAAATACTTCTATTTTTGAATAGTAAATCTTTTCCTCACTTACCATATTTTCAGCAACTTTACTAAGGTATAATCGCTATTTAATAATAAACATACCAGACGGAGCTCCTGGCTGGCTCGGTTGGTAGAACATGTGGACTCTTGATCTCAGAGTTGTGAGTTCAAGCTCCACATTGGGGGTAGAGTTTACTTAAAAAATAAGTTAAATTAAAAAAATAATAAATATAGGTATAAATAAACATCTCTATAAGGATACAAAAGAAACTAAAGACACTGATTGCCTCTAGAGAAGGAAATGAGCACTTAAGGCTGGAATTAGGTATGAGTAATGAAACTTTATAATAAAACATTTTATGTCTTTATATTTTCAACTATGTGAATGTGCTAACTATTCAAAAGATAAATAAATAAAATTGAAGATATTAAGAAATAAGAGTAGTTCACTATCTTGATTGTGGTGATGGTTTCATGGGTATACACATATGTCAAAATGTATCCAATTGTATATTTTTAATAAGTTTATTGTATATCAATTACACCTCAGTAAAGCTTCTAAAAAATGGTAAATGAGAAAGAGATTGACTATTCAATAAATGGTTTTGAAACATTTAGCTATCATTGTAGGAGAACAAATTTTTTTTTTTTTTTGAAGTGATTTTTTTTTTTTTTTTTAATATATGAAATTTACTGTCAAATTGGTTTCCATACAACACCCAGTGCTCATCCCAAAAGGTGCCCTCCTCAATACCCATCACCCACCCTGCCCTCCCTCCCACCCCCCATCAACCCTCAATTTGTTCTCAGTTTTTAACAGTCTCTTATGCTTTGGCTCTCTCCCACTCTAACCTCTTTTTTTTTTTTTTTTTCCTTCCCCTCCCCCATGGGTTTCTGTTATGTTTCTCAGGATCCACATAAGAGTGAAACCATATGGTATCTGTCTTTCTCTGTATGGCTTATTTCACTTAGCATCACACTCTCCAGTTCCATCCATGTTGCTACAAAAGGCCATATTTCATTTTTTCTCATTGCCACGTAGTATTCCATTGTGTATATAAACCACAATTTCTTTATCCATTCATCAGTTGATGGACATTTAGGCTCTTTCCATAATTTGGCTATTGTTGAGAGTGCCGCTATAAACATTGGGGTACAGGTGCCCCTATGCATCAGTACTCCTGTATCCCTTGGATAAATTCCTAGCAGTGCTATTGCTGGGTCATAGGGTAGGTCTATTTTTAATTTTCTGAGGAACCTCCACACTGCTTTCCAGAGCGGCTGCACCAATTTGCATTCCCACCAACAGTGCAAGAGGGTTCCTGTTTCTCCACATCCTCTCCAGCATCTATAGTCTGTAGGAGAACAAATTAAAAAGTTAGATCCTTTAGGGGCTCCTGGGTGGCTCAGTCAGTTAAGCGTCCTGACTTTGGCTCAGGTCATTGATCTTGTGGTTTGTGAGTTTGAGCTTTGCACCAAGCCCTGCATCAAGCTCTGTGCTGACAGCTCAGAGCTTTGAACCTGCTTCAGATTCTCTGTCTCCCTCTGTCTCTCTGCCCTACCCCCAATCACGCTGTCTTTCAAAAATGAATAAAAGCGTCAAAATTTTTTTTGAAAAAGTTAGATCCTTGTATCTGTCAACCTTAAAAGTAAAACAGCCAGTTATTTTTACCAGCAAAATGGATTTATTTGGGCATAGCAGAGGAATTGCAATACAAGACTTATAGGCCATGGCAAACCATATGTGAGTCTAGAAGTCAAAAGAGAAGAAAGTTATGTTAGAGAGAAAAGGAGGACATTGGGAGAGGCTGCTTTGTATGAAAGTCCATTGGGAAAAAAGAGATAGTCCAGGTGGTGACAGTTTCTCGTTGGCTAAGTTGTAGTATTTTCTTATTGGCCGAACTTGTTACCAGGCAAGGAGAAAGTTTTTCTCCCTCCTGCTGGAGCAGGAAAGTAGGCCTCTTCCTGTTGGGGTCTGCAATTGGCAACAAGTTGCAGGGCATGAGAGTTCCCTCCTCCAACCTCCCTACTCCATTTTCAGTGAGGTTTCCCTTTATTCAGTTTCACACATCGCAACAGACATAAAAACGAATTCCAATTGGATTGAAGTGCTAGATGAAAAACAAAACAAAACCCTATAAAAATGTTGGAAGAAGGGGTGCCTGGGTGGCTCAGTCAGTTGAGCGAGCATTGGACTATTGATCTCAGGTCAGGTTCGAGCCCACGTTGGGCTCTGCATTGACAGTGCTGAGCTTGCTTGGGATTCTCTCTCCCTCTCTCTCTATCCTTTGCTTGCTCTCTCAGTCTCTTTCAAAATAAATAATCTTTTAAGAAAATGTTGGAGAGTACAATACTTTTATAACTTTGGAGTGGGGAAAGTGTCTCCAAGAAATACTCAAAACCTGGAAAAACCTCAAAAGCCATGGAGACAGAAGTAACAGTAGCAGACTTCACTACCTAAAGTGAAGGACTCTTGATTTCAGTTCAGGTCATGATCTCACAATTGTGAGATCGAGCCCCCCATCGGGCTCCATGCTCAGTGTGGAGCCCGCTTAAGATTTTGTCTCTCTCCTTCTCCCTCTGCCCCTCCCTCCACCCCCCACGTGCATTCTCTCCATATATATGACACAAAAATGAAAAATAAATAAAAATAAAATATCAGATGAGAAAAGACACTGTGAACAAAGATATGTTATGCCCAGAATTTGTGATCCCCAAAGACCACTAGGGAGCCAAGTCCGATGCAAGAGCAAAAGAGCCTTTATTCAAGCTAGCTCGAGATCAGTCCCCTACCTGCACCAACGCAGCGGTGAGATACCAGGGAGAGAGAGTGAGTTTCAAAAGCACAAAGGTTTTATAGGGGTCTAGGGGCAGTTGGTGAGGTAATGGCTGTGGCCTCAGCCGATTGGCTGGGGAAGGGTCGTGGCCTCAGCCGATTGGCTGGGGAAGGGTCGGAGTCCTGTTACACAGGTGGCTGGACGTGTTTTGATCAGGAAGTTTGAACGGGTGAGCGGGAGGTTACTCAAGGGGAGGAGGCGTGGTCTAGGTGAAGGACACAGAACAAGATGGAGTCAGCCCGCGTAGGCCCACCCTTTTAGATATTGGTCAAATCCCCAAGATAACCAGTAGCATATGATCACACCATCTTTAAGAGTTCTGTGGTGCTGAGAAGTGGGAAGTACATGCAAGGAATGCACCACACAGATCCAGACACCAGAGATACTCCACTTTTCTGCACCATTGTCCCCTTTGGCGGTCTCATAAAGTCCCTCCTCAAAATAAAATAAAAAACATAAGTACATAAAATAAAAACCAAAAAAATTACAAAGGGAACCAATTATATTGAAATACAATTGCATGTATTTGTGCTTCATTACTAACAGTAAAAAAGATGTAGCATCAGGTCTAATAACTACACAATTTTGAAGTGAGGAGCATAGATGTCTGCAGCTTCTACATCATACCCTGCCAAAATCTCTGGTCGGTGAGCAACACTAATTAGCTGGAAACGTGTAACAGCAAGCATAATTCCAAAATAGTCCTTTGGGAAAGCAACCTTAACATTATTTGCATGACATAATTATTTCCAAAGGCAAGTGTCTATAGTCCTGGAGAAATTTAGAATTAAATTCAGAGACAATGGAAATCGAACCCATGGGACTCTATACTTGTGTTAATTTTAAAAGAACCTGTGACTATGTGATGGGTTAAGTACTTGTAATATTTAAGGTAATTTGGTATATTAGATAATACTTCTGCTTTCTCCTCCCTTACCTTACTGTCTGTCTTCCAATTCCTCCATATATTTTCCATTTCTAGACATTGGAGAGCCCACAGGAACAGTCCTTGATTCTCTTTTCTCTAGCTACACTCACCCCCTTGTAGACAACATCCATTCCTTTACTGCTGAAATAGCTTCAGACCCTATCTAGATGTTGATAACACCAAATTTAATCTCAAACCAGGCCTTTCCCCTGAATTCCTTCTTTTTTATCTAATAGCCCATTCAACATCTCCATTTGATTATCTGAAGTTTTGATATCTTGCCCTGACCACACCCCACACAAATCTGTTCTGGATCATTCCCCCCAATCAGTACGTTACAACTACAGTCGTCCAATTTCTCAGGCCAAAAACCTTGGTGTCATCCTTTTTGAGCCAATAAATGCTTATACAAATTTGGCTAACAATATGAGGGAGCATAATAGAGATTCATTTAGATATAACTCTAGCCTTTGTAATAGTGTTTGGTGTACTAGCATGTATAATGTTAAATAAAATAACCTCAACTATTTAATTTTTAGTTATTCCATTCCATTTCAGTTATGAATCTTCTTGTCTTCACGTACTCTCACGCAGTCCCTGGGCATGCTTATGCCGCACTGCAGCTCTTAATTCCATGTGTCTGACAAGTTCCAAATGTGGAATTCTAGCTTTCGCTCTCTTGGATGCCATTGCCACCTAGACATCTCCATCTTGAGATCTGAGAGGATCCAAAACAGGACTCTTCATTCACTTACACCTAACCTGAACCTTAGGCTCTCCACTCCATTTCAATTAAACTTGATTTACCTGGTTGTTCAATCCTAAAACCTTAGCTCCATCCTTCACTCTCTTTCTTTCATACCTTTGTCCAAATTATCATTAAATCCTGACAGTTTTTCTTTCAAAATACAACCCCAAAAAGGGCCACTTCTCACCACATCTCTGTTAGTGACCTTAATCTAAGCCACCATCATTTCTCACTGGACTATTCCAGTAGCTTTCTAACTAGTCTCCATACAGCTAACCATTCTCCATGCAGCAACCAGTGTTAGCCTTTTAAAAGGCCATCACTCTTCTGCATGGAGCTAAGCCCTAAAATGCCTTCCTATCCACTCAGAGTGAGGTCCAAAGCCCTTTCCAGAAGCAGTGAGCATTTATTTGTATAGGGTCTGTCTCCTCCCAACCGGAATGTAAAGCTCCATGAGAGTGAAAACCTTCTCTTTTTTTTCATGACTTTACAGGGCTGGGCACAGAGCAGGGACTCAATATTTGTTGCATGAAGAGTGAACAAATGGGAGTGAAAATTGAGAGTGTGAAGCAGTGTAGAAAGGCAACACTAACAACTTTATATATTTTACTCTTTTGTAAAGAGAAGATATTTTTGAAGACTCAAGTCTTCAAAAATTTTAAAAGGAAAATATTTACTTATATGTGTCAACATTTACTTAAATGTGTCAAGGGCACCTTGGTGGCTCAGTTGGTTAAGCCCTCAGTGCAGAGTCTGCTTAGAATTCTCTCTCTCTTTTCTCTCTCTGCCCCTCCCCCTGCTCTCTTTCTCTCTCAAAACAAATAAGTAAACACTTTTTAAGTATAAAGACTGAAGGGGCACTAGAATAAGGGAAAAATCTGTAGGGCCCATGCTGGTGGAGCTGAGGAATCTGAAAATGTTAAGTCAACATCAAGAGAAAGATCAGAAGAGAGCCTTCCTCTAGTCTACACTCCCTTTATAATGAGAATCAAAATCCCAGCTTTGGCCATAGCCTGTCTCATTCCTTTTGAAGATTATCTGTGCCCTTGTCCATTCTCTCATTTGTTCTTTTCCTCTTTCTCACCCTAATCACACAAATCACATCATGCAGTCAATGTGCATTTTTAAACCTCCAGGCAGCTCTCATCAACTCAAGACATGTCTATAGGAAGGATCTTCTTCCATAAAACCCAATATCTCAAAGCCTGAAATCTCATCAAGAAGACCCAAGAAAACAGCTCTAAAAGGTCAGCAAGGTAGCATTGAATTGAGCGGGACACCTGGGTGGCTCAGTTGGTTAAGCCTCCGACTTCACCTCAGGTCGTGATCTCACAGTGTGTGAATTTGAGCCCTGCATCAGGCTCTCAGCTCTCAGTGTGGAGCCTGGAGCCTGGAGCCTGCTTCAGATCCTCTGTCCCCCTCCCTCTCTGCCCCTCCCACTCATTCTCTCTCTCTCTCAAAAAAAAAAAAAAATCAGTCTTCAAAGATCTGATGATGAAATTGCTATGCTAAAATTCTAATTACCAGGCATACCTTCTTTAAAAAAAGAAGAAGTTGGGAAATCAGATATTCCTGGTAGATAAAAGGAATGCCAGAGGGGTAGCTCCAGGATTGACAGGATTGCCTCCTGGAATAGGGCCAGTCCCAGGAGGAGTAAGATTTGCCAGTGCTGGACTATAGTGATGAGATTATAGTGAAAAGTACAAAGGGTAGTCAACCTAGGGTAAACACGCCTCCTTTCCTTAATCCCATCTCCACACACTTTAACCCATGAGACTAGGCTTAGACTGGGACCACATTTTAATCACTAAACTGTTCTAGAACAAGAGGCTTCATGGCTCCAATGTCCTGGAAGAATGTGAAAATGGAACTAAAATTCTGAGTCCTGTTGGATTTGGTGGAGGAAAGATGCAAGTATAAGCAGCACTAGAGGAGGGAGGACTCCACCTACTGCCATGTCAAGGCCATAAGGAGTGAGTTCTGTCTTAAACATCACATGGGAAAAACATAGCACACACCTTAAAAGGGATTCCAACAGATTACCTAATAAAATCATTCATTTTCTCTACATCTGGTGAAAGCTGCTTTTTTTTCTAATCTTTTTTTTTTGAAGCTTATTTATTTTTGAGAGAGAGCACACATGTGCACATGTGTGTGAGTGGGGGAGGGGCAGAAAGAGAGAGAATCCCAAGCAGTCTCCATGCTGTCAGTGCAGAGCCTGACTCAGGGCTCGAACTCACAAACCATGAGATCTTGACCTGAGCCAAAACCAAGAGTCAGATGCTTGAACCACCCAGGCACCCCTCTAATCTTTTCTGTCTGCCTTATAAATGTTAGCAACTACTATTTCTTGGTGAATCTATTGTCACTGAGACAGACCTTCCTCTAATGGAATAGAAGAAAACCAAGATTTTAACAAGAATGTGGATTGGGGTGAGGGTGGAGGGTGAGAAGCCATTGTTTCTGGTGATGGAGATCCTGGAATATGGAAGAGTGTTGGCCACCAGGGAGTAACTCCCACAGGGTCTTGTTATGGTTGGGTATATTCTTTTTGGCTCATGAAGATTGGGTAGTTCTTGGAAGGTTTTAGGGACTGATTTTGTTGTTGGTGGTGTTACTGCTTGTTATGCCAGATTCTAGAAAGAAAAAAAAAAAAAAAAGACTAGCATTCTGCAAAGTGCATTAGTACAAAGTTACCTTTGATATTGAACATTGCACCTAAAGACTTTCTCAACCTGAAACATGCTCTGAGTGCATCGTCAAGAACACAAGGTATACACGTTGTTTCTACTTTCTTCCCACTTTTCTGCTTGTCCAAAACATGGTATACCGTATCTCTTTGGTCTTTTCTCCATCCGTTAGCCATGCATGGAACACCCATCTAAGGTCCTTGCTCATGCCCCCCACACCACTCCATGTCTTTCACCTAGACACCTCCATTCCTCCATCTAGAATGACTCTCCTAAGATATTCTTAACTGTGGAAAAAAACTTCCTCATCTTTAGAGTTCCGTGTAAAATACTGTCTCTTCCATGAAACTCTTTTTCCCCACAACTGGAATTAATCTCTCTCATGTCTACAGAAATTTATTTTTAATCTTTTCAGGTTTTATTTTGTCATCTATTTCATTGTGCATTTATTCTCTCCACTGTGTTGTAACCTCCTTGAGGACTGCAGCCATTTTGCCCCTTTCTGTATATTCCACTTTCCCTCCAGCGCCTTTAAACATGGTGGGAATTTGTAGAATTCTGAGGGCAGTATTTTCATTGGGAGTGTAAGTTCCAGCAACAAGAATTGTGTGGCCTTTAAGTGCCTAAACTTTGAATGCAAGTGGCCTGGGGTGGAATCCCAGTCCAACCACTTAACCAGCTTGTGACCTTGGCTGGTTGCTAATTCTCTCTGAACCTCGATTCCCTCATTTTTAAAGTGGGAATAATAACACTTAGTAACAATAGAGTTGTTGTGACAAGCAAATGAGGCAAATGTAAAGTACGTGGCACAGTGCCCAGCACATAGAAAAGACTCAACTAATGGTAGCTGTTTTTATTAGTAGTAGTATTACCACTAGCATTAAATCTTTGTGCAGAAACCAATATTCTCATCTTATGTTAATCTATTTAATTTTTTTTTGATGTTTATTTATTTTTGAGAGAGACAGAGCACGACAGGAGAGGGGCAGAGAGAGAGGGAGACACAGAATCTGAAGCAGGCTCCAGGCTCTGAGCTGCCAGCACAGAGCCCGATGCAGGGCTCAAACTCATGAACTGTGAGATCATGACCTGAGCTGAAGTAGGACACCCAACTGACTGAGCCACCCAGGCGCCCCTGTTAATCTATTTAAATAAATTGGGAGGAAATAGGCTAGAGAGGAGATTTTGCCAGCCAGCCCTGCCAATTCCAAGGACTCCTCCATAAACAGCAAGGACTCCTCTATAAAGAATAATCATTTTATAACAGTGCTGTCCAGTAGAAATACAATGTGAGTCCCATATGTAATTTAAAATGTTCTACTAGTCACATTAAAAAAAGCAAAAAGAACAGATAAATTGATTTTAATATATTTTAATATATTTTATTTAACCCAATACCTAAAATATTATTACAGCATAAATCAATACAAATATTTATTAATGAGAACCTTTAACGTTTTTTGGATCAAGTTTTCAAAGCTCAATGTGTACTTTACCCTTGCAGCACATCTCAGTTTGCACTAGCCTCATTCAAGTGCTCAATAGCTATATGTCTCTGGTGGCTACCATACTGGAAAACTCAGATTTATAACACTGGATTTTAAAACATTGGTCTTACTAGTGAGTCATATCACACAAGGCTTTCACTGAATGTAATTGGTATAACAGAACAATATACTTTTCTGGAAATACTTAGAGCTAAGAGTGAACACTGGGTTCTGGTCTTGACTTTGACATTCACCTGGTTGATTTGGGCAAACCATTCATTTTGCTGTGCTTTATTTCTCACATCTGTCCTGGGGCTTAGCTAGGTCACAAGGCCATAAAAAATGTGACCAGTCCCTCAGTCAGGTCAATCTCATCACCACCAAAACCCCTAGACCTAAGCCTGAGACCTGAAACACATACACCTACACATCTTACCTATGGTGGAATTTACTAGATCAAGTCAGCCTCTATAAAATTTATTAACTGAGGCATTACTAAAACTTGGGTTCTTAGAGTTTACTTTATGCCTTTGGTCTTTTCCTCAGAGTTTAGGCCTGCTTATCAGAGTGTTATTCTTAGAATTTGAGTAACACCTGATTTAGTTGTTTACATATCTTGCCCTGGGAACCAACTCAGGGTCCAGATGCTGGCAGCGGGCACAAGGAAACGGGAGGGAAAGCAAGAGGAAGGGCCAATCTAGTGGCTCTGGCAACCCCACATTAGGCTTATTCTTGATGTGCCACATTGCTGTTGGTTTCATGGTTGAGATTTTACTTGAACAAAGGGTTAAAAAAAAGTTTGAAACCCAGCTCTCCTCTTGCCTTTCATGTGGAGGGGAGGACTACAATATTTGCCCAAGGTTTCACAGCCCAACCCCAGTTTTAGTGTATTTTTCACCAATGCCATATTATCTCCCCTAGTTTCACCTGTTGATGTTAAGAGTTTTGGTTGTTTGGGGGTTTTTTTTCCTTCTTTTTTGGAAGAACTTAGTGGATTTATGCCGTTCTCATAGAAACACCTTTTCACAACTGAGGCCTGTTGACAGGAATGAACTGGTCACCCTGAGTTCATTTCACTTCAGCAGCTGTGATCTTGTGAGGGGAAGCAGCTGGGCAAGGAAGGAGGCTTGCCTTTGCCTCTTCTGTGACCCACAGGTGAATAGAAGTCACCAGGTGACAGCAGTTCCCTGCCCAGCCGAGAAAAATGGGATCCATGAGCATTCTGGTGGCTTTCCTCCCTAGTCTTTCTACTCAGAATCAATCCATAAACACAGCATTAGCAGAAGACAGATATTCACTCAGGCGCACAGCACCAATCTTGAATGTATGTTTTAAAGCATAAAATAACTTTATTCTGACCTTACCCCAGATTGCTAGAACAGCATCCAATGACCAAAAATGATTTCAGCAGCTAAGGTTGATTTGTGTTCAAGGCCCAGACAGTTTCCACCATTCACCCTGTTTTCTCAACTCAAAGCTGCATTTTCTCTTGCTTAAAAAATTTGCATATTTTCTCAGTGCCTGTTTCTGACTCACAATAAACAATGCCCAGACCTCCTGCCAAAAAAATGTCCAAATGCGAAATAGTTGCTATAATAGTCGTTTTTGTGATGGCAACTTTGAGCTGTGTGCTTTTAAATTATAATTACTTTTTTTTTCCCTTACAAAAGATGTGTATCTGTCTTGATTGCTGTAATTATGATTCTATACCAGCAAACAGTTATAAAAGATTCATGTCATCACTGTGCTTCATAAAACCCATGCCCTTCAATAAGCTTCCTTTGGTGACTGTTTATGTGTTTGTGTTTAATTTGTGGCAGAGAAATCTAATGAGAAGCCATTAATCATTGAGTGCATATAAAAATCTGTGTCTTTAAATAGGCAGAAGTGGATAAGGCAAGCCCATTATTGGCATGACATGATTTAGAATCACAGAATCTTAATAGGGAAAGCAACTTGAGAAAAATAATGTAGTCCAACCTCATCTTACAGATGACATTCAAAATTGCGAGGGGAGTAACATGTGGCTTAGTGATTGAGAATGGGAACATGAATGGGGGACCAAGTTCTAATCCTGAACCTGGCCCTAAAGAACAATGGCGCAAACCAACCTGACTTCCTCATGCATCCTTGTTTTCAAGGATGATGGATGGAATCCATGGTTTGCTGAGGTGCCTCAGGGGCCTACCTAAGGAGGAGAAAAGAGGGACACAAAGATAGACCATGACACCCACCTCCTACCCATTCAATTAGAGCAGTTCTACTTGAATCTGGTAATGATTTAAAAGGGAATTCATTGGCTTTGTTCCCCCACTTTTTAAAGTTTAATGTTTACTGATGTCCTTTCTCCAAGTCTTAGGATTGGAGTGAATTGATGAAATCTCTTATCTGCGGCTTGCTGTGTCCCTTTTTTCATGCAGCAACTCTTCACTGAGCACCTTCTGTGCTGGTTACTGAGTATGCAGTGGTTATAAACACAGGCTCTGCACTCAAAGAGCCCACAGTCTGTTGCAGAAGAGAGTGGTGATCACTTTGGAGAGTTAAGCCCAGGGAGCCCTAGGAACAAATAGGAGGGGCAATCAATCTGTCAGAGATTGGAGGAGGAAGAGAGGGTGGGCCTTCCTTTTAATGTTCTTTACTTTCTTTTCTGTCTTTAATAAAAGCTACCAGGAACTTCTTTTAGAAAAAGATGAGAAACTAAAGATTTTTTTTTTAATACTTTATCTATTTTTTAAAAAATAGGCTCCTTACCCATCATGGAGCTTAAACTCACAACCCCAAGATCAAGAGTCGCATGCTCTACCCACTGAGCCAGCTAGGCACCCCAAGAAACTAAAGTTCTCAGAAAATTGTTACAAACTCTTGTCACTCGCTGACTGTAACCCTAAGCAAACTGCATAATCCGTATGAAACTCCACGCCAATATCTGGATATACAAGACTAGTAATAATAAAATGTACCTCAAAGCATTGTCACAAAGATTAAATTAGATGATGTGTGATACAGCACTTATAAAACCATAAAGCACCATAAAAATGTTGACTGTTATTGTTGCTAGCACTTGGCTGAAGGCTTTAATTCCAATTAACCTACATGATCTTTCTCCACTAAACCAAGATTCTGGTCCTTCAGAGATTTGGCTCATGGTGAGCAACTGGGGAAAATGCCATTTCACAATATGTCACAATTAATAGCAATAACACTTTTGAAATCTTCACTAAAAGCAGATCGTCTTGAGTTTTAGTACAAAGAAAATGTGTTCAATTTCCTTCAACCACCATTATATCCAACTCTTGGCTGACTTATGATCAAATGGTTGGCATAACTTCTCACTGTTTGTGGGTCTATTTAGAGGGTTCCTCGTGTTCTTCCTTCCTTTTACGTTGGGGTTCTCCAGACCTCTGCCCTTGCTCAAACCCCACCAAAGGTCAAAACATCAGAATACATTAAAGATAACTAAAACAAGTGAAGTGGGCAGGCCAGTGAAGGGGGAGTACATACCTCATCTGTTGCAGGAGGTCTCGCTCAATGCCAGCCTTCCCTTGAAGGGCCTTGGTATCATGAGATCGTCTGTATTTTTCAATGGAATCTAATTTTTTTTTGATGTGGGTGTGAATTATCCCAGTTTGTAAATGCTCCACCTTTCCTCCACTTCCTAACTCAAGTCTTTTTCACTTAAAGGATTTGGATCAACTCAAAATTTAAAATCACTCTTGTGCTTAAATCCTGTGCCTCCCTCTTGCCTAGGAATAGAGTTCAAGTTCTTTAATTTGACATCTTGGATCTTCTGGACATACAAGGTCCAGACCACTAGCCAGGCACAGCTCCTTCAAGAAGCTCTCAGTTTCTTTGGGAGAACCTGGTAGAAACAGGCCCCAGCACAGAATTCCCAAAGCTGCCTGTGGGGTTCTCCCCTTGCCCACTGCAGAAGGATTGCAGACATGTGTGTTGGTGGACTCCTTGAGGAAAGGGACTGGTGTTTGGAGCACAACACTTGCTCAAGATTTGCTGAATGAATGAATGAATGAATATGATAAAGGTTAATTATAAGCCACCCCTAGAGTTGGGTTTTTCAGGCTTCATCTGGGTTTAAAATAAATCCAGTCAGGGGCGCCTGGGTGGCTCAGTCAGTTAATCATCTGACTCTTGATTTCGGCTCAGGTCATGATGTCACAGTTCGTGGGTTCAAGCCCCACATCAGGCTCCATGCTGACAGCACATAGCCTGCTCGGGATTCTCTCTCTCTCCCATTCTCTCTCTGCCCCTCCCATGTTCTTCCTCTGTCTCTGTCTCTCTCTCTCAAAAATAAATAAAATAAACTTTAAAAATTTTCTTTAAAAATAATATCCAAGTAACCACAATTCACACCAGTTTTTTTGTTGTTTTGCTTTTTACATTCAAACCTAAGAAAGAAAAAAATTCAAGACAAAACAAAAGACCAAATACCAGTTCTACCTCTACTGTTACTATATCTCTGGTATTTCTATCAGGGTTAAATCAGGTCCCATTCATTGTCTTAACATTCTATAATTTCCAAATTGTAGGAGAACTGACACTCCTTATGAGGATCCTTAAAACATAAGCTATTTGAATAAAGGATGATAAAATCTCTTATGAAACATGAAATTAAAAATAAAAGTGGAGGGGCGCCTGGGTGGGTCGGTTGGTTAAGCGGCCGACTTCGGCTCAGGTCGTGATCTCACAGTTTGTGGGTTCGAGCCCCACATCAGCTGGGGTTGACAGTTCAGAGACTGGAGTCTGCTTCAGATTCTGTGTCTCCCTCTCTCTCTGCCCCTCCCCTGCTTACGCTCTGTCTCTCTCTGTCTTTCAATAATAAATAAACGTTAAAAAAAAATAAAATAAATAAATAAAAGTGGAAAACATTTGATAAAAGTTAAAAGATTTTCTAATCCATTTCCTTTTCCAAATTCCAGAATATCCTTTCCTTGAGTGCTGAAATTTAACCGCTCTGTACTATGTTACAGCACTTACTTGTTAGTCATGATCCTTCATACATCAAACTAATGGATGGAAACAGTCCATTTAAGAATAAGTTAGATTTGGTGGTCGTTACGGTGACATTTTTCTCAAAAAAAATAATAATAATAATAATACGTATAGCATACTTTGTTAATAGTATGTTCAAAGAGGATTCCTGGAAGATTTTTCAAAAGGAGTGGTGTTGCTACATGTGGTTTGTTTGTTTGTTTGTTTGTTTTTCACTCTGGAATACCAAAATTAATATGATTCCCTGGTTCTGTGTCTCCTACCCAGAGTAGCTTTAAACGAAATCTGGCTTATAGAGGTTTATTCATAACTTCTTGATCTTTCACTTATTGCATATTTCTATGAAGGAAAAAGCCGTTTTAACACTTAAGAGTCTTATTTATGAAATATGGGAAAAGGTAGAAATATGTGCTGAGGAGACCCAAGTTGCCCCAAGGGCATTATTGCTGCAGATTTCCCAAAGAGAAAGTGGGACTTAAAAGAAGCAATTCTCAATATTTCCCCCAGACTTAAAACCTTGTAATTCAGATGAACTCTGAACTGAGACTCTTTGCATCTCATTTTCTCATTAGGTTTTATTACAGCCAACAAAACTTTCAGTGGTGAATTACTTCCTTCTCAGGGGTATACCAGACTCCCATCATGTCTGTACAAACTAAAATAATGAAATGGTTTATAACCAAGCCTTAGGAAAAAAAAAAAAAAAAAAAAGAAAAAAAAAAAAAAAAAAAAAGGGCAGTAGGGCCTTCTTATCTCTATGCTAACCTAAGTGTGGTTTTTCTAGTCCTTTTACTTGCCTATTGAAAAAACAGAATTAAAAAATGGAAATGCCACTTGGCTTGAAACACCATTTAAAATCATTTAAAGATTTCTCTTTTAAGTTCCCTTAAAAGACAAGTCACTTCCACAAGAAATATGGACAAATTAGTCTTAAACCCATGGCTCAGATAGGACTTAAGGTAGTAAATACATGCTTTCAAATGTGGTCATGGTGTTAAGAAATGATGTCTGTTCCACGCACCTAGTTCGGAAGAGCCAGCATAAAAACAAATACTTTTGTTTTAACACAGAAGGTTGAAAAGCATTTTGTTTCATACTTTTACGTTACGTTCTGCATTTATAAGAGCTATTTCATGTTTACTATGTATCAAGCATAGGACTGGTTCTTGCCCTCAAAGAACTTATAATTCAGTTGAGAAGCCAAAGCTTAACATGATTTTAAAAAGAAAGGATTAGCAGAAAACAGAGTGTAATTAAGTGTTAAACAATGTGGTACAGATGCTAAGTGACCTAGGAGATCAGAGGAAGAGAAAGATGGCTGTGGGCTGGGACTGTCAAGAGTATATATTTTCCATAAACTCTTAAAATTATGCCACGTTTAAAAGTTGTTATGATTGCTGCTCATTTGTAATTTTAAATCATTTGCATGATTCACCATTGCTTTCCAACCAGTAGCTGTTTGAAAGGGCTTAAAAGAAACAGTTGATGTTGGCAGGAGACGTATCTTTAGCAAATCTCCTGGATTTGCCAATGAGGGAAAAACATACCTTCCTGTTGGATAACAGACACGAGAACTAAGCAGATCTTGCATGGAGAATATGCGATTTAATGAGCAGGAATACAGAACTCTGGCTGCAATTTTTGGTATGCATTTTTGTCTCTATTAAACTTTTTTTCTTCATGCTAAACAACTTCTAAGTTTTGGAGCTGAGTCGAGCTTTTTCCTTGTTTAGATCTATTTTCACAATATATTTTTATTTCTAAGAAGAGTGAACTAAAACTGCAATGAGAATTTTCTAATTCCTAAAAATAATGGCACTTGAGGGGACGGGTGTGAGGGGAGTGGGGGCAGTGGGGGCAGTGGGGGGGGTGGGGGGTGGACAAGGAGGATGTTTAGCTTCCTTTAAAATTGAAGCATCAATCTGCACAGGAACTTATCTTTTGAAATCACAAACCTTCAAGTGTGCATTTACACTCTTGGTCCTAAAATGCTTTTTACTTTATAGTTCAGCAAAGATCCTGGTCTCTGTGCGTTGCTTTTTCAGTCTTTGCAATGCAAAGTTGGAGCTAAATTAGATTTGTTATAACAGAATTTAAACTGCTAACATAGAGGCATGTCTCATCTTGTGTTTTGAGTAACTTTAGGCAAGTTTAGAGAATAGTAGCAAGCACTTTTTCCCCTCCATACTTGTTGCGTTCTGGGTCTTCCCAAGAAATGTCAGTTATTTCCCCCAATTCTGAAAAGAGGGACTCTTTCATAACAGTGTACAACCAGGCAAAAGAGCACTCTCGTGTTTCCTTCAGGGGGAGGAAACCTGTAATAATGCGAGATAATTAAATTTCGCCTTAGAAGAGTCTTCTTTGAAACATTCTAATCAAGACTTCCAGCTTTCTGAGTGTGTGTGAGCTTTATTTTGCAATTCTTCCTGGTCCCGGTTCTGCATTCCTAATGAAAGTGAACTGACAAAGCGTGAAAGTGGTCTAAGGAGCAAAACAGAGCCAGCAAGCATGCTTCTGGTGAGCCAAGATTAATCAGTATTCCAGAAACCTCGGGTTTGCGCCCTCCTTCCCTGTGGTGTTTTCATTTTTCCCCACTCCCCCTGTCCCGGGCGCAGACTCCTCCCCTTTTCTTAAGTTGCCCCGATAGTAACTTGCAGTTTCAGAGCGCATGCATGCCGGGCTCGTGGCGTTCGTTACTCTTCCGTACCTGCTGCGGAATTCACCTTGTCATTGCCTGGGGTACCTTCCACCCGTTACAAAATCCGAAAAGGTAAGTCTGACGTCCTGTCTTGCCGCCGGGCTTCCCCTCTCCATGCACGTCTCCGCCGATGGATTTTGTTTCGCGAGCAGAGGAGCAGCGAGAGTGAAAAGCTAGCCATTTTGGTAGATAAAGTCCACGTTGGTAATTTAATGTAATGAGCGCATGGTGTCCGCTTATGCCGTGTCCGCTCTTAACTCGGAGTTGAGTCATTCACGGTGGACTGGGGGTAGATTGTGGTTCGGGAGCTAGAAAAGAATCAAGGCTGAGCTGGTCTGTTTAAAAGTGACTGGAAAGGGAACCAGAAGCTAGTTTAAAAAAAAAAAAAAAAAAAAAAACTGGTCTCTCGTCTGTCCCCTTCCTCACTCCTCCCTAAACTTCTAATCTGCCGTGACGTCTTCAACAAGCCGTAGGTCTTATTATCACTGTCCCCAAGCTGCAATTTTATTTAAAAGTCAAAACTGTTAAGACGAGTCTCTTTTTCCACACTTGGATTTGCCAAAAGCTCCGGAGGAGTCTTTTGCTTTCCAGTTACCTCCCCCGCGGACGCACACGCTGGCTGTTGGCGTTGCCATATACACACGTCCACAGGCACCACTGATTTTTACTTGGATTGATCTCGGGAAAGATTGTGGATTACAAACCTTATACAACCGGAGGAATCCTTTGATTTTTTTCAAAAGAACCGATTTCCACCCGGGAGAGATTGACTTAGATATTTGAATAACCTAGGAGCGCTTTAAAGAAACTAGAAACCACACGCTGTAATGTTTGGAATGAAAATTGGATTCGCCTCATCTGTTCTAGAAATTCTAAAATTTTGAAATCCCCAGAAGTCGGTGATGGTTTCCTCAGGAGACTCCGATATGATTGCCACAAAGACAAATGCTACTTTGTACTTATACTTGTGATAAAAATGGAAATAAATGAATTACGATTACAGATAATGCATAGATAGGCTCAGAGAACTTGGCTTGTTTCAGAGAAAAAATTAAAAAGTTACCCTGCAAAATAGTCAAATATATTTCCCAAGTCCTGTGCATATGTTCTTTTCATTGCGTTCTTTTCATGATCATATTTATTAGCTGATATTATCGTGGTTTTTTTTTCCTTAATGAAGAAAATCTTTATCATTTAAAACAGAAAGCCCTGAGGATGAAATATCAATATCTTAATTCATTTTGTTGACCTGGTTACGCCTTCACCGGGTACACAACATAAGCCAGCAAGTAATTATTGAGCGCTTCCTGTGCGTTCAATTCAATTAGACATTTATTGAGGGTGAACATTGTGCAAAAAGCACTTGGCTGGTTCTGGGGGAGACTGAGGGGGTGGGGGCTGCTTAGTCACACTCGGCTCCGATGAACCCTTTTACAGCCTCATTGGAATAGGAAGGGCAAATTTTTAAAAATAGAACACACATTTCTGCTGGTAGATTCTGAATTGATGCACATTTCCCACACGTGGTCCTGTAAAATATGCACCTCCCACCCAGCCTTGAAACCTGGCATTGCGGCTCTCTAGCTCTTGATTCCTACTGAGATTATGCAGCGTGCCAACAGCTTGCCCTGCTGTGGGGCAGCCCTGATTTCTCACCCCTGCAGGCTGTAACTCTTGTCTCTCCTCTCCTTGTTCTAGTTGTGTTCTCTAACACCAAAGAGGTCTGGCTTTCCGGGGGTGATTCCGAGACGTTGAAGTGCAAAGAAAAGACATTCCTACAGAAGTAAAATATGACTAAAACCAACGGAGAAGAGCCCAGGATGGGGGGCAGGATGGAGAGATTCCAGCGAGGAGTTCGTAAGCGCACACTCTTGGCCAAGAGGAAAGTGCAGAGCATCACAAAGGAGGATGTTAAAAGTTACCTTTTACGGAATGCTTTTGTACTGCTCACTGTCACTGCAGTCATTGTGGGTAAGTCACTTGATAACAACCGAAAAAAAAAAAAAAAGGATCTTGTTTCTCTGGGGCATCTGGCTCCCTGGGCGTATTATCAGATGGACGGATGGTAGGTATTCAAAATAATAGTCTAGGCTTTTTTCTCCCACTAAATGACAGTCTGTTGGCATGTTTGAAGCAATATATGGTAAACACACCAGAATCTGAAAGAAGCATCATTTGGCATTATGCAAATCAATCGATTGTGTGGAGAAGAGAAACAAATCAAATGCTTTCCCATCTCATGGAAGCATAAAAGAGTGACAATTTAATCATTAGGCCTGAGCAGTTAAATAACAATAAAAACAAGCAAACATATGCTAGATTTGGCCCAAATGTAATCATACAATGTCGCTTTCACTTAAAGCTAATTTATGCAATTAGTACATGAGATACAGGTTCCTAATACTAATTATATTCTAACCATTCTAATGGGTGCTGACTTGAAACTGGGTATCATGCCTAGAGGTAGAGATTTTACCTGTTTGCATCTCCCATCCAGTGACTGGAAAAGGTAAATTGAGACAAATGTTACCACAGATCTTTTTCATTCATTTCTTGCCATAAATAACTATCCCTTCTCTGCAACATTGCAGCCTCTTACAAACTTAGCATTGTTAACAGCAACCTGTACTAATAAAACATTGTTTTGTTTGATTTATTGGAATCTGAAATTATTGTTTATTATTTATGGGTGGAAGATAGCTGAAAAAACTACTTACTGGGAAATTTTGACTGAACAAATACAGAAATCTTTAGGCTGGTAAACGTGCAAGCTAATGCCATGTTATAAAAAATTAAATTTCTACTAATCCGACCCAAAAGGGGGAGGGGGCATTAGTGTACAATTTTAATCTCTGTCTTGGAGTTTGCCAAGGTCTCTATCAAATATAAAGAGGTAATGACAATAAAAACTAAGACAATTTTGTGGCATGTAAATATAACTGTATTCAAAAAGATAGGATTCTTAAATTGCAAATAGGAATACGACAGAATAGTTTGTCCCAAGACTTTCAATATATTCCATCTCAATATCTTTTGCTCCTTTTAGTAATTGTTGGTCATCAATGACCGTTCAATTCATTTTAGAGATGTTCAAAGAGAAAATGTCCTGATTGACTCAGGGACATAATGGCTTTCTTTAGTAGGTTCCCAGGTTTAAATACATTCCTGAAGGAAGTATTTCAGTGCTTTGTCGTTGTCTTGGAAGTTGATGTAACACTCGGCAAGCTCAATTCATTTTTTGCTTTGAATTACAGTCGTTGCCAAGCCAAACAATAGCTGCCAAATAATAATAATAGTGAACGCTGATGGAGTACTGTTACAGCTGCTTAAGTAGTGTTTTGCCTAGATTAGCTTACTTCATCCTCAAACAAGCCTATGAGTGAATGGGCAGGAATGATTAGTATGATCCTTGTTTTAGAGATGAGAATACTGAGCATGGAGAGATCAAACAACTTGCCCAAAGTCATGCAGATAGTAAATGCTAGAGCTCAAAGTCAGACTCAAGCTATCTAGGCCCGGGGCCATTCTCTTAACCACTTTGCCATCCTGCCTTTGTGCTCTGCAAACTAGTTGGCATCTTGTGAGAGATTCCAGGAAGAGAAATGCTGCTATGTCTTGGTAGAGGCCAATTAGCAAGCAGTGCTACATGCATTCACATAGCATTGTCATTTTACTATATGATTTACCCAGTCAGACCCACAGAAAACTTAGAATTCTCCTACAGATGATTAAGCCACATCCCTGTCATGCATTTAGCAAATACTCATTTATTCTACAATCCTGTACACATAATAATAGAGCTCAGTGATACTGGAGTATGTTTGGAAAAGATGCAGAAACATTTATTCAACATGGTGTTCCAAACACAAGAAGAGTTCAATTTCTAGAACAGAAATGTTTCAGTTAAAGAATAAAGGAATGGAAAGTAATAAAACCTGCACATGGAAAGCAGATTGATGGAGAAGCAAGTTCCTAAGTGATTACAAAGACATATCTCTAATAGAAGGAAGATAATGCCAGGACTTAATGGTCCATTTTCTCTATGAGTTCTGGGATCATTTCCTAGCCCAGCGAGGACTTTCCTAAGATTTGTGAGAGTTGCAGTGAGTTGGCTGAGCTGGGGTAGATAACTTGGCAGGATGTCCTCATGGTTGGCTTTACTAATGGAAACTGAAGAGGTAGAAGTAATAAGAAGGCACTAACAAAGAAACAAATAAAAAGAGCTCATTGACAGTCAGAGAGACCACTGAGTCTACACCAAAGACTTGGAATGGCCAATAGACCACTTGGTAGCAAACAGACTTAGGAGAGAAGGAAGAACCCTTCAGTTATCTCTTGGTGTGTCTTCCATTGAGGGCCCAATGAAAACAAAGGCTCCATTTAGCTTGTCACTGGGTACCATGTCTACATCAGCCCTAAAAGAATAATAAGAGCATGTCTGGACTTCAGCTCTCTAATTCATTTGCTGCAGCATTGGACAAAAAATGGAAAGATGCTCTCAAGGAAGAAGAAAAGTTCTTTTCCCCAAAGAAGAGATGAGAAGAACCAAATTCTTAGGTTTTAATAATTTTTTAATACAATTTTTAATACAAAAAAAAGCCCTATATATTGGGTAAATTTTTTATTCCATCTGTTTTCTTTTGTCTTTTTGGAAAAAAATAAATGTGCATTTAGTATGTTGAAGTGGAAACTAGAAAAGTATTACAGAGGAGGAGTAGAGACATGTGAATCCATATAGTCAGATTAAAGTAGAGAATTATAAATATTTCAGTATTAATTCCTCTACAAGCACAGGCCTAGAACCATGTGTGCAGTTTGTGACATTCCCAATGCCATTTCTAAGTCGTGTCACAGTCCGAATGTGCCATGCTATGTCAAAGCCACGTAATGAAAGCAAATTAGCAACCTGAGAGAAGGCAACACCAAGTGTTAAGTCTCTTTAAGGGGGTTCATTACTAAAGCATTAAATAAAGTGTCTCCCAGGGCTGTTGCAGACATCTGTCTAACAAAAACCACACTGAGAAGAGTGGTTACTATCTTTCTTCCTCCAGGAAGCACTTTCTCATTTCAAACTGTGGTAAATGGTATGAGAGTGACCTCAGACATCTCCCTGAAAGAAAGGGAAAGTCCTTTGTCATGTTTAAGTCATAGAATGCCCATCTTTCCACATCCAGGGAGCAAAAAGCACAATAAAAATGAAATCTCAGGCTAAAAATTTTTGAAGAAATGGGTCATAACATCAGCTACGAGGGGAAGGAAACTAAATAGAATTGCATAGAACTGGATGGTGGTTTTACCTGAGGGAGTTCACAAACAGCAACTAGCATCTTTCTCTGCACACACACACACACACACACATGCACACACACACATGCACACACGCACACACGCACCTTTTATGTTTGGGTTGTCCTTTATATGGGTTTGAGAAAAATTGGTGACTTTTCAGAAAAGAAAACATACTGGCTACATGTGTATAAAGCATTTCTCATCATTACCTTATAATCTTTGGCAATGAATGTAAATGGCACTACAATTCAGCGCAATTCGATACTATCTCTGAAGGATATACAAGAAACTGGTCATTGTGGCTGCTTCTGGGATGAGAGCTGGGTGTCCGGTAATGGGATGGAAGGAATATTACTTTCCTCTAAGTTTTTGTATGGTTTGAAGGCTTTTCACCACATTCGTATATTATCTACTATTATCTATTATCTGCTGAATAATTTTTTTTTTTAAAGAAAGATTCAGTGCTATTCAGCAATTTAACACATACTAAATGTTGGGTATCTGGTCTGTGCTATGCAATAGAGAATCTTAGCCCTCGGGTAGTTTAGTAGAAGAGATAAAAATGGGATGACAAAGGAATAGACAAATTTCAGAGGTAGTAATAAGGAGTTTTTTGTTTTGGTGAGGTTTTTAATTATGTCAACATTTTTTAAGTGAAATCATATCCATACTGTTGTATATAATATATGATCTTTGTGTTGATACTTTAGAGGTTGTACTTTTCTTGTTAACAACCTAGATGTACCATGTGGGAAAAAAGAATACGGCTTTTGATGAAGCATCGACTGGATTTATATGTGAACTGTATTATTTAATAGCTGTATGATCCTAGAGAAGGCGTTTAACTGCTCTGTGCCTCGGTTTCCTCATATATCGTTACACATATAATATACATTGCAAACACTAACACTGTGCCAAGCACTGTTGTACGTGCTGTTAATACATTGGCTTTATTTAATTCTCAGAACAAATAAGGCAGGGAGGTATTCTTATTCTTATTTCACAGATAAGGAAACAGCTCACCAACTGGGATGCAAATCCACTGTTCTGGCTGGAAGTTTATACTCTTACCCACCACACTCTTCTGAGTGCTGGTCCCTGCCCTTGGGGCATGTCCATTCTTGTTTTATGACATCAGTTAGCTGAGGGTGTGCACTGACCCAACAACAGAAGCGATGGAAAGGACACATGGAATTGAGACCTCAGTCCCAGGGGCACCCTGCATCTTGACGATTGATTGATGGCACGTGAGCATTGACAGAAGAGCCGGACTGCAGCCTGTTGGGTTGGTCCAGTTGCTGACTCGGGTGACCGAGGGTGCTGGTGCTCCCAGTAAAGGTAGAATACAGGAAGACTGGGGGAGTGGGAGGGATGATTTCAGTTTTTTGGACATGTTGATTTGGGAATGTAAACGTTACAACGGGAATACAGTGCAAGAGGCTCAGGGTACATAGAGATTTTGAAGGTATTCTTTTGATGTCGAGACTGAACAAGGACAGTTCTGTCTTTGAAGGTTAAATGGATAATGATCCATGAATCGGGTTATCCTCCTGCATCAGCTACTCTGTAAGTGAGACCATTCTCAGAACACAGTTAACTCTTCTTTATGAGTAAAGCAGTAACCTCCCAGCAAGGCCAGGTATTTTGTACCTTCCACACGTACGCAGTATCTGGCCGAGTCAGCCAGTTCAGTCAGACAAGTTTACTGATGTGGTTAGCCATCCGCTGCTGCACTCAAGTGATCGGTGATGGGACCAAACGAGCCAAGGGCTTGAGTGGGTGGTGCGGGTGTAGAGCGGCACCCATGCACCCGTGCGGGCAGCCTCTCAGCTCACCAAAAGAAAGGAGTCTCCACACAGTTGAACAACAGGAACCCAAAGAATGGTGAATGATTCCCAGGCTGGGATTTATGGTTCCTTCCACACTTCCTGGAAGTGAGAAGAGAGAGAGGGAGCTTCAGGAAGCTTCTAGAAAGGGTGGCTCCTGAGGCAGGCGCTCCCCGGGTGCTGAGCTCCTCTCAGAGGCCCCTGGGGACAGAGGGCTGGGAGGGAAGTGTCAGGCCTAAGGAGCTCAGAAGCAGTGGATTCACAGTGCCATGCTCTGGAGAAGGGACACAAGGATAGGGTGTAGGGACTAGTGATGTTCCTCTGTTTTGTCTTCTCCCCCAGGGAGCAGAAACAGAAAAATTGTCAGGGGCAGCTATAACAACTACCTGACATGTGCTTACAGCTCACTTGGATCCCAGCCCTCAGTTTCATTCTCAAAAAGCATTCCAGGGAGCTGCCTCCTATCCTGGGGTTTAAGTCTGGCACACTATAGGGGAGTGGATCAGAGCTATGGACTCTGGAGTCAGACACTTTGAGGTTTATTTATGTCCCAGTTCTGGAACTGAGCCTCCGTTCCTTCATGTATAAAATAGAATAATTGTAACTCCTCTCTGCCAGGATTTATGTTCCAATTCTGCCGCTTACAACCATGTAACTTTTAACAATTTCCCTAAGGGCTTGGCAGGTAGAGTATCCACACAAACTGTAAACCCCTCATCTTTTGCTTGTGCCTTTGCTCAGGCACCAAGTGGAAATGCACACCGATTCGCTGATGCTTTCTGCTACAGGACTGAGACCCAGCGATGGGGGTGGGGGTGGGGGGACAGGGACTAGGAAGGGGAGAAGAGAAGATGGTCACCTGGTTTATGGGTAGGAGAAGCGGCTTCTATTTCCTTGGCCAGAGAAGAGAGCCAAGCAGAGTTGTAGGAAGAGATTTAGCAGTTGTAAAGGGCTTTGAGAGGCAGAGCTGAAAGCCTCAGAGAAAGTAATACTGTCATTATCTGTCCCTTACCCACCTGGCCTCCGAGCTGAATCGGAAAGTAATCCCCTGGCACAGCCCTTATCATAATACCGACTGCTCAATGGAAGGAGTACCTGGCAGTAGATGTCTTTCTCAGGAAAGTAAACTTGCTGAGAAAATGTTTTCAGTCAATGTTTGAACCTTCTCGGTAGCGCACTTTGTTCATGCCACTTGGGACCAATCTGAGAGTCAGGCACCTCCCTGGTTTCTCCTTTTTTCCAGCATTTTGGTGTCTGCCACTCCTTAACTGCCACCCCTACCAGAGTTGGGCAGGCCAGATGAAGTCTTCTGGAAACCTGGGAGGAGTGTTGCTGGTTTCTAACAGAGTTGGTCAACATTCTTCTGAAGTATGGGGCAGAGGGGTTGATTTGTTCTAAGATTGTCTCTGGATTTTTACTTTGCTGTCTTCTTCCTGTTCATTCAGATAATGAGGAAACTGAGCAGGCAATTTCAAATTTGTTTCTCTTTCAAGTAGGTGATCAAATAAGCAGGTGTGCTCGGAACAATTACCTGCAGTAATAACACCTTCCACCGCGGCAGTGTTACGGTTTACAAAGTGCTTCCAGGGTTCTCTCTCTAGCACCGCAATCCAGGGCCAGTCCATCCTCCTTCTGAGTAGTGTCTGCACAGGTCTGTGAAGCAGCTGAGAAAGCACTGAGAGTCTCAAAGTCCTGGTGACAGAGCCAGCTCTGCCATCCACTCACTCACTTTGTGATTTAGGACAAATCGCTGGGCCTCATATTTCTTCATCAGCAAATTACATTTGGACTAATGTCTGCTTCCAGCTCCACAGTTCTATCACTGAACATCTGATTTGCCCTTCTCTAAAGCAGAATGAAGGGAATAAGATACATCAGTGTTCCCTTTCTACTTCTTGATGCCATACAATGGCAGAGACCTTTTTCCTCTACTGTTGACCTCCCAACCCATCCTCGCCAGTCAGTCTTTCCCATCAACAAGCAGCTAAATTCTTGAGGACCCTGGAGTTCCTGAACTCTGGGTGTGATAAACCCGTGTCGGAGCACACAAATGAGGCATGTCGCTGCAGAAGCCACCTCTGCCCAGCACTCTTCTGACCGTCTCTCATAAATCAGAGGAGGAGAGCTGTGAGTCCCTGTCCTTGCTACAGAGACAGCAGAGCTATGAAGAGCCTGCGGTATCTGGAAAAGGCAACTGGAATGAAAGCAGTCTTTTCCAAGTTGTACATTCCAGGTGTTAGAGTACTTGATATTTATTTATGGAACACTGGGGTGCTATCATTCATCAACTATTTGGTCTGGCAGCTAGGTGAGCTGTATCATTGCTACGAGATGAGGAAACGCACAGAGCACTTCAGGGCACAGAGTTTAGCCATTGTGCTCACCAAGTATAAAAATTAAGCGTTTTAGGTCAAGCTTCAGTGCTGTCAATGTTGCCCAGAGCTTACTCCCTAACCCAAGAATATTTCCATCACTATGCCCAATCAAGAGAGGTCCTGGAGTGGTATTGAAAACAAAAAGAGAAGAACAAAACCCCCAAGACTAGATAAAGGAAGATATTCCCTTTGAATTAAGACAAGCGGGGAAAAGGCACTCCTTTTTCACTCTGTGTATCATATCAAAGATTCAAAGGTAAATTAAGGAGCAGCTAGTTAAAAGGCACACTTAAGTTTTGAATTTCAAGACTGAGTTTCTGTCTCCAGAAGGGACAACTCCATTCTTCTTGTACCCAAAGAGACTTCTCCAGTTCTCCAACAATGATTCCAGGCCATAAACTGCTTCTGCTTCCCAGAGAGAAAACAATGGGCTATTAGCGAAAGATTTTCTATTCAGAATCTTGTAAGATGAAGCTCATTTGTCCCTAATGAGAGTAGAAATGGACAATTGCTGCCCTTCACATACTGAAAAGAAGGCCCCTGCCTTTAGACACATTGCATCCCTTGAAATTTCATCTTTAAAGCAAGTAAGGCAAAACCCCAGGGATATACATGTGCTTGCTGGCACCTTCAGCTTGTTGATGAATGTGAAGGTAAAGGCATCAAAAAGAAAACTGTGAGTCTTTTAACAGACTGCCTATGACCAAAGTTATCTTTTTGTTTATTTATTTACTTTTGTCTCCTCGAATTTGCTTTTTTAAGGCAAATGACATAGTCATATAAAAAAGCCAAGATTCAGTGAACTTTGTAAATTCTGACACTGCGATGCTTCACACAGTATGTTGGATGATGAAAGAGTATGATGTGAAAGAGCTTTACACAGTATGATGGATGTTACCTTTGTCTGGTAGTTTCCAACGTGACTTTGCCGCTTTGGTGTACTTGTAACTCCAAGGGCTAATGCGTTGAAGCAAACATGATCCTATAATGGTGGAGTTGAAAGTTTTTTCAGATTCACTTCCTTGTCTCCAGGAAAAAAAGAACTGTTGGGTCAGAAAGTGATCCACTCACTAGAAATCTGAACGCAACTAGCGACTTTCCTCTCCATGGCCCAGATGAAGTACACTCACTGTTAGAGCAAATTAGAGCAAGGTTGAGGAGAAACCAACCCAGACCCAAAGTGAATTTTTAGAAACATCCAGGCATCCAGCAGAAATGATGTGGTTTAGAATTCAGTCAAAAAATTTTTTTCAAGTCTTATTTTTATTTATTTAAGCAATCTGTACGCCCAACATGGGACTTGAACTCATGATTGCAAGTTCAAGAGTCGCATGCCCTTCCAACTGAGCCAGCCAGGTGCCCTGAATTCAGTCAGATTTAAAGATAAAAAATGTGAGCCAAATTTTTTGCTTATGTATTTTGTTATTTTACTTATGAAATACACTTACATTGCCCAAAATAAAAAATTACAAAAGGATATAAATACCTTGCTATCAGTTTCTTGTGTGCCTTTAGAATTATGAGTATAAAAATAAATACATATCCCGTTTTTTTGTTTTTTTTGGTTTTGTATACAAATGCTGGCATAGATTATATAGCCTGCTTTATACCTTTTTTGACTTTACAATATGCCTTGGACATCATTCCTTATTAGCACAAAAAGAACCTCCTCATTCTCTCTTGGGGGCGCACTCTATGCATGTACCCTCATTTATTGAAGCCAATTCCTAATTGATGGCCACTTAGATTGTTTCCAACTTTTAGATATTTGTTAAATGGTATAAAGAATAATCCTGTACAAAAGTGATTTCCCCCAGGTATAGTGTATCTGTGGGGTATATGCCCAGAATTCAAATTGCATTCATGGTTTCTATTTACTCATAACCATTTTATTTTTTACCAGAAAGGAAAACAACGGGTGTTAATGATTTTAGTGGGATATTTTTTCAACGAGCATGAGGTGGACATTTAAAAGATCTGTAGGATTATTTGTAAGTTTAGTTAGCATTTCGCATAGCCTATGTCAGTGCGCTTTTAGGAAGAAAGCACCAGGCTTTTCAGAGCTCCTCAGGTTCTTCTGATACAGTTGTCTGCCAGAGTTGTATGCCGTGTGGACTTGGGTCTGCGTTAGTTACCCAGAGCTGGTTCGTCTGGGCTCCGCTGGCAGAACAAGGCTGGAGCAGGTATTTCCACCTCCAGCAACAGGAAATACCAAAGGACAAAAGACTGAACCAAGCCAGGGGACCAACTCTCTGAAGGATGTGGAAACAGAGGGGTGGGGGAGGGTCGAAAGGTTGCCTCAAACCTAGTAGCTTCTCACCAGGAAATGCCTGGAAGTTTGGGGTGAAACAGAAGACCAAGACCAGCAGACCTCTTGGGCAGGTAAATTCACCATTATGCCCTTGCCCTTCTTGTTAAAAATAAACTAATGGGACTTTATGTCCACCAGCTTCGGCAGGTTTGCACGAGACGGACTCACAACTTCTCCGGCTTGGGCTACACGCTAGCCAAGTTCTAAAATAGAAACTTTTATTTGATCTTTAAGAATTATTTATTGTCTACCTCCCGCAATAACTGTAATGGCCAAGTTGACAAAGCATTTTTTGATGTATTAAAAAATGCTGTCATATGCATTATCCAGGACGTTAGAATTCGTTAGAAGAAACGAGATGAATTCATAGTAAAGCAGTTAAGATTTATAATGCTTTTGGTTTACATGGTTCTTGTAAAATCAGAACCTTTAGGCGAGAATATTAAAGGTCACGAGAATTTTATTTTTTTATTTTTTTATTATTTTTTTAATGTTTGTTTTTGACAGAGAGAGAGAGAGACAGAGCACGAGTGGGGGAGGGGCAGAGAGAGAGGGAGACACAGAATCCGAAACAGGCTCCAGGCTGTGAGCTGTCAGCACAGAGCCCGACATGGGGCTTGAACTTACAGACTGCGAGGTCATGACCTGAGCCGAAGTCAGATGCTCAGCTGACTGGGCCACCCAGACACCCCAAGAGGATTTTAGATATTGCCTTTTCTGACCTATCCCTCCCGTTTTGTGACAAAAAAAAAAAAAAAAAAAAAAAAAGGTCCAAAGAGATTATATGATTTGAAGATGTGGGCTGTGGAAATAGGCAGGCCTAAGTTTCAAACCCCATTCTGCCAACATCAGTTACTGGTCACGTCACCTGGAACAAGTGGCTTACTCTTTCTCGGGTTCAGTCTCCACATCTGTAAGATGGTGCTATTAAATCCTGTAGCTTTGATATGAAGATTAAATCTTTAAAGTACCGACTGACATAATTTGCTGGCAGCGTCAGGCCCAGAACCTCATCCCAGATTCTCAGTCCATGAACTTTCTACCGCCTCACACCCACTGTCTTTTATATTCAAAAAAACAAGCCTTGTGAGAGAAACAGGAATCAGGAGCTATGGCTCCTAGTTTGTGAATCTAAAAACCTAAGCCATAGGGGCACCTGGGTGGCTCAGTCGGTTGGGTGTCCGACTTCAGCTCAAGTCATGATCTTGCGGTCCATGAGTTCGAGCCCCACATCGGGCTCTGTGCTGACAGCTCAGAGCCTGGAGCCTGCTTCCAATTCTGTGTCTCCCTCTCTCTCTGACCCTCCCCCGTTCATGCTCTGTCTCTCTCTGTCTCAAAAATAAATAAACGTTAAAAAAAAAAAAATTAAAAAAAAAAACAAAAACTTAAGCCATATGAGAAATCGTAGCTCCGTTGAGATCCAGTTCCACAGGTCACGACAGAGTAATCACAGTTTGGAGGAGAGGATGTTCCTGAGGGTAGGCTTCTCTGCTCACAGAATGCAGTGGGGAATGGCATTTGCTGCAAAGCACAGAGTGAAGCGATTCTTCCATTCAGAAATGTGTTCAACACGGTTCAACGCGAGCCAGGCCCAGCGCTGCTGGGCACTGGTCATCTGAAAGAGAATTAACTCATGCTCTTTGTTTATTCGTTCATCAATATACTGAGCACCTACTGTGTGCCAGGAACTGTTTTCAGGGGCTTGATATATATCAGTGAACAAACATACAGCAGGAAAACCAATCTTGATCTCTCCGAACTTATATTCTAGGAGGCAGAGACAACAATGAACAACAAGCATAATAAGTTAGAAAATTATACTGTGTTTTGGAAGGTAATAAGAACTACTGAAACAAATTAAGGCGGCTGAGGGAGAAATTCAGGGTCGGTTCCAATAAGAAGATGACATTTGCACTAAGTCTGGAAGCAAACCTTGGAATCTCTGAGAAGAGCATTCCAGGCAGAAAGAAGAGCCAGCACCAGGGCCAGAAAGTGGGATCATGTCCGAGGTGGTGGATTGACAACAAGGAGGCAAATGTTCTCGTTCTGGCTAAAGATCTGCAGGCCACGCTTATTCTGGATGGGGGTTTGAATGTCCTCTGACTGGTTTGCAGTGTCAATGTTAGAAGAGCTAGTTAGCTCATCCTGGGTGGGCATTTGGTGGTATTCATATGGTGGCCTCAGAATATAAAGTCTTCCTCTAAAATCAGTGCCACTGTTACTTTTAGATACCCTTTTGTTATCTGAGCTCTTTGGGGACATCATATCTTCTTCTGAAGAATTTAGTATTGTGAGTAGTAATTCTAGAAAGCTGTGGTCTGCCAATCTGTTCATGACAGTTTGGAAACAGGGTAGAAACTCGAGTAAAATTTTACTATTTCAAACTGCAACATTTACCAAAAGGTAAATTGGGTGAATTGCTCCGAATTTTACTTCAACTTGTGCCACGTTTTTCTACTCTTAAATATTTTCTGGCTTAATATTTTCTGTAATTTTATCAGATTAAATATGGACCCAATTCTTTAAAACAGGTCTTTAGCTTTTAACGTGCTGTGCGTGTTTGGCCTTCAAAAGGAAGCCTGTGGTGGTGTTCTTTCTGAGGCTCTAGTGTGGACCTTGTGTCTTTAGAAAAGTGAAGTGGTATTTAATCTTCCAAAGAAGTGTTTGTTGTATAGGCTCTCTAGGGGAAACAGTGAACCCCTGAAGAAGTCACTTCTTGAGCTTTCTGTGTTAGAAGAAAGTATTTAAATAAAAATGCATCTTGGTTTATAGCATTCAACCAGCACTGTTAATTTTGATCACCTTAAACATTCCAGTTAAGATATTCCCTAGATTCCAGAAATCTTGTAAAATACCAAAACAGGAATGCTAGAAGACTCTTGACTGAGAATGAGCAATCTGAATTGAATTGTGACATCTGTGTTTTCTTTAATGTCACCAAGATGCAGATTGCAAAGTTTCCTTCAGCTGTAACAAACCCTTGGGAAGTTATTCTGATTTTTATGGTTATTTTTGCAGAGTAATCAATAATAAAGAATCTATTCTTTTGCATTAAAGGTCTGGAGGCCATAAAGGTTTTGATTAGCTCTGGGAACATCAATCAATGGGCTTCAAGTAAGACAGAGTCCTCAGCTCTGTAAAGGCAGTGAGCGGCTTTACCCAAGTGAAGAAAACCACCCCCCCTTGCTACCTCTAATTGGTCAGAAGGGCAGAGAGTAGAGGGCTCTGAGAAGTCTGTTCTTCAGGATGTGAGGATGGTTCAGGGAAGGCTTTTTATCGTTGCTGGGCTGTGTAATCAGAAACCTGAACTGCTTACCCAAAAAAGCATCTTCACGTTCAGAGCATTTCCTCTGTATTTGACACTGAGAGCTGGCTGACCTTATCACACTGGCCTCACCTCTAATATTGCCCAGCAGAGCAAAAGCTGAAGAAAAATGTCTTCTGTTTATTTATTCAACAAATGAACTGCAAAAAGCTAGATGTTGACTTCATTAAGCAAAATCAACAAAACCTTTGCCCAACTTAGGCTCTATCTCAGTTAAACTAACTCAAAATGGAATGAAAAGATAGGCAAAATATTGTGTACTAACTTAGGCTCTTTGAATTAGTACCATGACTGTTGAGAGGCCATGAGTACAGCATAGTAAGTAAGAGTCTGGGCTTGGAGCTGAACAGCGTGGGTATGAAGTCCACCTCAGCCATCCCCCTGACATTGGGGAAGCGGCTTGACTGCTCCCTGCATTGACCGTGGCCCCAACCTCTACTAGCTGTGAGGTTTCGGCAGTTTACCTACCCTCTCGATGACTCCAGTTCTTCATGAGAAGTGAAGTGTAGGCTCTACTAGTCCTGGCTTCCATGGTCCTGTGAGGCAGTGTGCTTGGAGGGCTTGGCATCTTGCATGTACCCAATGACTGCTGGCTGTCGTCATTAAGCGTGGGACCCTGAAGCATGTTTTCATTTAATGTCCTCTCCAGCTTTGTTACTGATGGTTTCCAAGGATTAAAATGTGTGCGGTGGGGCAAAAGAGGCAAGCTATTTTAATTAAAAGTTTTATATAAGTTTAGTTAAATCATTCCAAAGAAAGGGATTCAGTGTCACCATTTTAAAACAGTGACTTAGCACTATGGTAACCATATTGTAAAGGGACCTGTGAAGGGTTCCAACATGTACTGGGTGCTTCTGGGACATTTCTAGCAGATCCGAGATTATTACTCAAGTGCTTCTAGAGTTTAGGGATTAGAGCTGCTGAAGACCCGGGAGCCAGGGTCTGTCCTCAGGCCTTGGCTTCAAGGGTATATCTGTGTTTGAGAGGCATTAAAGTGTAGTAGAAAGAGAAGTGGGTTTTCTTTAGAATTCCCAAATCAATCACTTACTAACTCTGTAGACTTGAGCAAGTTCACTAGCTTTGAGCATCACTGTATTCATTTTTGAAAATAGACATGATCATATCTACCCTCATAAAGTTGTGATGAGGATCATGCCACCTTGATTGAGCCCATTAAGGGTTCAATCAGTATTGCCCCTCCCAACATAACCTCTTCTTTCCTAGGAGTAGAAATGGCTCACTTGGTAAACCCTGAGATAGTAAACATACCAAAACATAGTCAGGGGCATCACTGACTCAAAGAGTATTTGCAGTGTGCTATCCCTCTAAACAACCCTTCTCTTCAAAGCTTTTGACCTGAAGCTATCCCTTTTCAACATATAAATGGTGACTCCTGTGTGCTTTCCCCCTATAAAGAAGAACTTTTAGAAAATGTGGGTTCCGTATTAGAGAATGCAAAGAAACTGAGACATTCTAGAGGAGCTGATGTCAGAACTACACTTCCAAGCAAGATCAGCTTATTGACTAGAAAAGCCTTTTGAGACTTTGCCTCCTGGCTGTTTTTCTGCTGCTCTGTTAGGCATGTATCTCCCTGGTAGACTGGAGTTAAGAGATGTCATCCGCCCACTGCCCAGGACTCACTCACTGAGCTGGCTTACTTTCCCTCCTAGCACCTAGATGAAAATTGGTGGCACTGAGTAAATGTGGGATTTGATGGGGGAAAAGGGGAGGAGGTACATGGAACTCCCAAGGAGAGAGTGTCTGGATACAGCTGGTGTGGCTGTAAGAGAGAATATAGTCAGGTTGGCAAGAGTTAGACTTTGGGAAATGGGGTCTAATGCACATAGGTTTAGAAAGAATAATCCCTTCCTTCATCTACACTGGCTTGTGTCTACCTGTATCGTTGATAGAGCAGCTGCTCTACCGGTTTTTTCCTAAATGATAAATAATGTAAATTTCTTAAACAACTTAATAATTTAATTAATAAATAACTTTCGGACTAGCCAGGATCCTACCCATCTATGGAAATATTGTTGTTTTTGAGTTAATGCATTTCTTTTTTTTTTTAATTTTTTTTTTAACGTTTATTTATTTTTGAGACAGGGAGAGACAGAGCATGAATGGGGGAGGGGCAGAGAGAGAGGGAGACACAGAATCGGAAACAGGCTCCAGGCTCTGAGCCATCAGCCCAGAGCCTGACTCGGGGCTGGAACTCACGGACCGCGAGATCGTGACCTGAGCTGAAGTCGGACGCTTAACCGACTGAGCCACCCAGGCGCCCCGAGTTAATGCATTTCTAATAACAAACAGCCAACTTAGAAGTGAAACTTGTAAAACCAAGTCTGGTCTTGTCATTTGGGAGATGTCTAAAATTCCTAATAGCTTGATATGGTCAAATTCCGGGTGACCAAAATGAGTATCTTGTGTTTATTGCACCCATTTTATGTTATAATTGAATGACAAATGTTTAAATGTGTTTTAAAAAAAGATCAGAAAACAATCAATTCCAGTGAAATTACATTTGATTGGAAGTAAAGTAAGATTTATAAATATTTATTTATTTACTTATTATAAGATGAAGCACTTATTTCAGTGTGATTTGGCCTTTATATGAACAAGCAGGAAAGCACCAGATATTACCAGAGCCTTTTTATAATTCCTATGTGCTGGTGAGGATACTGTGTTGAATAATGCACACCAAAAATTGGAACTAAATGCCTTACCTCAAACCAAGTTCCAGGAAGATTAAAGGTTCAATATTTTCAAACAAAGCAAGCGACCAGTCAAAGAAGGAAAAAGGAATTAAATATTTATCAAATTTGGGAGGAGGGAAATTAAAGTTTATAACTCTCGAAAAAATGACCTAATAAAAAAGGTATGTGGACCATATTTTATAAAAATGCAAAATACCTGTATATTTTAGAGTATTAGAAAAATAGTTATAGCAAATATGTTACACATAGGCAAAGGATAATTATCTTTATTATGTAAAGAATTTATATCAGATACATACACACACACACAACACACACACATGCACACATAAATTCTTAAACTACTAGAATTTTTAAATGCTTGGAGAAAATACAATTAGGAGAAATGGTCAACATCATTAGATATTAAGTAAATTGAAAGGAAATAAAAAATACATACTATATACTCATCACACTCACAAATGTTATTTGTTTTAATAGTTGTTATGATAATTCTCCCCATATAGATAATATTAAAGCCTTCTCATCCACTAACGGAACATTAAACTGTTGGGCCAACCCACTAGAAAAACAATTTGATAACATGAATCAAGGTAGTGATATTCTTTAATGCACTGGTTTCCTTTCTCTAAACTACACTAAAAAATATTTCTAGTTATAAAACAGCCTTCATATATTTATCATAGTGCTCTTCATAAAAGCAAAAAAATGCTAACCAACCTAACTGTTCAACAACAAAGGAAGTATTAAGTAAATTATGGTACAATCATTAGATCTGGTATCATGAACCCTAAAAGTGATGCTTATGATAACTACATATGGAAAAGTATATTCTGTGTGATTTCCATATATTTAACTCTGTGTGAGAACATTCTGGAAAGAAACTCACAGAAGCACCAACAGCGCTTGTCTTTGCTCTATTGGAGACGTAGGAAGTACGTGTGAAGGTCACAAATGTGAGCTCTGAGTCCGAATGCCTGGGTTTAAATCCCAGCTCTGTCACTTGAGTAACTTTTTGACTTTGATACTGAGTGGCTATTGGAGTTCAGCAAGTTTGAAGTTCACCATAATTAGATTTCCCCATCAGTACACTGGTGGTAAAATAGTACCTACCTCCAGGGGTTTTTGTGAGGATTAAATATAATAACGCAAGTAAAGCACTGACAATGGCTGGCATGTGGTAAGAGCTCGGTAAGCATTAGCTATTTGCTATTTAAGTGAGAGAATCAATAGAGGCAGGCTTCTGCCTTTTCTTTTGCGTATCTTCCAAATCACCTTTTTCTGTCTTGAACATATTACTGTTACATTGGGAGAAAAGCAATAACTATTTTCCTAAAGGCCCTGAAAACTGGATCAGCCAGATTTTCTAGTCACGTAGATTCAGACTCTTAATTGCAGTATCACAGTATATAATCAAAGAATGGATACTTCACAGTTGCTGAGACCCAAGAAATGAAATTAGGGTTGCTGTAATACTTGAAATGAACTTTGTGTCTCATTTCCTAAGAGAAGGAGCCCATTTCATAAGAAGTTAGGATGAGCCTGTTTCCTTAAAGGACTGCTTGCTTCCTTTGGAAAAACGTAGGTTCACCCAGTGTTCTCTCCCCCTACACCGACCTCCAGCTTCTAGATAACTCAGTATTTCTCTATAAGGCACATGTTTTAGTAATAGCAGGGCAAAAATTTAGAAAATATTTACAATAATGGAATAAATAAATTTTCCTGGACAAGGAAAGTAAATTCGGGAGAGGCGGGGGGGAGTACATTGATTCAGTAGGTCTGTTGATTTCCAAACACTTCGAAAGCTACTGTGTGTAATTCAATTTACATTTTACAATTTACTGTGTACAATTTACAAAATACAATTTACTGTGTGTAATTCAATTTGCATATAAAGTTATTTTTAAAATATATTTTAAAGTCCCAGGAGCAGAAGGAAAATGAAGGGGAAAATTGCTTTCTCTTTCTCTTATTCCCCCGCCCCCCCGCCCCGTTAGTGTTCAGGGAAAATTTTTGGAAAAAGGTCTCTGCTCATTTTGGAGTCTTCTCTTGCCGGCAAGTAACAAGTCTGTACAATACAGTTGCCAAGGCAATATCGAGACCATGTAGACAGAAAGCATGGTGTACAGACAGGGAGGTGATGGAAATGGATTAACAATGTGAGCAAGAGGAATTTTTTTAATTGGAAAAAAATAAAATCATACTGCCCTTTAATAAGTGCTTGTGCTAGCCGTCCTAATATCCGTTGTTACCAAGGAAATTCATTATAGTAAGAGGGTTTTTTTCTACATTGCCTTGTTCATGGATACATGATTTGTCTCCCAGTTATGCCCCTATCTTTGTAACTCTGTACCGAGCCACGTCAAACTTGGTTCTACTGCATTTAAGTTAGACAAAGACATTTTTCATTTGCTAAAGCCAGAGACGTTTTTTCTTTAAGTCCTACTCGAAGCCCTGGATTCAGCCAGACCCTGGCAGATGGAAGAGACAGGCACACCCCTTGCTCCTAAAGCAGCACCAATATTTGCTGCTTAAATAAATGTACTCTCGTCAGACAGGAGTGACCACCAGCCAAATACTTCTTCATTCTCCTAGGACTGTTACTTCAGTTTTTAAAAGGGCTCAAGTTTTCTCCATCTTTTCTTTCCCCCTTCAGGTACAATCCTGGGATTTACCCTCCGACCATACAAAATGAGCTACCGAGAAGTCAAGTACTTCTCTTTCCCTGGGGAACTTCTGATGAGGATGTTACAGATGCTGGTGTTACCACTTATAATCTCCAGTCTTGTCACAGGTACCATATGCAGTGTTGTTTTTTTGTTCATTTGTTTGTCTGTTTGTTTGTTTTTTAAGTGTGCTTATTGCAAAAGATCGCTTAGAAAAGCAAATGCTTTAGGTTTCTGCTGGATGCATGCTCTGTTCTAGAAAAAAAAAAAAGTCCCTTCAAAAATGATGGAAAGGAGGCTTTAGTAATGCATGAATGATTATAACTCTCGTATTTTACCAATCACAAGAGGAAACGGATTTAAACAACCACGTAATCTAGTCTGCCTCACTACAAAAGAGGCACCCTGCTAAACCCTACACAACCAGCCTTCTCTGACCACAGCGATATAGTTGACAACAGCGTACAACAGGTCTGTTTTCTCACCCTCTTATCCCACCCAGATAACATCTGGTTGGACAGCCTATTAGCTATTGATGCAAGAATGCTTGTTCTCAGAGCCACCAGGACTTGAGCGGGAGCCTTCTTGGAAGCCTCATCAAGAGGTAATACCCACAACGCACTCACCAATTCTGCTGCCACCAACACTTTATCTTTTCCTGGTGAACCCGCATGATTTCATTTCCTTCTCCAGTTGTCCCCCACCCCCGTTACCTATGAGGCTGGTGGGAGAATGGGGAGGGGGCAGGGGATTTCCCCATCTGGATATTTTTGTCAGCTGACACTTGGATTCTCGAGGAGTGGAAGCTTTGCAGGGTAGGATCTATTTTCTGTGACAGTAAGATAACAATCGACTCCTCCATGGGAAATGCTTCAAGACTCATTTGTACACGTGACTGGCGAATACAAATGGAGCCAAAAAAAAAAAAAAAAAGGTTACTATACATTCCTTCCTGCCCACTCTTCTCTTTCCCCACAGCACACCTCTGACATGAAGAAAGAATGTCCATAGACACCGTCCCAGCAGGATGGTTTCTAGGTTTGTAGCTAAAGCCCAGAACTCAGGTATTACTGACCCTGTTCTCTTCTCCACCCGTGGCTCACTGTCCCTCCATGGGTACATCTCTCCACCTCTATGTGAGCTGGCTCCAAGCATCTTTCCCCTCCCAGGGAGTCCTCAAGGATATTTATAATCTCTTCTCAAGATCTCTGTGTAGTAAGAATTTCATAGCACAACTCAAAAGTCATAGGGCAAGATTCTGACTGCTGCATGCCTGTGAGGGCTGGCCTAACTTGGACAGGAACTATATCAGCTCTTCCCCCAATGCCTTGCGGATCTCTACTGGCTTCCACTTGTTCAGGTCTTTAAACAAGTGATTGCATGTACAGGAGGCTCCCATTGGAGGGTGAACTGCCCATAAAGCAATCATGTAGGCAGGATGATTGGGATGCTTGTTTCTGAAACAACCTGGTCCATTGCTGACCAGGGGGTAATCCTAGCAGTCCCAATTCTTATCACCAAAGCTAGATTCATGCTGACAGGACCTTACATTCTCATTTTATTATCCACGTGTTGACATTTTTCTGCGAAGCAAGTTCTTGCAGTAGCTCTTAGAGGACAGAACTCACATGCGCCATTTTATTCAGTGGGCAAGTGTCCCTCTTCATCATCCCTACTGGCCAGTGTCTGACTTGAGTCCCTACAGTCTTCCTGGATGCAAACTTGAGGGGTTCTGGATTCCTTTATACTGTCTTTCAGTATAGTATCTAAGTCCCAGTATCTAAATATTGGGACCAGTATTTAGAGGTTTCTGCTTTCTGATATCTGTGCTGAAAACCCACATGTTACCCTTCCAAGAGGAAAGCCCTCATTTGGCCCAATTAGAGAAAATATTATTTCCCCTTAATAGCGATCTTGCTCGACAATTACCTCCAAGTGGAATTTCCTGATATTTCTAATACTTAGTACATCAGCTTCGTTGAAGGAATACAAGCTGTCACTGAATAATTGTGCAGGAAAAAAAACCATGATGCAGTCTCTTTGCATGGTTAAAAAGAAATTTGTGGGAAAACCTTGGAAAAACTAGCAACATTTATAATATTGAAAGGAATTATAAGCTGCAAGCAACCAATATAAAATAAACTTTTAAAATGTAACCTACTTGTACGTTGGGGATGCTGCCGCTTGGGACCAGTAAGAGAGTCTCAGCCCTTTTCCAGGACTATGTTAAGGCAAAGGATATATGGGCACTGGGTGGCTCAGTTGTTTGCGCATCCGAGTTTTGATTTCAGTTCAGGTCGTCATCCCAGGGTCTTGGGATCAAGCCACGGTGAGTGTGGAGACTGCTTGTGATTCTCTCCCCGCCCTCCCCCCCACCTGGTCCTTCTCCCCAATGTGTGTACTCTCTCTCTCTCTCTCAAAAAAGAGAAAAAAAGGGGGGGGGATATAATTTAGTTTGCCAAAGATCTTTGTAAGGTATTAATCTCAAAGATTAATTTCCAAGCTACATAATATTTTGGATACTTATGATCAATTACAATGAACGATTGATTCAATAAGACTTTCCTTTAGGGTTTTAAATACGGTGATTCCAAACCAAAAAGGGGGCAGGGGGTATGTATGACCCTTTGGGAATGAGGAGGAAGAGGAGCCTCTACAAATTACATACATCCCTGGAGGACCCCTGTGTGTGTTGGGAGAAGCTCCTGGAGAATGTGTTGTCTAGGGAGGAAACAGAGTCAGGTCCATTATTTTAGAATGGAAAGGCATATTCAAATGCCTCCTGTGGCCAAGCAGGTGATGATTATATATGAAGCTGCCCTTTCAGGGTACTTTTTATTTTCTTTCTATGATAGAGAGAAATATCTTGTGTGTGTGACAGGGGAAGTAACAGGGACAAGTGTGATGACGAGTGGAAAGTGATCCAGCTGCACAATCGGATAGACAATGGGAGGCAAGGAGACTGTGGTGACCTGAAAAGTATCCGCTTCAGCCGATTGTTGCTCTGTGTCAACAAGGGCCAAATCTTCTGATTTTTTAAGAGGGTCCAGAAATCTAAAAAAACTTAAGAACCTCCTAATTTTTCAATGTTGATACAATTCACAGAACAAAACACTGCAAGCCAAACAAAGCTCCTCTACAGGCCAAATCCAACTCTTGGGCTAACAATATAAGAACTCAGGTGTGAATGTCGGTGTCATTCATTGTAAGAAATGCACTGCTGAGCTGGGGCGCCTATAGAGCTCTCACTGGGTTTCCCTTATGGCCTTATTCAAGTGTTGACAGTTCACACCAGAGCTCGAGTCAGTGTGCTGTCACGAAACATCACATTTATTGACACTTAAACAAATAGCTATTGGAAAACCTGTCCTCTCCATCTTCTGTGTCACAGTTGTGCTGATCTTTCCTGCACCTGATAGGAACACCAGAATAAGAACTCGGGGGTGATGCTCCCACAGAAAGTATTTCCCAATGGAAAAATGTTTGACAGACTTAATGTTTTTAAGTCAACAAGTCCCAGGGTCTTGACAGACAGAGATAGAAATGCATGAAGCCCTTACTACATGTGTTGGATTAGGTATTCTGTTTTAGAAGACTCTGTGCATTTTATTGTGCTAAAGTCACATTTAAACTCAGAAATCTAGGGGTGGCTGGATGGCTCAGTCAGTTAAGTGTCTGACTTCGGCTCAGGTCATGATCTCACAGCTTGTGAGTTTGAACCCCACATTGGGCTCTGTGCTGACAGCCTGCTTCAGATTCTGTGTCTCCCTCTCTCTCTCTGCCCCTCCCTCTCTCTCTCTCTCTCCCCCTCAGAAATAAATAAACATCAAAAAAAATTAAATTCCAAAATCTAAATTAGGTTTTCGTATTTGAAACATTTGTGTTTGTGAATTGTGGCTCTAAAGCTCCCATAAGCCATGCTCTCCTTTCCCAAATTCGAAATTCCAATCGTTCCAAATATCCTTGGTGTGTATTAGCAATTCCAGAAGCTGCCAGAGAGAAGCTGGGAGCGAGCCTAATGGCTAGATTTGTACTCAAGTACCTGTGTTTTTGAAGAGGAAGAGTAAGTCTGTGCCAACACACCACACAATAAAATGGGGGGTTGGCACCAATTTCTATTGATTTGGTCAGCAGAGGCAGCCAAACTAGATATTTCATGCCAGAAATATGAGTTGGTTTGGCTGCCTTAGCCTGATTAAATTCACTAGATAATAATTAAACTCCATTTCAGGTTGTACTTTGTAGACATAACTATCAGACACCTAGTGCTTTCTTCTTTTCTCATCTCTTCTTTTCCTCCTCAATCACTTACCTCGGAGGGAATCTTTTGTGTCTCCAGTTTTCTGGAAGCCGGGAGCACCACTTGACCAACGATCTCTGTGAGTTGGGTAAGAGTGTAAGTAAAGGGGAGTGGTAGGGGAATGTCAACAACAGTAGCAGCAGGGTCTGGGGCCTGGGGTAGGACACCCTGGATTTGAGATTATAAAACAGGTGAAGTTTATCTTTTCTCACTCATTCGTCCATTAATAGCTATTTTTTGAGTTCTTGCTATGTCAGACACTGAGCTAGGCACAAGAGATACATGAATACAAAGATATCGTCCCCAAGAGGATGTATGTTGGGTGGAGAGGGAGAGCTTCCCTGCATCTCTTAAATCACACAATATACGCAAGCAAATCCTAATTCCAACTGTAAGGGGGTAAGGCTGGTCCTCTGTTAGGTGACCTCTTGTTAGGTGGCCACAGGCTGCACTCTGAGCCACCAGTTTGCTGCAGCTGATACAACGCCTGACCCAAACCCAGCCCGTATTAGCAAAGGGTTGGCTCCAGGTCACTGTCTGTACTTAGTCACGTGACATCTGGAGCACTGGGTGCAATTCTGGGAGTGGAATAACAAGGGAGGGCAGCCAGGGCAACGAGAAAGACATTTGACTGATTTTAGGAACATGATTCCAAATCTGATATTTCAAGTCATGGCATCTCCATCTCAAAGTTACATGGGTACCACTCCTATTCTCATTTACTTAGAATGTTCTTGAAATCCACATGCGTACTTTTCTTCCAATGTTTCTAATCATTACAGAAAGTGGAAACCTGTTACTAGTCTAGTGAAGGAGATAATAAATTACAATGTAATAAAGTTCTGGATTGCTTCTGTGCCTGCCAAAGGTCTTGGGAGCCTGAGATCTGTGCTCTCATTGTTTAAAAAGGTGTGTGTTTTGGAGGGGGGGGGGCGGGTGTTAATGAGGTGTTAAATGCATTTTAGCACCACAATAAGACTTGTCTTTCCTGTAACACAAAGACTAAGAGAGAATTGAAAGAATGACTTTCTCACTATGTGATTTAATATTAATTAAGGAGGGGTTTCTATCCCACCAGAACAAATAAATACCACTGTATTTATCCCACTTTGGAAAACACTGCATCGGTCCGTCTAGTCTCACAGTATCTCCTCCAATTTATTGTCTACCTTCTGCCTAGACATTCCCAAGGACAAGGGGTGCCTGGGTGGCTCAGTTGGGTAAGCATCCGACTTCGGCTCAGGTCATGATCTCACAGTTTGTGAGTTTGAGCCCCGTGTCGGGCTCTGTGCTGACAGCTCAGAGCCGGAGGCCTGCTTTGGATTCTGTGTCTCCTTCTTTCTCTGCCCCCTCCCGACTTATGCTCTGTCTCTCAAAAATAAATACATGTAAAAAAAATTTCTTTTAACTTTCCCAAGGACAAAAGATCTTTGGAACCCATTAGTCCTTGGAAAACTAACAATTCTTTTTGTATGCAAAATCAAACTTTTTTTTTTTTTTTTTTTGAGAAAGAGAGAGAGTGCAAGCAGGGAGAGGGGCAGAGGGAGACAGAGAGAGGGAGAATGAGAATCCTAAGCAGACTCCATGCTCAACATGGAGCCTGACGCAGACTCAATCGCACGACCCTGGAATCATGACCTGACCTCAAATCAAGAGTTAAGAATTGGACATTCAACCGACTGAGCTACCCAGTCACCCCCCCCCCAAACAAATAGTTTTAAATCCAGAAAAACAAAACATCACCTGCCTGCTTGTAATTCCTCATCTGTGTGATAAGCTCTGTGACATAACTCTGTCACATATTCCTTAGGCAGCATCCTTCCAAATCTGTTGACCAATGTACTTGGTGGAACATGGGACTTAACTATAGTTAAGGCCAAGAAGCTGCCATCACCAGCAAAGGACTCTTTTGCCTGAGAGAATAAAAGAATGATAAATGTACCTCAAAGTATATCCTTTCGGTTTCAGACAAATGGCAGGTACAATAAGAATAACCTAAAGTTTTATCATTTCTTTGAACGTGAGAGGGCAAAAACTGAGCTAGACAATGCCTAATCAGTTACTTGGGCATATGAAGGGTTTGTCAAGGGCTTGCAAAAATGAAAGCCAAAATGACTTAAGAAAAATTCAACATTTTGGGGCCCCTGGGTGGCTCAGTCGGTTAAGCGTCTGACTTCGGCTCAGGTCATGATCTCGCGGTCCGTGAGTTTGAGCCCCTCTTCGGGCTCTGTGCTGACAGCTCAGAGCCTGGAGCCTGTTTCAGATCCTGTGTCTCCCTCCCTCTGACCCTCCTCCGTTCATGCTTTGTGTTTCTCTGTCTCAAAAATACATAAACGTTAAAAAAAATTTTTTTTTAAAAGAAAAATTCAACATTTTAAACTATTGATTGTCATGGCTCTGGGTATAGATGATGCCTGTTTGAAATACCCCAGGCATTAATGTATGAGAAAAGGGACTGTAGATGTCTCCCTTTTTCCCCACGCGTACATTTTGTGGAAGAAACAAAAGTGTCTGTCTTGGGTGGGGAGGAGGTTCTTGGGGCCTCCCTTTCATTCTCTGTAAAATGAAGGTGATAACAGTACCTATGTCATGGGTACCTATGTTGTGAGCATTTACGCCTGGCACATAGCATGTGCTCAATTAGTGGAAGCTTTTGGCAGTAATAGCATCAGTGAGAGCTGTCCTGGTGGTCTGCTTTGTATAAATCAAAATTCTAGGGCAAGAAGAGACAGTTTCAGTCAGAGGCAGGTAACTAAGCCTCCAGATTGCACATGTCTCATGTGTGATCCTTCCAGCCATCACTTTCCTATTAAAGGTAAATTGAAGAGGGGCACGTGGGTGGCTCAGTCAGTTAGGCGTCTGACTTCGGGCTCAGGTTATGATGTCACCTCTTTTGAGTTCAAACCCTGCATCAGGCTCTGTGCTGACAGCTCAGAGCCTAGAGCCTGCTTCAGATTCTGTGTCTCCCTCTCTCTCTGATCCTCCCCCACTCACACTTTGTCTCTCTCTCCCAAAAATAAACATTAAAAAAATATTAAAAATAAATAAATAAATAAAGGTAAATGGAAGAAACCATGAAGTTAATCGAGTAACAACATGGGAGCCAGAGAGAATTCCTTCCTCACCGCTGGAGGGGATTACTTTCTGCCCTGCAGCATGGGATGTGATTACCTTATCACAGCTGCATAATTCTAAATATTTTCATTGGTTATACAACTCTCCATCCCAGTCTTTCCTGAGACACTGGGGCCCAGTGTGTGGCACTCTGGAATCCACAGGGCAGCGAATTCCACACGCAGTAAGCAGAGCTTTTCCTGCAAACTAGACCTTTAGACAAACTGAGTCTCTGTCTCAACACGTGAAAAGTCTTTGTGGTGGCCTTGAAACAAGCCAGCCAGAAAGAAGCTTCAGCCCAGCTCATCTGAAGCCAATAGGCTGGTCCTGCTTTATTTGCTGTCTAGAGCTGCTTAGAAACATTGGAAAGTAGGCAAGTAATGTCCATCTAGAAAAGAACGTGGTAGAGTAAAATGGGAAGACCCATCCATGGGGTAGAGATCACCTGGCCTTTTTTTTTTTTTTTTTTTTTTTTTTGGCACCATATTGAAAGGAAATCTGAGTAATTATTTTTAAAAACTTATTTTAAAAAATGTTAGTGGATTTGGGGTTTTGTTGAGATGTAGACCAAATCATTTAAGTCTGGCTACCTCAGAAAAAGTCTACCTTTCTATTACAGACAGCTTCATCCAGTAAGCATTTGTAGAGGCTTTTTATGTGCCAGCCACTTTTCTAGGACCTAAAGATACCAAAATGAAGACGACAAGGCCCCTGACTTCAAGAAGTTCAAAGTCTGGTTGGGAGATAGACTTGTGACTGCAATATGAGGAGGCAGTGGTGACCCAGGCAGGATGAGCCCAAAGTATGCAGGGAGCAATGGGAGCATCCCTGTTCCAGACTCTCCAGTGTTCCAGAAACAAGTGCTCCCTAGCAGGAAACCAGTGCTCCCTGGCAGGAAACAACTCTGTCAGCCAGAGAGAAGGAGCATTTGTTAATTGTTGCTCCTCATTGTTTTCCTCACACCTGACTCTTGCACCATTAAATACAGTAAGAGCCAGGGGTGGGGCCCTGTGGGTTTCCCAGTAAAAATCACCCCCTGGGAATGTGGCCTCACAGATGGGAAGTCTGAGAGAAGAGTCTCCTGACAGGGTTTTGACCAGAAAAACTTTCCCTTTCAGAGGGGAGCCATTCAGCTTACAGGAGGCGAGCCAGGAGACCTGAAGCTGTCCTAGCTGGAAGGCAGGCAGAGGGGACACCATACAGCCTGGCACCCAGGGCGGGAATCCCCCCTCCACACCTCCAGAAGGTGGCTGTCAGCTGCCACCTGAACATTCCACTCTCAGATGGTCCAAACTGTTGAGCTAAAATCTGTCTCCTGTGAGGTCTGCCCACTAGTCCTAATTGTGCCACATGGAAAAATGAAGGATGAGAGTTCTTCCAGTCAAAAGACCCCTAAACACAGGCCAAGTGTCCCAATTCTTCACCACTCTGGTTGCCCTCCCTTGGACCCCACCCACTCCCAGACTTGAACTCAGTGCTCCACATGTCATATGACTGGGTAGGGACAGGGACATGGACCTAACCCTCTGATCATACTGGCTGGGTTTTGTTCAGCTGTTGTATCAAACCATTGGCCCAGAAGAGTTCAGCCTGATCACCTAACCCCTCAGAAATGAATGCCTGTGAAAATATGTTTGTGGTAAAAATGGAACAGTTCTTGAGCTGAAAGATCAGAGGCCACAGGCTCAAGGCTCTGTGTCAGATGCAACTTTCCAGAAGGCTTGGGTCTGCATGAGGTGGGAGCTCTTATCTATAAATTGCAGCATTGTCAACTTAACCTGTGGTTTTGATCAGTTCTGTGTTGTAGGAAATTTTTGAAAGTCTCTTTTAAAAAAAATTAAAAAGAAGGAAATTTTAAAAGCTTCCTTTAAAATTGAACCATTCTCTAAGAAAAATAAGATTTTTCCCCCTTATATTTATATTACCAATCTAATGATTTCCTCAAACCACTGTAGAACTATAGATCTGTGGGAGGCGTTGGGAATAGATGTTTTTCTTCTGTTCATGCGATCAGTAATGGCTTCCAAGAGAGTAAGTTACCAGATAAATGCTGACTGGAGATTTATGGTCAAGGACTGGAAGTCATGGGTGGGGGCTGGGGGCAGGGGTGTGTCCACAGCGACATGCCATCTTATGCACCTCTCACTTCTGCAGTTCACATTCTGAGAGTCTGTACTGTCCCATCCAGGTTAATTACACTACATGGGACATAGTCCCCTGGCCATCACCCACCCCTCCCCTCCCCCTGAGATTCTTCAATTAATTGGTCTGAAACGGGGCTTGAGAATTGATGTTTCTCTATAGTGCTCCAGGTGATTTTACTGGGCACCCAGGGTTGAGGACCTCCGCTTTACAGTTTTTCTAGAATCGTTCTTTGCAGGTATGACCACTGAGGCTATACCTTATTAGTTCAGATACCCCATCTTCCAGGAAGCTCTTTCTGGTTTTTCCCTCACCCCTACTAATGCATGCTCCCAAAGGCATTATTTATTCATTATTCCATTTATTTATTCATTTATTCCATTATTTATTCATTATTTATTCCATATGATTTTAGTTAAACTCATTTAAATAAAATGAATGCTTACCATTTGTATGAGCAAAACAATATAGAAATATACAGAGCAAAACATGAAAGTACTCCCAAACACAAAGACACTCAGTCTATTGATTCTCATTTGAATAGACTTCTGCTAGGAGAACCGCATACCCTGAAAATGTTTGGGTACCTGTGTTCCATTATGAAAGACTTGTCTGTGTCCCAGAAAGCCAAGTAAAAAGATGCTGGAATGTCTATCAACGGACACACACACACACACACACACACAGAATTTCTACTGCCAGACAAGACTTTCTGTGACAATGTCATGGATTGTATGTCTCCAGGGCACGCTAAGTATCCTGTCATCTCTCTGTTCAGTGTTTAGAGAGCATCTCCTGATAAGCAGAAAGAAGATTTTGTGATGGGATTACTCTCTGCTGGAGGATTGATCTGCCGGAATTATCTAGCCAATTTTGTTTCTGGCTGGAATCTAGGTTTTTACGTTTTAAAACCTTTTTAAAACTTTTTAGCTGCCTCATGGAGAAAATGTTTGCAATAGTCTCAGATCTCCAGGTTGCAAGGCAGCACACAACCATGATCACACTTGTCTTACTAACCCATCAATATCTACAATATCTGTGTAACACTGTTTTCAAATGTTTGTTTCCAGGACTTCCTCATGTGGGGAAAGAGGTTTTGCCATCTGTGTATGTATGTATGTATGTATGTATGTATGTTTGTATGTATGTATGTATGTATGTATGTATGTATGTGTGTATTTTAAACAATTGCTTGAGTTTCTTCTACCCAAGTTTTCTTCAGAGGAAAGAAAATTCCTCTAAATTGCTAAGAGGGTTTCCTTTCACAGGGTACTGCAGGAAAGGTGGCCAGTGTCTGAGTTCTTTAATTCTAGAGATGAGTAAACAAATCAGAAGGAGCTGTTGGCTAATGTCTTAGGAAGAATTCTATAGGAAGAGCAAGATAGGTCTCCTAGATCCAGCCTGCTAAGACAGCATCCATATTACCAGAACTTGTCAGTACTTTCCAGAAAAAATATCTGTATATATACACACACAATCTTGTTTCATCTGTAATATCCCTGGATCCCCTCCCCGATCTACACTGTGTCCCACTACTGGATTATTTTGAAGCACATGCCAGAAATTTCATTACATTTCTGAAAGCAAAGAAGACATAAGACAGGTATAATATTTTAAGATGATACATATTTTATGTTTCTTTAATGTCCTATGCCATCCCTCAACATACACACATATACCCCAAGAGCTGTCAATCACTTGAAGACAGTTTTGCCAACCAAGCTCTTTACTTTCCTTCCATTCGTGGTACAGACTTCTCTACCGGTGTTTTACATGAATTACCAAAACGCTTCTGCAGACAGAGCATGACACGTCTTTAGTAGGGGATGATGCAGTAGATGCTTATGCTATGAAATTTGGGGGCACAATTTTTCCTTAGAGCACAATATGAACACAATATGTGTACGTGCACACATAGCTTTGTATGTTTGTTCTTTTTTCCAAAGTCCTTCTAACTCAAAAAAGTACTGTAGTCTTACAGTGCCTCAACTGTTGCTAACTCTTTTAATTTACAACTTTTCCAGAATTTGTTTTTCTACTAGATTATTTGTAAGTAAGCTGTAATGTGAATGCAGTGTTCTTAAAGGTGTTTGTGCTAAGAGGTGAAGTTTCATTATTTTAAAGCCATTTACCTAAAAGTATGTCACAAAAGTTTCCCAAATTATAATATAGGGATACATAACAAGAAAAAAATCCTTAATATCAGCATACACACTAAATATTTAAGAAAAAATGGAAACATTAGTAGCTTCCATCCTGGACTCTTGCCATGTTTTTTTGTTTGTTTTAGAATCAACTTCAGGAGTCTTCTCTTGAGACATATGCTTAATGACATATCTGCAAGCATTCCTTTTTGGCATGGACTCTGAACATAGTTTTAGAGCCAGGCAATGTAGTAGTTCTTAATCACATTTAGAAATAACAAAACGAAAATTCATAACGCTTTTATGGGTACATGAAAAATGTTTACATATTAAATTCTATATGATATAGGAACACATTTACTATGAGATAGTGTGACTCTTATGCAGTATAAGGGAAAAACTGTATGGGGCGCCTGGGTGGCTCAGTTGGTTAAGGGTCTGACTTTTGGTTTCAGCTCAGGTCATGAACTCACGGTTCGAGCCCCACGTTGGGCTCTGTGCTGGCAGTGCAGAGCCTGCTTGGGATTGTCTCTTTCCCTCTCTCTCTGCCCCTCTCCCACTTGTGCTATCTCTGTCACTCTCAAAATAAATAAATAAATAAACTTAAAAAAATTTTTTAATAAAAAATAAAAACTAACAACATATTTCCATGTACAGTATAAGCTATTAAACCTAAGCATGATTGGCAATTTTAAATCCTCTAATACCATATAGATATAATAGTTTATGGTTTTCAAGCCCTTTTATCTGCTAGCATTCAGATCAGTAGAAGTTAAGAAAGGCTTAAGAAAACTTTTTGGTGGAAAATCTTAAAACTGAGAGAATTCAACCTGTGGACTTTAATCTGTTCATTGCTTTTCCCTTTGAATTGAGCACCCAGCAACATTTGATTTTAGGAGAAAACATTCGGGTTTAGCTTACAACACAGGTATCCAATGGGAACATGGCTTGAAGTCTCTATATAATTTCCTATCAAATAAACATCTGAACAGTAATTCAACAACTACCAAGTGAGGTTAGGTGCCTGAGAAGTGCTGCATATACACGTACGCACACTTTGCTTATGTGAAAGACAGTTACATCACAACGTGTTATCAGACTTTCAACTGCTAGAGTCTCTTGCTGCAAAACATTACCACCCACCACTAACCTTCTCCTTGTTCCTTAGAATGAGAGAAGCTAGGGGCATCTGGCTGGGTAAGTTGGAGGAGCATGTAACTCTTGATGTGGGGGTCGTGAGTCTGAGCCCCATGTTGGGTGTAGAGATTACATACATACATGCGTACTTATATACATAAAATGATAGAAGCCATTTTATGAAGGGGGTTCTTTTACTTCTATGAAGCCCCTAAAATTACTTATTGGTATTGGTAGATTTATGCTTATCTTATTTCAAAGTGGCACTTACTGTTTTGTTTTGTTTTTTTTTTAAGATTTTATTTTTAAGTAATCTCTACACCCAACATGGGGCTTGAACTCATGACTCCAAGATCAGGAGTCGTGTGCTCTTCTGACTGAACCAGCCTAGCGCCCCTTTTAAGATGGCACTAATTTTTTTTTAATAGTTTTATTGAGATGCAGTTCATATGCATGCACTTTGTGTGTGTAATTCAATGGCTTTTAGTGTATTCAGAGTTGTGCATCTATCACCATAATCCATTTTAGAACATTTCATCACCCCAAAAAGAAACCCCACACTCCTTAGCCATCATCCCCTAATTATCCCATTTCCCCAGCCCTAGGAAACACCAATCTATTTTCTTTCTCTACAGATCTGTGTATTCAAGACATTTCATCTACATGGAATTTTACAGTATATGGTCCTCTGTGACTGGCTTCTTTCACTTAGTATATCTTCAAAGTTCGTCCATGTTGTCACGTGTATTAGTATTTCATTCCCTTTTATGGCCACATAATATCCCATTATATGGACATACCACAGTGTCTTTATCCATTTATTAGTTGGTGGACATTTGAGTTGTTCACTTTTTTTTTTTTTTTTTTTGCTATAATGAATAATGTTGCTAACGACATTTATGGGCATATGTTTTTATTTCTCTTGGGTATATACCTTGAAGCAGAATTGGTAAATCATATGGTAACTCTGCTTGATCTTTTGAAAAACTGTCAGACTGTGTTCTGTATTAGTTGCACTATTTCACATCCCCGCCAACAGTGTATGAGAGTTCTAATTACTCCACATTCTTGTCAGCATTTGCTATTCCTTGGGTTGAGGGGGTGGGTTTTTTTGGGGTTTTTTGTTTTTTGGGGTTTTTTGTTGTTTTTTGCTTTTACCTGTAAAGATTCATATTTTAGCTAAAACTTTTGAAGTCCTAAGATATGTAGTCTGGGCATTATAATTATGCGTTTTCATTTCAAAAAGAGAAAAATTCAAATATTAAGTCTTTGGCTATGTTAAAATATTATTGAAATCCCTTAAAATGTATGTAGACTAATCAGTTATAACTTTTGGCTACATTAAAATATAATGTGTTAATTTCTTGAGTTACAGTGAATAAAAATAAAGTTAATTTTTAAAATGTCAGGTGACACAACAATGTGAATATACTTAACACGACTGAACTATACATTTTCAAAGAGTTAAGATGGTAAATTCTATATGATTTTTAACACAATTTAAATTTTTTCTTAAATCAGGTGTAACCTCGTAATGTCAATTCTTTTGGAAGACGCACTCTAAACGGTTGTTTGCTCCTTGTTCTAACCTACCACGGCTAGAGTTTTAACACAAAGCTTTCAACAGACTGCTTGGGTCAGAGAACTTTCTCCCCATGCCTAATTTTCACTTTTGGAGATATGGAGTATAGATACTCGGGTGAGCAGAATGTAAGTTCTCCAAGGCAGTGATCAGATAATCTCTCTAAATCGACACATTCCTCAGCCGCCCCAGTGGTTGTGCTGAAGGCGTGGTTGGGGGTGAGGTTGAGGAAGACACAGACTGAAGCAAGAGAACCTCTGGATGACAGAGTCGAGCCCCAACCCCCCCACACCCCTCTCCCCACCGACTCAAGGAGTGCGGACGCCAAGACGGAGGTGCTGACACAACGCCCTAGTGTCAGTGGCCTGGTACATCTTGATTTACAGAATGGCCTCCTGCCCCGGTGGTGAGAATTCTGTTCAGATCTTTTACAATACTATTGAATTACATATTTCTTATCATTCTTTTGACTGTGAGCTATAATTCCAGGTGAATTGTTTTCCATTCAGAAAGTAAATGTTTGCTCTCCTGAGGTGTCTGCACTTGGGGGATGCAACAAGAGTCCCTGTAATTGTGTTTTGGGGGCACCCCGCTTTGTCAAGCACTAGTGAGATCTCAAATCCAAATCTTAACTCTGCATCTTTGAAGAATTACTTCTCCTGCCTCTTGACCTGGAAGAGCCAGAATGAAGTTTGCAACTGGCCATTCTCAGTCACTTGGAGGATTGTTTCATTCAGCTTCCACCTAATTTCTTGAATTCCCAGCAGTGAGTTTTACTTTTGCTTGATGAGCTGATTTGTCATGATCCTGATTATTGCTAACTTTTATGCCTGAACAGGGTTACAGCCCAAGCAACTTCTTGTGTTGATGTTGATTGACATCCTTTTACAGATGTAGACATAATGTATGAGTTAGTTGTAAGTCATTCCTTTGTGTTTCATTAAAGAAACCCCCTGAAGACTCTTTGGTATAAGTTAAATTTAAGCCACTGAACACTTTTTACAAAAGAATAAAACGATATTATTCAAGGAAAACGAAAGATGTTTGGGTCTTTTGAAGTTACCAGCAAGAAGGGCAACATGGGTGCTGCTGCTGGACACAGGGTGGATTTTTGGTCTGACCAAAGGAACTCTGGAATTGTAAAGAACACCGATAGAGTATTACATGAACTATCCTTGATAACAAGGGCTGGGTTTTTTTCACTAACAATTGGTTTCCTCTGTTTATTTTGCTGTTTCAGATTATCCTTTCTGTGTTGAAATCCACACAAGGGGCATAAGATTAAAACCCTCGAAAAATAAACAAAATATCCCAAGCTTTTTGGAAATCTAAATGTTAGACATTGTTCAGTAATGTCTGCCCCCTGTGGTTGGACAAAACCACACTCTGGTATGTGTGTTGGCTTTATTCTCCTGCCCTGTGATTTGCTTTTGGTGGCTCAGAGCCAGAGTGGCCTCTCCAAATGCAAGCTTCATGAAGGCAGACAGTGTGCCTCCACTTTGATTAAGCTGCGTAGTCAGCCTCCTCTGTAGGTGTCCCCAGCCCCACTCCCCCACACAGTGCTGTGGAGCAGTTGTCCACGTTGACAATGACAATCTAACCTGCCTACTGGGAAAGGGGAATTGGATATTAGAAGGAAAACAATTTGTGGCATCATATTTGTGGTCTCTTTAAGGAGAAAATTCCACCGAGTGGTTCCTAAGTCTTTGAAAACTTTCTACTTCAATATTTTTTATTTCAAGAAATAGAAATTACTCACTTTACTCATGAATACTGCTCAAAAAAGGAATTTTTGAGGGAAAAAAAGATCTCTTGAAACTCTGCAGGTACAAGTAATTCCTGCAAGGGGGAGTACAAATAGTGTCCGCGAGGGAAGCAGAGGCAAAGGCAAAAATTTTAAAGAACCACAGATCACCCCGTGTTCATTGTGCTATTGGGATAAAAGACTTAGGGATAGAACTGGTCCCATGGGGTGTTTCTCACTGAAGTCATCTCTGTCCACAGCCCAAAACGCATCTGTTCTGATAAACTATACATCCCAGATGACATCATGTTATAAAATACGTATTTGTCAAGAATTGTGATGGAATTAGACTCTGCCCACATCATACTCACACAAGAGATGCAGAGAAAGCTGCATGATTCTGCATGGCTAAGGTTTAACTTTCATTTGTTTTCTTTAATTAGCCTATTGGAAAAATGTAGTTCTTCTGTGGTAGTTTCAAGTAAGAATCTAATTTGATCATTTTCCTCTTAAAATATTTTATGAATCCTGTGAGTACTCAGCAAACACTCACTGTTAACCAATTTCCATTTTCAGCCACATGCCAATCATAATACAACTTTTTAAGGGGACTTGAATGAAATAATTTAATTAATTTTAATGCACAAAAGGCAAAATTAGCTGCCATGAATTTCTCTGGAGCAAAGCATACTCAATCCTTCCAAATAAATGTTTTCATTTTTGACATTCAACCAAGATACACTCAAATTCAAACGTATCTTTTATTAAGTAAACATTTTCTTTGGCATTCAGAATTCCAAACTTTGCTCAGCAAAGAGAGAGAGAGATGAGAGAGAGAGGAACAGAGATCAAATCCATTAAAGCAAATTTAATCAATTTTACTTTGGTACAGTATTCCTGCCAATCTACCCATTTGGTCTACTTACACTGAAGAATATATAAAAATTAAGGTAAAATCAGTGCTTCTTTCATGGAAAGAGATTTTTGGTCAGCACCAGAAAAAGGCAGATTGTGGTCAAATTTTGACCGAAAGGCTATTTTCTTAACAAACATCCAGACTCCAATTATCCATTTTATTTTATTTTTACAACTGAAATCAGTTTTTGAGAAAAGGCAGCAGTCATAACCATTATTATGTGGTACAAGAGAGTGGTTTCTTTTATCACAATGTATCACAGTAACTTCATGGCTTTTTTTGTTTCTTGTTTTTAATTCATGCCAGCCTTTATGTGGAGAAGGCTAAAATAGGCTCTGAGAGCTATGGGTTTATGGTGAGCATTTAGAATCATGCTATTTGAATTGTCTATTATTTTCTATAGCGTTATAAAATTAGGATTAATGTATGATATTCTGCATTTCTGTGTGATCGCTTAGAATTTTCTTTCAATTAAGGCATTAATCAACTTCAGACTTACCATTTGGTTTGTATTTATCCTTTTTTATTTTGAGGATCAAACACATAGATATGTAGGAAATAGTATTTTATTCCTCTAAATACCTTTCCATCATTAAGTTTCTAAAAATTAATGCACTGTCTCCATGTTGAAATTTTAAATATCTGTATATTTGATCATTTTATATACAGACGAGACTAGCCACTCTGAGCAACAAATTTAAGTTTCAAAAATTTAATTTAGAAACTTTTCAAGGAATTTTGAGTTTTGTGTCAAGACATTTTTACTGATGACTAATATAATTTGGAACACAGTTCTTAAATTAATTTGAGCCTGCAAAATGTACCATTTTTGCTCCCCATAATTAATCAGATCTTAGAACAACCTCCCAATGTTTTCTGTACTGTAGCTCATACTGTCTCCCCCTCTGTGCAATCTGAGTGTTTGGCTTTTACAGTGTTTGGTTCCCCTGAGAAGGTATTCATGGTTTCTATGGGCTTTGTTCACAATCATGGCATTCTTGGAGGATAAACCCTTTGGCCTTCTTGTGACACTGAGCTACTGATACCAGCCTCCCACATGTACAGATAGCTGAAATCCACATTCAAAAAGTGCGACCTCATCAGGAAGGGGGCTTGAAAAGAACTTCTTTAAGCATGAGCAGGCCCACTGTGTTACTGGTCTTTACAGACGAGTATTCTCTCTCTTCTTCCTTTCAACCACATACATTGTCGAAAGACTCAATGTCGAAAGTGCAGGATTTGATCTCTCATGACTCCAGCTGCATAAATGACCTGTGGTTCAAGGGTTACTAAGATTTCAACAGAAGGAAAAAAATATGAAAACAAAAAACCATTCAAAAGAAACACCGCAAATATACACTTTTACATACATATAATGAACAGCCCTAATTGTACAGTTCAGTTATTGTAGTCTTTATGTGTGTTTAATTATAAAAGTCACCAAGTCAATCCTAGCTGAACGAACTTATCTGATGAGCTCATGGGTAAAAGAGTTCTCTGTATTTTTTATCTCTATCAGGAAAAATGGACAATTGGCTTAAATTCCTATTTTAAGGATTCTCGAAGAAAAAAACAATCCTATCTTCTGTTGATTCCTAAGATCGAGACTGAAAAGTGTCACAAAGAACAGGGCTCTAGCCTATCTGTAGTTCATTATTTGTTAAAAAAAAAATATATATATATATATATATATATATATATATATATATATACACACACACACACACACACACACACACATTCCTCCTATCTCCTTCAGGAACTTCATTCCAGTAGATTTGTTCTAAAACAATTTCCGACTGTTGAAAGATCAAGGTAGAGTTCACTTGGAAAAAATATCCTAAAGGAAAGTCCAGATGAATGGTTCTCAAAATCTGTCCAGTTCCAACCTACTTGAGGGATAAAACTCGCTCTTCTTAGTGATTAATAGTAGCTAATATATTTGTTTGTTTTGTTGTGTCTGTTTTTGGTGTGGGGGGAGCAGAAGGAGCTATGTAAACTTGTGTAGCTTAAAAGGGCCCTAAAGATTTTTCTGATACCCTGATACTCATTTTCTCCTCTTCCCAACCCTTGAGAAAGATGTGCCTTCCCAATTGAGAATAACTGTGCATTTTTCAAAACTAATGAATTATAAAATGCTCCATCATGGATTACTGTAGTGCATTTAAAATTTACTTCAAAGCCTTTAGGGTTATTGATTTCACTTTCAGTTTCTTTTCAGGAATAAACTACTGGGTAAACTGAAAGTCAAGTCTAGGAATGTCAGCCTACCTCACTGTTTTTATATGGGGCATGCAAGTCTTAGTGCAGCGACAGGTGGGGAAATAAGATTAAATGTTAGATGAACTGGTTCACTTTTTCTACCTTGACCTCTAGCTCTGGGATGAGAACGAAAGACTTTTCTCCTTGATACAGGATAGGGACTTTATAGTGTGAGGGAAAGTAGTTTCCGGTAGAATCACTTATGTCTAAAAAAGAGAGTTCTTTGCCCAAAACATAGTTATGCCCATTATCATTTGTTTAGAAATTAACAATAATCTCTTAATAATATTATCTAGTCCATTTTCAAATAGCCCCATTTCTTTTCTCCCTTTCTTTTTCCAGTTTATTAATTTGAATCAAGCCACGTCTTATGTTGGAAATGTTTTGTATCCTTTAGATTTGTTTTTTATGTTTATTTGTTTTTGAGAGAGAGAGAGAGCGTGTGTGCATGCACATGCACACGAGTGGGGTAGGGACAGAAAGAGGGAGACAGAGGATCCAAAGCGGGCTCTGTGCTGACAGTAGAGAGCCTGATGCAGGGCTCGAACCCGGGAGCCCGGAGATCATGACCTGAGCTGAAGTTGGACATTTAGCCGACTGAGCCACCCAGGCTCCCCTGTTTTGTATCTTTTAAATCTCTTGATCTATAGTTTCTCTCTCTCTCTCTCTTCACCACTCTCTCTCACTCTCTCCCACTCTTTTCTTTTGCAATTTGTTTGTTGAAGAGACTAGATGGTTTGTCATGTAACATTAGCTTTCCACATCTGAATTTTGCTGATCATATCTGTCTAGTGTTTTTGACTTCTTTCTCTGTCTCTCAGACCATGATTTTAGGTCAAGAGATTCACAAACAGGTACAAGCACTAGAAGTCTATAACACAATAGAGACCTTGAAGAGCCTTAGTGACCATAGCTCTTAGGAGCTGGTAGAACTCAGTTGGCCAGAGAATATTGAGTTAGGCAGGGCTACCCTTTGAGAATGCGATTCTTTCATTTGTTTCAAAGTGGGCATGAGATGGGGCTCAGCCACCTGGGTGGCTCAGGTCATGACCTCACGGTTTGTGAGTTCAAGCCCCTCATGGGGCTCTGTGCTGACTGCTCAGAGACTGCTTGGGATCTCTCTCTCTCTGCCTCCCTCTGCCCCTCCCCCGCCTGCACACAAACGTGTGCATGTGCTCTCTCTACTCTCTCTCTCTCTCAAAACTAAATAAATAAAACTTAAAAAAAAAAAATGGGCATAGGCTACAGAATGAGTTACCAGGTATGTGCATAACTAGAATTGTATACAAAATAAACTTAAAGGCCCAGTAAAGACCTCATAATTCTAAGCTCTCCTCTCTGCCTAGAAAGGACCCACAGGTCCCTTCCAAGTTACTAAGATTTTAAAACGGCTGGTTCATTATTATGAAGATGGTGAGTTCATGTAGAATAAATTTATTCCTGGGGGAAGAATGTAAATATTGGAGGGGGAATTCAGCAATTTTCAATTTAGAAAGAAAGAGAAGGAAAACTATTATAAAGGGGTTTTGCTGTTGTTGTTTTATCAAAGTGAAATGTAGAAACCAGAAGCTACGGCAGAAACTTAGTCTCCTCCTCTGGTTCCTCCCCATCCCCAGGCTTGTGGATTCTACCTCCTTAACTCTGACTTCTGCCTCTGGCCTCCGCCCCTGCCCTAGCCCAGACAAAACCGGCTCAGTCCTAATCTACAGTATCAATTCCCCTGCTCTGTCCCCCTGCCTGCTTTTTTGCATGAAGAGTATAGAGTCTAACTAAAGAGTTGAGTAACTCTGAGCTTACCCCTCACATTGCTTTTGGAATAAAGGTCAGTTGTGCGTATGTCTTCTATGGCTTCTGCCTATCCCTTTCCATCTCATTTCTCACCTCCCGTGTCAAATCTTCTCCAGCCTCTTCACCTGAAAGCCCTCCTTACCTTCAGGACTTACCTGGGATGTCACTTCCTCCAGAAACCTTTCCTACCCTTGCAGTGTGACCAGCTGGCCCCACTGTCATTCCCCACTTCCTCCAGCCAACTGTAAGTTTTATGGAAGCAAGGAATCATTTTGTTTGGTCCTCATCCCCTGGGAGGCTGGCAACAATCATTTTCGGAGATCCCAGAGTTTTTTCAGTTGTGTTAGAAAGTGTCATGAAAGTCTCCATTTTCATGTGAAAAAGGGTTATGCATTGTATGTTTTTTGGAGATGTCAACATAGAAGGGAAGAAGGGTCAAAATTCCCAGGTGACCTAGCTGTTCAGAAACTCATTACGCTGCTTTCTTGAGTAGTGTCAGAACAGAAAAGCCAACATTTGGACTCTTGACAGAGAAATATTGCACCACCCAACTGCCAATTTATGAAGTTGGCTTTCTTTTCTTTCTTTCTTTCTTTCTTTCTTTCTTTCTTTCTTTCTTTCCTTTCTTTCTTTCTCTCTTTCTCTTTCTTCTTTCTTTCTTTCTTTCTTTCTTTCTTTCTTTCTTTCTTTCTAAAAAGGCAGAGTTCTTTGCCATGCTATTCCTGGAAAGATTCACTGATTCTGTCTTTCAGTTAACATTTGGTGGAGAGCCTGCTAACGCCATGGCATGCGGTTCTGCCCTAGGACACGAGAGCGTGTGCCGGCTGAGACAGTGAACATTACATGAGACTTTTCTGGTTGCCAGCTAGTTCGCTCCCCTGATAGGCATTTCCGGATGTGAGGAAAGATTTATTCTGGCACCTCCAGCCCCCACTGGTATGCACGCGCATACACACACACACACACACACACACACACACACACACACATGCTGCATATTCCCTCTCTCTCCTCTATCTTGGAAGTTGGGAAATAGAGTTTACACTACAGCAGGATAGTTGGCTCTTGGTAACTTTCAAGGGGAGAAAGGGCACTTTCCTCCCCTGGAACTGAGTACAACAGCTTAAAAATAGAACAATGTGTGTTTGGTGTTTTCTTTTCATCCTCTGCATCAATAACAGGTGTACAGTTACAGACACAAAGAGCTAGATTCACGTCTTCTGCACGCCTCCGGAGAATTCCCAGAGTTACCCAGGGAGTAAAACTGGGCCTAAAACGTTCAGTAAAAAGAAAGTAACCCAATATAGCTGTGTGTTACTAACACTGCTGCATCACATGGTTTTTTAATTCTCCTCCCATAGTGACTCTACGAGTAGATGCACAGTGGAAGAAAATGTCACCAAAAACGATTCTTAGGAACCAGCGAACGAAGTTAAAACCTCTAAAAGCCGGATTAGGGAAACTGACAAAGCTACTGTAAATTGCAGGCTTTGAAATGGATAGGGAGGGGGTACTGAAAATTGAGCAAAGGTTCAGCTCCATAAACCAAATGAGACAAGTCAGGCTGATGTCCTTGTTGGCTTTTTAGTGCATTTAGTACCTTTTGTAAGATGTACTTCTCAAATTGTTTTACCACCTCTTAGAAGCATTGACCTCACATGTGCTTTGTGAGCGAGTGCGTCGTCCATTCTGCGGCATGTCTGTGGTCAGCAGTGGTGTTACTTAATGAAGAAGGTCACACATAAATTTACGGCACGAACGTGGCATCCCTTGCAAGCACACTTCTTGGCAGCTTCTTGCAATTCTTTCACGTTCCCTCCCTGAGGGAATGGCTCATAATAGATTTGAACAGATGCTAGGTGTTTGGCAGCCTTGTGAGGGGTACTCGTTTTCAAAATTCGGGTTATTTCATGTCTCATAATTAGAATTTCAACAGCCTTTATGCCTTCGATGTGTTCCAGTGTTCACATAAATACCTAACCTCTGACCACATTTACCCCTCGCGAGTTCTCCTAACCCATTCATTGGTTCTGACAACATCACTACTAAATCCTTGGCTCTCAGAGTCCGAACCGGTAAACATGCACAGGCAGATTTGATTTGGCAGTAAAATTGCTCCTTCTCCCTAAATGTGCTTTTCAAGTTGTCCCCGACAGCAAAGTTAAGTGTTGCCAGAACTCTGGCTTGTAGGTTATTACTATTTCCCAAATCCTTTTTCTCCAGGGTCCCTCTCTTCTTGTGCCTCACACCCATCCCTTCTTTCCCAGCCCCCGGTCTGAGGCTCACCCAACACTGCCCTGCCTGCCCCGTGAGCATTGAGAGCAAGCACGAGGTTGTATTTCCCTCTGTAGTTCTGTGCCTGGCATTTACTAAGTGTTCAATAAATTTATCTCAAGTTGGCCAAGCATGGTTAGCTAAGAGAAAGGAAAATGTTCATTATTTTCTTTTTAATCTGCTTTGATGTCAGCCTCCGGCTCTGAGGGGGTTCTTACGGCCCTGCAGGGGCTGCTAGGGAGCACACAGAAAATTGTGCGTATAGAAAATCCACAATGAGCTGGAAAAGCCGGTGAAAATGTTCTCATGCCTCAAAACACTCAGGGGTAGGGGAAGGGGTGTGTTTGTGTTTCTTCCATACCGACTCCCCAACTCCCCGTGGATGGTTCTCCCATGCACCTCATGTCTTTGCAGAGTTTATCTCCCTACTTGAAACATTTTACACCTCTACACATTGGAGAGTTACTCCACAAGTATTCATGAGGCATTTACATGTGCTGTGGCCTCTGTAAGAGCATCGATACACAGGGGCACAGACTGCACCGTGTCTTTTATTTCCCTTGTCAAGCCTTGTACAGCTCTGTGCTTTCACTGCGTACGCATTAAATAGTGCTGACAGCCTCTGCCATATGTTTTCATGCTTCATTCCCTCCCTCGTCCGCATGGCATTTGTGCTCCCGAGTCATGCACAGCCGCTATTGTCGAATTGAGGTTGTTGATTCATTCAGTGTTGAGCTCCCTCGGTCAGCCGTGCTGGGTGCCAGCGAAGGCAGTCGCAGAGCTGTTACACGCAGACCCCGGGCCCTGGATCTCCTCCTCTGCAAGGACGAAATGTTTACACTGAGAAGTTGAAGAGGGGCCAGCTGAGTAGGGCAGAGCGTCTGATCAGAGAAGAGGAGCCTCGCTCTGCCTTTATGTATTTGTGGTGATCCCTGTGTGGTTCTGAAGAACACAAACCTTGGGGCTACCCGACTCGTTTCTATACCAGTCACGGTACTAACTCGCTGTGGGGAAGTTGCTTTGGCACTCACGGCTCGTCTGTGGAGTGGAAATCGTAGTAGTGATAGTAATAGAAATATTTGCTATCTGTGCCACCCCAGGGGACCCCAGGAGAGCTCGGCTCAGATGGTGGCTGTGAGCATGCTTTACGTGAATTGTAGACACTAGGCTCACGTTAGTGAGCGCCACCCCTCAGATTCGGCTTCGCTACTATCAACATCAACTTCGAAGGCCCTTTTGGCTTCCTTGGTGGGGAGTGTCAGGTGCAAAGCCCTTCCTTGCTTGTGCTTAGAGGGTCTGCCCAGAGAGGATCATTTCCTCAGTGTTGGCCCAGGTCATCTGAGACATCCTCATCCACGACACCTTGGCTTTGTCACTAAACGGTAACCAGTTTCGGAGCTCCTGTCACACGTGACCTCACCTCTTTTCAGCTGACTGGCTGCTTCCTACATCATGCCCTCAGAAACACTTCTCTGCGTTTCTGAATGAGAAAACTGCCTGTGGGTGAGCCTGAGTAAGCAATTGAAATCCCTCTATTTTCTATGTTAAAATAAAAAACCCACTTGCCAAAAAAGGTCATGACCTTCCAAGATGGGGAAAATGTGACGTGTTATAAACGGAGTTTCAAGTTGGTGTGCTATATGGCAGAGCTTTAAGCCGTGTCGCATTAACAGAAGGCCTGGTGAAACTGTCATTCTGCGCTGGCCTCACCACTAACCAGTAATGGCATTTTGTACCTCACATGTATAAATCTTGGTTTCTTGGCCTCACTCACCAAACCTGGAGGTCCTCAGCTATGACTTAAGCCCCAGTTTTAGGCATTTAATTTTGGCTTTTTGATAACAGACTTGGTTTCCAAGGTTGTTTGCAGATCCCCTGTGGGATTACATTCTCTACAATCAAGTTTCCATAGCATTAAGATGTGTGTAAATTAGAGGCAATGCTACATGGTTTACTTAGCCTGGGACAGAGCCGGGCACTTGGTAACTCCTCAATAATTAGCTAAATAATGTGTGGTTTACACGCTAAGCTGAAAATATCTGAGAACATTGCATCATCTTTCAAATTGTGTTTACTCTCACCTTAAAGTGATAAAATGATTGTCTGCATTGCAGATTTATTCTTTGATTCATCAGTGACAATTTTTATTATACCTGCCATAATAATGACTAGCAGTTATTGATTATGAAAGACACAGCAGGCATTGAACACACATATTTGTTATCCCTTCTGCAAGGTCGTTACTACTATCTCCATTGTATGGACGAGGAAACTTCCCAAGGTTCCCCTGCTAGCAAGTAGCTGAACCTGTGTTCAAACTCAGATCCATTTGTCACGAAAGCCCCCTCTCTGTAGTGCCTTGTGGCCCCTATTGCAGGGTGGCCTCTATATTTGTACTGGATCAATTTATAATGCTAAAGTGTTTCTGTTGCCTTGATTTTACTGCTTACGATAAAGTCTTTACATGAACTGAACATTTTCCACAATTTTCCCATTCTTGTGCATTTAATTCTTTATGTCATATATGGTTGAACATTTGATTATTTGGTGAGAATATGACTTGTTTACTCAACAGAAGATCTCCTTGGGCTTAGGAACTACTGTTTATACATCTGCATCCCAGGACCCATTGCAGTGATGAGCTCCCGTTATAGTAGATGTTACATAAATAACTTCTTGATTTGTGGATGGAGTACAGTTGCTTATTCTCACCTACTGCATTTGCAGACTATGTCATTCATCATTCATTCACCAAATATCTATCGAGTCTCGACTCTGGTAGCCACAGGGCATATAGCAATAAATGTGGGCCATTGTATATATTCATAATTGAAAGATGATAACCTGGAAAATCACAAGCTGATATGTTATCATGGAAGAAGTAAAAGCAAAGATGAATTAAAGGCACTCAGATAAGGAACCTTTCAATGGTCAGTAGAGCACATCCAGAATTTTTTTCCCGATGAACTATCCAATAAACTTTCCTGAAGCTTAAAATAATTATTATATCTTTCTCATATGAACACCTCATGTTTGTATTAATTCTTGGTGTGTTTGTATCTCTCCCCAAATAATATTACATTCCCATTTCATAGAGAAAGATATTTATCAGTGTATACCTTTCTAGATTGATACCACTGACCCTTTCAGGAAAAGAGAGTTATTTCCTAAAGCTACGAAGTCAGGCTTACTGGATTCCCAGAAAACAGTTTGTAATAGTTGCATGTTCTACAAGGAATATATTGTGGAATTACTCCCTTCCTATAATAACGTTTAGTGTGGAATTCCTGTCACAATTTGTTTGGGTTGTTCTCAAATTTTTTGAATCTCTAGTACTACTTTTGACAATAAAATAGGACCTAATAAGACAGTGAAATCAGTTTGAAACTGGCTGAACATTTACACCTAAAGAGTGTTTAGGACCCCATATCAAGCTGGAAAAACCTAGTGAAGTGCAGTGTTGTACTTTTTAAAAGCCCTCTCCTGTTCACATTTTTATCAACAACTTAAAGACCTAGAAGGCACCTACACTGGGTTTTCAGATGACATAAGCCCCAGAAGAATGGCTTCTACCACATATGCCTAAGATCATGATTCAAAATGACTTCAATTGGCTGCAGGGCTGGATGGAAACCAACAAAATGAAGTTGAGCAGGGGATAAATGTATATTTCTGCTTTCAGATTCAAAAGGCAATTGTGCAATTACAGGATGGGGAGAGACTGAGCTTGGCACCAGTTCATGTGACTAAAAGCTTAATATGAACCAACAGTAGGATGTGGTGGCGAAAAAAGAATGAATATAGTCGTGTTTACTCAGTTATAATTATTAATAGTTCACTGTACTCTGCGCTGGTCACACTGCATCAGGAGTAATTTGTTAATTCTGAGCACATTCAGGAGTGACTTTGACAAAGCAAAGTAGCTATTAAGAGGGTGCTGAATCCATTCCAAGACACATTTATTGGGCTCCTGTTTTGGGCAGGCACTGTGCTAACCAATGTGGGGAATAAAGGTATGAAGAGACATTGCCAGTCTCTAGCCTCAAGGAGTTGAACATTTAAATGGAGAGCGTAGGGGTGCCTGGGTGGCTCAGTTGGTCCAACTCTTGATCTCAGTTCAGGTCTTGATCTCAGTGTCATGAGTTCAAGGCCCCATGCATGACTGTAAAACAAAATCGACTATGAAACTCAAGGCTCAGCTAAGGAACACAGAATTCTAAGTTGCCTGGAAGAATGGGGTAGGCCTGGGCAGGCAAGAAAGCTGGGCCAAGAAGGTTTGGACCAGAGCATGAGGGCATTGACTGGTAAGCAGTGAGAGGGATTACAGGTTGGCAATCATCTGGAAATAATGGTACATGAGGATCCGTTGGAGAAATGATGAGTATTTAGTCTGGAGAAAAAAGCCCAATGTCCCTCTGATAAATGTGAACCAGACCTGCTCTGTATTCCTCCAGAAGGAAAATTTATCTCAAGAGAAAAGGGTTATAAGGAACCAGATTTTGCTTCTTCCTAACCACCATTTTTTAAAATTCAAACCTACCCAATAGAGAAGAGCTAGCCAAGGAGATGGTGAGTGCCATCATGGATAGACTCAGAGAAAGTTCCATAACTGATACTCTAAAGGGAATGGGTGGGGGGGGGGGGGGGGACGGTGCAGCTTCACCAAGAGACATGAGAGTTCTAGGAATTTTCTAAGGCCTTTGCAGTGTGAAATTATCCATGGTTGAGTGTTCCTCCTTTCTCCTTTGATTTAAAATGTACAATGGTATATCAACTTCTGAATAAAGCCTGCATGTTAGGACTCCCCAGTTCAATGAGATCTCAGACTAATTCTAGTGAAGGCTGCTCAGTGCTTGGACAGTAGCCATTCATCACCATTGCTTGACTTTTCAACATGTGCATGATCCTTTTTTGTTGTGATGTAGAGCATCCATTCAAATATGAATTTAACAGATTTTTGCCAGAGTTCCCCATTTAGGTGAATCAAATGCAAGTCAACAATTGATACAAGTCCAGTGCAAAGACTTTATCTCACAAAGAATCTCCAGGGCTGTCAATGTAGGGATTAAACAGGGAGTTCTGGAGGCAAGGAAACTTGAGTTTACATGCCAGCAATGCCACTTTTACTAACTGTGTGATCCTGAGCAAGAGATTTAACCTCCCTGTGTCCTAATCTGTAAATGGGGTTGACCATTATTATGACCATTATTAACCTTGCGGGTTTGGGAGGATTTAATGAGATAAAGCACTTAGCAGGTGCCTAGCAGGATGGGGTCTGATTTTACTGATGGAGTTCTCACATTTTATAGTCATGTTCCAAGGAACCCTTCAGAGTTAAAAATATTTTTATAAAACAAAAACATATGCGTCGTCATCATCGTGGCTAACTTATATGTGTCAGATATCTTTCTAAGGCATTGTACATCAAACTCATTTATTCCTTGGAATGACCCTGGAAAGTAAATACCATTATTATCCTTCATTTACTAAGACACTGAGAGGTTACATATCGTGACCAGTCACAAGTGATGGAGCCAGGATTCAAAGCAAACAAACTCCGGAGTTTATTACAACCATTTCCTTCTAATACGTATCAACAGATTTCCCCGTTTTCCTCCCAATTCCATTCCAAATCATTCTGCTGGATAATTTATGCATTTTACTTGTTCAGGGCTGTTTCACAAAAATATATTTTAAAATTTTACGTCTACTAAAATGCATGAGGACCCTATCAATCATGTCTTTGGCCAGAGTATTGAGAAGGTCCTTCATGAAAGTTGAATAAATGCATGAATAAGTGAAATTTTTTTAATTGTAGAAGCAATGACTATAGCCACTTTTAAAAGAAGCAAGATGGGGCGCATGGGTGGCTCAGTCAGTTAAGCATCCAACTCTTGACCTCAGCTCAGGTCTTGGTCTCTCAAGGCATGATCACCATGGTCCTGGTGGTGAGATCAAATTATCCTTACTATATCCTTACTATCCTTACTATAACTTCACTGCCTTACTACCTCTTTCCATTATTTGCGATGGGGCCATTGTAGCTATTTGAATCATTCATTTGAAATCATTCATTTGAATTCAGCTTTTTTTTTTTAAGTTTATTTATTTATTTTGAGAGGGAGGGAGAGAGGCAGTGGGAGAGAGAGAGAGAGAGAGAAAGAGAGAGAATCCCAGTCTCCACACTGTCCAAGCAGAGCCCAACATGGGGCTTGAAATCATGAACCGTGAGATCATGACCTGAGCCGAAATCAGGAGCTTAACCAATTGAGCCACCCAGACTTCCCATATTGAATTCAGTTTTTCACCCTGCTTTCACTTACCTTATTTATAAATATTTTATCTCATCCCCTTTTTAACAATGTTGCCAGTTCACTCTCCCCTCTCTCTGTGTTTTTTGTTCGTTTGTTTTTGGTTTTGGTTTTTGTTTTTTGCCATCTAATGTTACCAGATTTTACTCAATGACCCATCCAGTAGTTGTTTTTTCCAAACACTGGCAACTGCATTGTTACCCACCCTATCCTCATTTTCCAAGTTAAAGAATAATTTTTACAATCCAATCCATGCAACATCAGTGTCAAATCAACCACACACCATCTCCACTCCCTGTCTCTCTGCACCCTCCTGGATATCCCTGAAGTCTATTCAGGATAAGTGGAGTTAGACGGTAGGGGCTGCCCCTAATTTTCTTTGGAGAACATGTGGGAATTTCTAAATACCTCTTTAAAAAACATCAAAATATGAAACTGAGAAGCACACAGAAACTATGTACAAAGGTTGCAAAATTAAGGTAGAATATGCAGAAACAACTCCCTTTTGTAGAAGGGAAAAGCTGCAAAAGTCTTGCACCACTGCTGGTGGAATATATCAGGAATAATTAAGTTCCATTGTCGCCCTTGGCCCTGGGGGCAAAAATGCAGCTTTTCCTGTTTCAAGGAGAGACTGTTCTCTTACTATACTTAAGGCAGATGTAAGGGAAGCCAACCCATTCTAGAGTTTGCCACAGTCTTTTTCACTGGGTGAAGTGATACTGCTTTATTGTTTAGGTCAGGTAGCCGGGAGCATAATCTCCCCCTCCTTGGGTGCGACTATTCCTTTATAGATTAGATAAGAACAACTGATGAAGTTTTAAATGCTGAGAAAATTAATCAGAACTGAAAAGGGGTGTGTTGGCCACTGCCCAAGAAATATGCTGACTGAGATAAAGCACCTACTGAACTTTTTCTCCATCCCATGCTTCTCTGCTTGGTGGTCTCCCTTCTCGTCTTTCTGTCTTCTCTCCTTCTGTCATTCTCTCAACCCCTTGTCTCCATAATTTTCTCTTCCTTCTCTGTTCAACCCCAGCTCTGTCCCCAAAGACTTAACTGTCACATTCTTTTAACTGGCCAGAACATGGACTGAAATTTTTGAAAATTTATTCTTGTATATAGTATATAAGGTCCTACATCCTAGATTTAATTTCGAGAATAGCTAAAGTGAACACATTTTATTCTTAATTATTTCTTTTTTTATATATAAGAAATGTATCTTTTTAGAAAATGTTCATTTCAGTTTCAATAAACAAACTTAACCTCGGTCCATTTCCAAGTTCTCAGAGTGGTGATGATTCCAGAGTCTTTTGATGGCAAGGAATGGGATGGATGTCGAGTTGCAACCGTGGGTATGGCTCCTTTGGCCCCAGGAATCTCTGCTGCTTCCCAACCTCATTTCAGCGGGTGGAGACACACTCCTGCCTCAACTGTTCTGGGAAGCTGGGCCAGGTCGAACTGGTTTTTAATGTCCATATGTTGCTTTCAATTTCCATGCGGCTTTCAATTCCTTTTCTTCTGTGAGGGACAGGCCTTCCGTGGGAAGAAAGGGAACCCCTTGAGTCTGACATGTTCTGCAGTCAGCTTGAGATGCCTTTTGATTAACTTTGAACAAGTCTGGCCCAGTTGTGGAATTTAGTCCCACTCAGCATTCTGCCAGCAGGGAAACATGCTGTCTTGACCATCATCTTCCGAAGAAAGTCTCATGGGACACAGGACATAAAGGTCTTTTCCACAGCCAGTAATTCAAAGTAAAGAGGCTGCTTTGGAAATTGCAAGCTACTCATCTAGTGATTGGTTGTAAATCATGATTCTTTTGGGGAAAAGGCAGAAGGGGCTGGAGCTCTGGCCCTCAAAGAACTTCCTGTCATTAAGCTGAAGTAATTTGCTGCTCTCCACACACTCTTTCTACTGTGAGGGAAGTCACCTACTTTCCCTGGTCACATAGGTGGCCCTGGTGGGTGCTGTTGATGGCTGACTGCATGTTGGCACATCTTGGTACATGATAGAGGTTTCTTTTCAAAGCCAAGCTTCACAGGTATAACCAGGAGTTGGTCTGATCAGCCCCTTGTCTCCATGGCCCAACCCACGCTTTTTCTTTTAGCTGCTATTTTCTGTGGTCCTGGGTTTCTAAATCTTGGCGAGAAGACAATCATTCCTTTGTGCTCGGCTGTTACAATGAGGTAACCAAAGAAAGGGTCTTGGTCTGAGGCTGTCAGCTGTTACTAATCACTACTCCCCAGCTCATCATGGGTCCTGCTCGCCTCTCCCTCTTGCTCTGCTTAGCACACATAAAGAAGATGAATTACTCCCTGGTTCCTCTTCAGAAAAGCATATTGTGCAGCACATTCCAATATCGTGAGCAAAGGATGGGCTAATGTGAAGGGTAAATGGGTATCTAAATCACCTCTCAGTGGGTCTTGTGCCGGCAGCTTGTGGGCCTGTGAGAAGTGAATCTCAGAGCTGGCTCTTCAGAGGTTTTCTTGAAACCTTGCTGAGAGAGAGAGGAAGTCCCCATGGCAGGTTCCCCAGCAGACCGTGTCACTGGAATGATCACAGGGCTGTGCTAGGCTGTAATGAGAGTCTGATGGATGGTTAAGACTAGTGTAGAGAAGAGCGACCTTGACCACTCAGAGGACCTCACCAGCTGGTAATCCAGGAGAAGTATTCCCAACCAGAGGTCAAGGAGGCCACTGGAAGGTCTTTGATATTGGAGGTAGCAGCAGTGAAAGCTGGGTCTCAATTTCCCCTCACTGCTTCCCCGTTTGAAAGTTCATTTTCAGAGGATGACTATAACCAGAGGAAAGGGATGGCTGCTTTGTCCTAGAAGACTGGGGATAAAAGGTGATTTGTGTGACTTTTTCTTCCACTAAATAATATTGTCTGTTCCTTTGAGTTTACTCTTTACCCATCTTTCAGAATAGAACATTTCCCTTTTGCCTTTCCACACTTCATTTTACTAGTAAACTGTAGAACTCGAAGAAAGACTTTCGTTGACAGTTTTAAGGGTCGAATTAAAAATCAATTTGCCTGACAAATTATATGCCATCACAAGCAATAAATTTGTAAAGAAGCTTCATTGTCATTCTCATGCAATATAACCTCATAAAATGAAGTGGTATTATAGGTGAATGAAATATGAAGTTTTGTGATATTATGAACAGCTACATGGGAAGGAAACTTTGGCCAAGGTGGAAACCCCTGGGAAGATACTTGTGATTTACTTGACTGTGAATTTCACAAAATTGTTCTCAGCTGCTTATAGAGGTGGTTTGACTCTTCTTCACTAAGAATCACCGATGAAAGTAAATGCCTCTTTGCTCAAAGTTGCATGAAGCTAAATCTCTTCTCAAAAATGTCCCCTTCTTAACAACGTCTGCAGAATTTCTGTTCATTTCAACTGACCGTATGTTAGAGATCAGCACCCTTGTCTCCTTCGTCTCCACTAGCAAGATGACATACATTTTTGGGTGCTGTGGGCAGCCCAAGGTCATAGGAAGTGAAGATGACAATGATGGAGTCCTGACTCCTTTTTTAAACGTCTACTATTAACTGAATGGGGGCATCTACCAATGTTTGGAAGCTACTTTTTTTTTTTTTTTTTTACTAGAACCTACAAATAAAATACAAATCTATTCCTATTTGGGTGCCCCCTTCAAAAAAACAGGAAGAAAAGATACAAATGAATTTTATATTGGGACCTGGCCACACACACACACACACACACACACACAGCTGAAAAAAGATCCACAAAATAATACTTAACTTTATCACAGGCGACACCTTTAATATTTTCTATTCTGTCCTCTTTCACTATTGGAAAAAAATACTAGTCATAACCCACTGAATTGATTTCATGACCTGCATCATTAGCACTTGTCAGACCCCATCTCTCTCTTCTGTTCCCTTTTCTATGTTTATGTTTTCACTTATTCACTCGTTGTTCTGTTAACATGTGGACAGATAGGACTTCAGCAGTTACTTATCTAGGCTCATCTGCAAGACTGCATCATGTTAGTAAAAGATGGAAAATTATATAGGAGTGGGAGAGGAAGGGAAAGAGGAAGGGTGCTCCTGGTAGTGAATAGTAGAGGTGTGCCAGCCTTCCACCTTCCTGACTATCCCAGGGACACCTTGCTGTGAATGACCCCCCAGTTCTGGAAATGAAGCTCCCAGGTAACACTCAGCCACTCTTTCCCCACCAGATCTGTCTCTCCCTCTTCAAGATAGAATGAACCTCACTATTTTGGATTAGTTGGGGGAAGAGAAACTAAAATTGATGAATCAGAATTACAGAGTATTTTAAACAAAAAGCAACTTTAGTACTTGTAAGTCACAGTAACCTAACCTAAATGTTAAAAAAAAAAAAAATGTGTGTGGCCGCTACCCTGCATAACAACAAGAATGGTGATAAGAATTTTTTCGAATATATATAATAATAAAATAAAAAAAAAAAAAAAGAATGATTATTCGAGTATTTATGGGATACCTTCTGGTGCAGGCACTGTTCTAGGCACTGAGGCTACATCAGTGAATAAAACAGATGGTTCTGCCTTCTTGGTACTAAAATTCTTGTAGAGAAAGACACATAATGATCATAACTAGCATTTATCAAGAAGCTGCTTTGTCTGGATTCTTTATATAAGTTTTCCCTAAGCTTGCAAATTTTACAAATATTATTAGCTTCTTGTCTAGATGAAATAGAGACTTAGAGAGGGCAAATAATACTTAGGGAATAGATTGCTTATTACTTATAAGCTTAATTAATAATAGCAGCTAACATTTGTTGAGTCCTTACTATGTGCCAGGCACTATGCTAAGTGCTTTCAGTATGGAAGTCCCTTTAATGCCAATGAAAACCCAGTAAGGGAGCTTTCGTTATTCCCATACTACAGTTGAGGAAACTGAGGCTTACAGAGGCTTACAGAGGTCATATGCTACCAGAGCCAGAAGTGAAATCCAGGTCTTCTCACGTGAAAGCTTAAACTCTTAATCACTGAGCTATAATTTTTTTTAAAAAAGAATATGTTTCCAAAATACCTGAGGTTGGCCTTAAGCAGTTTGAACTATTGTTTAGTTACTTACTGGTTGTGATTCAAAAATTGTGATACAATCATTACCAACCTTTTCTAACCTTTTATTGGAAAAAAAAAAAAAAAGACTTTTTAAAGATTCTTTTAAAGATTCTTTGTCCCAGAACCTGTAGAATCATAGAACTTTACTTTTAACTTTTTACTTTTTAAAGATTCTTTAAAGATTCTTTTAAAGATTCTTTTGTCCCAGAACCTATAGAATCGTAGAACTTTACTTTTTTTTTCAACAAACTAGTCTGTAAAGGGGCCAGAAGGAAATACTTTAGGGAAGAAAAATGTAACATAGTTTTAGATTTAAAGTGATTTACTTTATCCTTACTCCCCACCCCCACCAACCTCCCCCTGCCTTTCCTCTGAGCTTTTGGACCCTTTTGCTCACTCTCCTTTCAGAGGGTTCCAGCGTGCCCCTGCTCCAGTGGTGGGTGGCTGCTTTATGACACAAGAGATCATTTTTCAATCTATAAATATGAAGTATATTGTGCTCTTAGAATTTAACTTTCTTATTAACAATTCATCACCTTTAGTCTAATGACTATGGTACATGCTGGAGCTCATCCTTGGTTTCCTTGTTGTAAGTGTGCCCATTTTGAAATTCTAGGAGGATGGAGAACAGGCGGCTTTCATTAGATGAGTATTTGAGAAGCCCACTGTGGAGAAGGAGTGCATCTAAAATAAAATAAAAACTGAAACAGACAATATTCCTGAATCAGCACTTACCATCCCCCGCCTCTTCCGTTCTTTCTGGGCCTGATCCAGCAGCCCTGGAAGAACAATGAAACACCATGAGAATGAGTAGTAAGACAATTCATCACAGAAGTCTTCTTCCTTAAATTTCAGTTTTTAAAAGCAGAGACAGGAGTTATTGGGGGCAGTATAAAAAGACACATGAATGGATAAGACACAGATTTTTAGCAGATGGGGGAATAAAATCCATGCAAATAATAGAGCCTTGAGAACTGACATTATTTATATGTTATCCTTTATACTTGGCTTTATACATACTTCATTTATCCAAGAAGTCATACCAAATAATATACCAAAAGAAATCTAATTTACAACATAGACGTATAGAGTTCTACATACATATTTATGAAACACTCCCTCCCCCCTCCATCCCCCAAAACCATGAATTTGGTGCATGTTTGTTAATGTTAACTGATTACCAAAAGACTGTCTTTATAAACAAAGAGGTAAATGCGTATTTACCTATTTGCTGAGAAACTCTTTTCTTCCTTCCTCTCTGTTCAAAGTGACTGCTGCCTAAAATACTCAGGTATCTGAAGCAAAGTCTTAATCTTCTACATTCTAAAAAACATCTTATTTGATCTCTTTTATTTTTTTAAGTGTTCATTTATTTATTTTGAGAGAGAGCTTGAGCAGGAGGAGGGGCAGAGAGAGAGGTGAGAGAGAATCCCAAGCAGGCCCTGAGCCGTCAGTGCAGAGTGCAGTGCGGGGCTCAAACTCACGAACTGAACCGTGATATCACAACCAGAGCTGAAATCAAGAGTAGGACCCCCAACTGACTGAGCCACCCAGGAGCCCCTCGTTTGATCCCTTTTAGATGCTTACCTCGTTGGTGAACATGTAATAGGCAGAAATGATCAATGGATTGCTATCTTGATGGCTGATTCTTGATGGGTTGGTTTTTAGAAAGGAAAATAAGATTCACATACCCACAGCCAGCAAGTATCCATGACCCTTTACATTCCATTAGAACATGCTCTTGGCTGCTTTTCTAGGAATGGTGAGAAATGTGTACTAATTGATTAATTCTCTAGCTAGTCCTTCCGTGACCAGTGTCACCCACTTCCTCTTAAGGTAGGGAATGCCGAGTAACGTGCCAGAGTGTCTCCACAGTTATCTACCTCCACAGGATTTTCCTCCAGCCAGTTGGCTCATCTCAACATTGAACCCAGATGCAAGAGAGTTAGAGAAAGCTAGCATGGATAACAAGCAAACGAAATGTGGGTGACTCCTAGCTTGTCCATAAGAAGAGAGGTATAGTGGAAAGAGTGATCCCTTGGGAGTGTGGGTTCGAATTCTGCTACTGCCATTTACTAGCTATGCAACACTGGACAAGTTACTTAACTTCTCTGACCTCCTGTATCTTTACCTTCGGAATGGTATCAACGACATCTACAACATAGAGTTGATATGAAATTAGATGAATATCTGCCATTGATTGGGGGTGGGGTTTTGTGAGTAAGTTAGTGAATTAGCACCAAAGTTAATTCAAAATATATAAAGCATATAAACATAACAAACACGTCTTTATCATAAGAAGACCAGTCATGGTGCTTGTAGCAATTGTACGATATAGTATTTCTTGGGTTTCAAGAAGGTCTCAATTCTGATGGCAGAATTGCCATTCATAATAAAGATGTAAAGATGTCTTGAATGGGTCTGGTTTTGCTAAACCCAGCTCTAATGAAGAAAAAGAGACCAGTTGAGATCAGTATCTTTACTACTTGCTCAGGAATGTGTTTCTCAAATGTATGTTTAGACAAACGCATAGTTGTTGTAACACAGTCCCATCAGTACCTACATACCCGAGTGACCTCCTGTCTCCCTTGCCCTGGTGCCTTTTACTTCCACATATTTTGAAGTGACAAGGTTCAGTTAAAACTTTCTCTTTCCAAACATGTAGGGCACTTCCTGCCAGAGTTTCCTTTTCTACAAAGTGATTTAGTACTTTACCCTTGCCCCCAGATGATCTGACATGTGTGTATAGTCTCTGATGTAGAGCTTTGTCTCAGATTTCAGGAGGCTGGGGAACAGAGATGGTCACAGAGTTTGGGTAAGGGAGAGAAAGAGTGACACTGCCCATATTGGGTTTTGTCTTCCAGAGCTCGTCCTCCATTTTCCTGGTTCCACCAGTATCGGGGCTATTCCCTGCGTGTGGCACACTGTCCACATCCGTCCTGCTTTTGCCCTCCTGACGGTGTGTGGCCTTGTCCCCAGTCCCCTTTAGTTTTACAAGCCTGTCTCAGGGGAAGGGGAATGGTCAGGGCTGGTGGGTGGTGAGGAGGAGATGGAGGACCAGGGGCAGAGGTGGGAAGGCCAGGCCCCCTTTTCGGAAAGGACCTACCTGGAGAATTGGCTAATGAAGACACTCCCCTCACCCCAACACATACACAACCCTCTTTCCTTGGCTGAAATAATAGCAGCTGCTGCTTTATCCTCTTTCAAAGGAAAAGGGCCAATATACAGAGGTGGGTGAGGCCTCTCATTTGACTGTGGATTCTCCTTCTGGGCTCACTGCTAAAAAACGCCTTGGTGGTTGTCTTCAGCTATTTCCGAATTTAAAAGTATGGAGAAAATACTTTTACATTGGTTTTCATTTTTAAATTTAAAAAAAAAATCCTATAAATAATACTCATTTCTTTGAGTTGATAGCCTTGTAGCTGTGGATTCCGGGATAACTTCAACCCCTACCCCATGGTGGGAGGGAGGGAGATTTAAGCCCCCTCCTTTGTTTGCCACTTTGGTTTCCAGTGCTCTGCCTTGACCACTTAGCGCTCTCTCTGAATAGCTATAGGTCGGGAATAGTGGGCAGGAACGTCAGAGAAGCGTTGGCATGAGAACGGAACAGCACTACAGAATAGAAGGCAAGAGGGAAAGAAAGCATCTCAGAGGAAGAAAATACCGCTGCCTGGTACCCCCTAGCAGAGATATCCGGCCTATTGTGCCCACACCACTTGCTGCAGAAGAATTTCAGGCTTCAGTGGTGACAAGCTCAGGCTATAATGGGCAAGAGAGCAGGCCCCTTCTGAGAGAAATTATTTCAGGCACAGGAAGCCAAAATATTTGAGATGTGATTCAGACCTGAGGATGAAAATGGTGGGACGGGACACTTTGAGAACAGATTGGCCCATTTTGAAGGTTGGCGAAAGTGTTGAAGTGGCCTCATCTCAATAAATGGACACTCAGCCCTGGGTGTCTTGAAATGCGTGGGGAGGAGAAGTTAAATTCATGCATTAAAGCCAAAGTTGGCCTTGCTGTTTGTGGGAGCTGCAAGTGGTTTTCTCAGAGGCAGAAAGTACAGGAAGATTATTTACATAAAAGCAAAGTTCAAGTTCCCACTCCATTTTATTTGTTGTTAACTAAGACCTGAGACAGTCACTTAAGTGTTTTTAAATCTGTGTTACAGGTTGTTGTTAAAAATAAGAACGTATCATAAGCATGATAATAAGTGTTTATTATGAACGACAGGGTTCAAATACAAATGAAATTATAAATTGAAAGCTCTGGCCTCAGTTCCCACATCAGCTCATTACCACTCTATCATGTTTTTTTGGGCAAACCCAGCCAGTTATCTGGCAACTGTTGATACTATTTTTTCCAATACTTAACCTTACTCTAAATATGTTGGTATGAACAGGGTCACTACCTAAAGATTGAACCACTATTAGAATCTGATACTGATCATTGGGATACAGTATAACCTTTTAGTACAATTTATAAAAACACAATTTTAAATAGTAAAGAAAATAGGCCCAATTCATTATAATTGGATTGTACTATAATTGGATTTTAGAGTTTTAGTGCGATTCAGGAGGGGAAAGAAAGAGGAAAAGTGGGGAAATAACTAATGAAACAGAAGAGCTCATATTATTATAATCTAATCTTCTGAGGGGTTTGTATCGTTTCCAATTTTTTTCCATCCAAGAGGCATTAAGATGTGTTCCATTTGCTAGAGTAGTAAGGGAAATCTTGAAAGTCACGCCTCCTTTTTTACCTAGGATAACACCTCGCCTGAGGTAGACTTTGAAGAATGTCCTGAAAACAAGGGGGTGAAGATGTTTAACATGAGATGAGGTACTCCATGCCCAGGGGATGAGGTGGAAACATGAGAAGAACCCTACCAAAATAAAAAAAAAAATTTTTTTTGTAATTTTGATGAGATGAAATGAAATGAAACCACAGAAAAACTGTTTGAGAACTTTGGCTTTATAACATAATGTCTAATTTAAATGCAAGTTGAAGCTAAGTTAGTAGGTGATCAGAATAATGGCTTCAATTTTGCATAAAGACATCAAAAAAGAGCTCCCAAGTACTTATATAAAATAATAATTCTTGGAAGAATATTTAGTGCCAGTTAATCCTTGCGAGACACCACAGTGAGTTGAAATATGCTCAAGTTATCCTGCCAGAAAATTGTTCTAAGTAACTCTTCATCTACAGATACACACACGCTACTCGCTATGTACACTCATAGCCTCCCCATCCAGTAATAACATAGGAGACAATTTAATGTCCCTTTCATATTATTAGAGAGCCATGTGAAATCAACTCTTGAGGCAAGAAAAGGGTGATCAGGTGTTTGCTGACACAGCTGATGACTAGCTATTCTATGGCGCTTTTTTTTTTTTCACCTTTTATGATGCCTTGACTAAAAATGATGCCAAGTTCTCATAACTTATGTAAAATCCCATTGCCGGGTGGAATGAGGGCAGGGGGTTGTAGAAGGAAATACTGTTCCCGTTACCCTCTACTGGAGAATTCCTTGGACTGACTTCCTGAAAATCTCCTTCTGTTTGCCTTCACCAGGAATGGCGGCCCTAGATAGTAAGGCGTCAGGGAAGATGGGAATGCGAGCTGTAGTCTATTACATGACTACGACCATCATTGCCGTGGTGATTGGCATAATCATTGTCATCATCATCCACCCCGGGAAAGGCACAAAGGAAAATATGCACAGAGAAGGCAAAATTGTACAAGTGACAGCTGCAGACGCCTTCCTGGACCTGATCAGGTACGTCCTTGCAAGCCCATCCTTTGGGTATGTTTTGACCACCCAACCCCTCATTTGGGGGAGCTAATCAAACCACAAAACAGGTGTCTAACTGAACCAGCCTTGCTGGGCTTTGCAATGAAGGTCACATCTTTACTTCTTTCTAATAGAAATTAAAGTAAATTTTTATTTTCTGATCTAATGGGAAAGAGGTGAGAAGAACAGAGAGAGGATATAGATTTTGAGTGCCCTGTTTTGAGGATTCACTGATCAATGATCACTCTGTTCTCTGATCACTCGGTTCTCCTTTCAGCTGTGCTGCTTACCTTGGAATATTAATAAGCCTTACCCTACTTTTTTCCAGTTTTGCTGTTTAAGGTTAGCTTGTGTTCAAGTATAGCCTGTGGATTGGACTCTTCTAATTTAGAATTTGTCATCTGTATCATCATCCATTATACACAACAATTTCTGTCCAGAAGGGACTTTAAAGATCATCTGGTCATACTTGTTCTAAGGTTTTCCTTTTATACCATTTATGAAGAAAGGATTTGGCAGAGCAGCAAGAAAAAATTAAAGGGTGGCTTCTTTGGCATTGTTTTGTATACAAACCATACACCGATTGCAAATGAGTCTTATCTGATTCTTGAAAGGGACTTGATGGCAGAGTCATCTCACACAAAACTGTGAAGTAAACCAAGGTTTGATCCTGACACCTTCCTGTTTGTTCTCTCTACACACCTTCGCTTGCATCAGTCAGATCCTGGCTGGAAGCATATTGCATATTCAAAAGGATCCCTGAGAGGGCTTTGCAAAGGTACAGACAGGGTTAAGGGAGCCTACAAGGGGTGGTAAGGCACCAGGGGACTGAAGGCAATAGGAAGGTGTTTTGTTGCCACCCCAGCTCTGAGGGGCAAAGAGAGGAATTCAGGAAGAGCTGTGGTCTTGGGAAAAGGCTCTGTGACAAGAATAATAGCTCTAATTTAGAGGGAGAGCACTGCTGCCCAACCTGTCAAAGAGAGAGCTGAAGAATGTGCATATCCACTTCCATGTCCCACTACCCTGTCATCTGTTGGCACATCCCACTGTACAAACCCAAAAGGAAGCCGGAAGGCAAGAGAGCCCACGTGCTACAACCCAAGGGGCCAGACTCCCAGAGTACAGAGCAGGATGGAGAGTGGGTCTAAAAAGACAAATGGAAGATACCCCAGCACAGGCCTCTATATTTCCCACCTGCTTGGCATTCCTCCACCATGTAGCCTTCCCAACCTATCCTCCCCAAACCTGGCCCTTTCCTCCCTACTATACAACTTTCTTACAAAGCGACTGGTTTGCCAATCCTAGATGCCTACCCCAAAGGGTCGCCCGTTGATCATCTGAAAGAAAGTCTTCCTAGGCACTTGATTTCACATGCCATCTCAAGGGATGGCTCTGTGGCAGGTAGATTTAGCAGAGATTTGAGCAACAAAGGCTCTCTTCAGCAGCACTTCTGAAATTCTACCATGAATGACTTTGTACCATCTGTTTGAGAGAACAACCCAGCCCCATAGATCCTCTTCTTAAAAGCCCTTTTTAGGAGTTAATCACAATTATCTGAAGGTAAGAAGCCACCCTATATAACATTATTTTATACCAAGTTGTTACCTGATAGCTGTGATTTTATTTAGTTCAGAAAATTAATTAAGGCTTTTCACCATTTTTTCACGAACTTTACCATTAGGTAGGTTAGGAGTATTTTATTATATTCTCTTTCTGTATAATTTCTACTCCTTGTTTAAAGAATTGGGATCTTGTCATCCCAATTCTGGTTGATCCATCTGAATGCTGTGTGTTTCTGCCTCTCCTTGCCCGCCCCACTGGTAGGCCTGTGTATGACTAACCTATCCCCACCCAGTCACTCGGCTTGAGCATTTTTCCTGAAATCTCCCGAACCCACATTTCTATCAAGATTTATAAAAACAGACTCACAGAGCATAGATAGGAAGGAAAAGCAAATAGGATGGTCTAGGCAGTAAGAAGAAAGGGACTAGAGTTTTTAACCTTAAAATATGACTTTGATAGCACACAACTGCTGGGATCTCGGGCTCTGCAACTGCCTGGGCCATGTCTCCTCCCACAGTCTTCAACCTTGGAGTCCTAATGACAGTTTAATCCAGTCTCCTCCTCAACAGATAAATCAACTAAAACCTGAATAGGTGCAGTGACTTGGCCAAGGTCACACAGCTGGTTAGAGACTCTCCAGCTAGATTGTTGTCCCTTGAACTCTACCATGAACTCAAACACTGCTCTGAGAAAGTGACAAACTTTGCCACATGTACCACAAGTTTAAGTTTTGTGGGCCGTCTCCCTGTTGGTTACCAAGGAGCCTCAGAAGCTCCAGTAATTCAAAGTAAATATCCCATCCCCCAGAGGGCCTTTGGGAGGACTCTGTAGAGAACAAAATTCCACAGTCTGGCCATGGCATATGATTCAGAACATTCAGTCCCTGGACACATGGCACAAAACCAAAATGGCCACTATTCAATAATACCTCAGTTTACCAGAACATGTATAGCCAAAGCTGTTTCCATTCTCACTTTGGTTCTTCCTGGGAGCGGGATTTGAAGATACAATGATGAAGTGAAAAATCCCATTGTCTGACAAAAGGACAGAGGAGTTGAATTTGAGATTTCCCTGGAAAATATGAACTACATGGGCCCCACTTAAGGATGACCATATGTCCCATTACAAGACATAAAATCCACCAACACCTTTCTTTTTTTCCCATATGCTACTTAGTTCAATACAATCTTTACCTTAGACACAATGAAAAAGTGTTTAAGAAACAAACTTATTATTTGAGAACTTTTTCAAGTGACCATTATTTTCTTTGCAGGAATATGTTCCCTCCAAATCTGGTGGAAGCCTGCTTTAAACAGGTAAACACTCTATAGCCACTAATTCGCTTTTGAAATTCCTCTTTGGCATACCAAACAGAGTGGGACCTCCTTAACCATTTTGTTTTATTTTTTTTCCATTTCTCTGCAGTAAGAAACACTCTTTTGCCAACCAGATGGAAAGCACTAGGGTTTTCTGGGGGATTTGTAGGGTGTGGGGAGGTCTTACCCTGTACTAAAGGCTTATTAGTTACCAGGTACTAAATGTGTCGCATACGAATAGCTCATCGAGTCTCTGTTAATTGTTAAAAAGGCCAATCAGGAGACTCCCTCCCTCTTCTTGTCCCCACATTCCACACACAAAAGCCCACCAAGCAAACAAATTCTAGTAGAAGATACACTTACAATTTGCTTTAAACATTAGAGAGATTATTCAAGTTTCTGGGTTTAATGTAAAAAGTGAATGGGTTGTTTTTTTTAAAGTCTCCTAAGAGCCTTATGGATTCTATGTGCCAAGCACTAATGTTATATTCAGTCCTCACATGAATATGATGGGTATCATTGTCTTCATTTCATTGATGAGGAAACTCGTCTATGATAATTCAGGATTGTCTAATAGGCACAAGATCTTAAAAGTAATAAATGGTAGATCCAGAATCCAAACCTACTGTGCTGACTCCAAATTCTATCCTCTTTCTGCTCCTACATTCTGCTTCCTGGAAAGGTTTGAGACACCTCCCTGGAGGCTATAGTGAGGTCCAGTTTCTTTTCCTTTTCGCCCATATCCAAACAGTTCTTGGCTGTCTGTGTTGTGGATACAAATATACTTTGCTGCTAGGGATTAAAGTTCATTCTAACTTCACCTGAATAAAAAAAGCTTTGTGGCCCAAAACATTAAAAGGAAAACACTTAGACATTCTGGGTTAAATAATAGTTCCAAAACATTTCTCCAGATGGTGTTACTTGACCCTAGTTGTAATTCCCTAACCCTATCTGTAAAACAAACAAAATAAAACCCCAGCCTCGTGGAGGACTAAATTTTACACATACAAGTCACCCTTTGTCCCCCCACTTTTTAAAATTTTTGTTGACTATTTTTAATAGGTAATGTGTGCACACACTGCAAGATTCAAACAGAATCCTTTCTTTAAAAAAAAGTTTAAGAAGCCCAAATCGAACTTTCTGTATTCAAAACCAACAATAACCATAAATAATAAACCCCTTTCAATCCAACAAGCCAACCCCAGCACCATGGGGCTGACTATTCCAGTTAGTCAGCTGGCACTGGACAACATCAAAAATGCTGATTTCTAGCAGCACCAGGAAAAGTGCAGACTTAAGCAGATTTATTGTATTTGGTTTGGGATTGCATTTACAGGATTTTGAAAGGGAAGCAAAAGTATCTTCCCAGATCTATTTGTCTTAGGCCAGAATGCAAACGAGGTTGCTATTTCTGTAGGCTACAAACTGTGTCTAAGGGGAAAGAGTTGGAGGCTTAGGAAAGGCTAACCAGGATTGGAAATCTACCCTAGACAATCCATAAAATGCATAAGCATCCTGATGAAATAGAGATTTGAGAGTTGACAGGAATAGGACACCAAAAAGGGCCAGTTTCTTTGTTACTTAGAATTACAAGCAGTATCACTGGTTGTTCAGAGATGTGTCCACAGTATTGACAGCTGGCTGTCCTTGTTTGAGAATAGTGGTTTCCTACTGGACAAAAAAGTGTCCCATTCACTCTTGGTAGAGAAATGGCCCAGCACTTCATGTACAGCTGTGAGAACCAGTCAACATCCATACATTATTACTCTCCCTGATCCTTGACTACCATCAATACAAAGGCCAGGAATTCTGCTCTCATTAAAATCATAGATGGATGGGCTTAATTGTTTTATATGGTCACAATCATATGCTCACATCTTCTGTCTGGGGCATCTACGCAGAAGCTATTGGGAAAACACCATATCTTGAATACGAAGAGAAATTCCTTTGTTGACCTGAGAGTTAGGGTGTCATCCTCAGCTATTAATGAAACATCTATTCTTAAGAATAATATTATCAAAAGTGCCTAGAAGACCTTTGTTGGGGAATTTTTAAATTGTTTTAAATTTTGTTAAGTTTTTAAATTAATTCCAGTTTAGTTAACATACAGTGTTTATTAGTTTCAGGTATACAATATAGTGATTCAACAATTCTATACATTATTCAATGCTCATCATGATAAATTCTCTCTTTAATTCCCATCACCTATTTAATCCATCCTCCCACCTACCTCCCCTCTGGTAACCATCAGTTTGTTCTCCATAGTTAAGAGTCTGTCTCTTGGTTTCTCTCTCTCTCTTTTCCCTTTGTTCATTTATTTTGTTTCTTAAATTCCACATATGAATAAAATCATATGGTATTTGTCTTTCACTGACTGACTTATGTCACCTAGCATTATACCCTCTAGCTCCATCCATGTTGTTGCAAATAGCAAGATTTCATTCTTTTTATGGTTGAGTAATATTCCATTGTATATATGTACCCCGCATCTTCTTTATCCGTTCATCAGTAAACAGTCACATGGGCTGCTTTTATAATTTGGCTATTGTAAATAATGCTGCTATAAACATTGGGGTGCATATGGCATTTAAAAATTTTACTATTCAATGAAATCCCCAGCTAAGTCTAGTCCCTAAAGGGTTTTGTTATTGAGCACCATTAGCCAATAGTAGTGTAGTACTTTAAAATTTACAAGATGTTCTCATATATTCTGCTTAATTTGATCACAACAACCCTGTGAGGTAGAACCACCATAGTTCTTTCTGTTTCACAGCTGCAGAACATGAGCTGAAGGATGTTCAGTGATTTGTCCATGATCTCATAGCATGATCCTATAGACAGTAAAGGGACTATTGTGAATGTTTGGATTTATAGTTCTTAAAAGCCCATTATAGTCATTTTATTAGGGTTTCAAAAAAAAAAAAAAAAACCCTACTTCAATGTCTTCAGCCAGATACCTCCTTCCTGTTAAGATATGCTTTATATTTGAGTGCGTGTGTGTCTGTCTGTGCTGAGGAACTGGTAGGGGTTCATCACAGATTAGATGGATAGATGATAGATACCTTCTATAACACTATTCTCTGAATGCAAGGTATTGTATATGATTATAGAAAATTTGGACAACAGAAAAGTTAAAAACAGAAAACAAAAATCACCTTTAATCCCTGTTGTGCCTTTTCTTTTAAAGTTTAAAACCAACTATGAGAAGAGAAGCTTTAAAGTGCCCATCCAGTCCAATGAAACACTCGTGAGCGCCGTGATAAACAATGTGTCGGAGGCCATGGAGACTCTTACAAGGATCACAGAGGAGCTGGTCCCAGTTCCAGGGTCTGTGAATGGGGTCAATGCCCTTGGACTAGTTGTCTTCTCCATGTGCTTTGGATTTGTGATTGGAAACATGAAAGAGCAGGGGCAAGCCCTGAGAGAGTTCTTTGATTCTCTTAACGAAGCCATCATGAGATTGGTAGCAGTGATAATGTGGTACGTATTTCCATTGGCTACATATGCTGTATCCAGATGCTTATTACCATCAACATGTGTTCTGTACTGAGGAAGATGCCACCAGGCAGGATAGCCAATTGCAACAATTCCACGTGGGTAAACACAAGAAAATCAATGATTTTCTGGGCCTGTAGTGGCCTTGAACCTGTCTGCAAGCCTCTCTTAATAAGTTTGCTTCCTTGTTTTTGAAAGGTGTCTACTTCTTCAGTCCGGTGCTGATGGGATCCCATTCCTCATTCCTTCATTTTATATCTATTTAGTCTATATCTATTCAATATATGTTCATTAAGTGTCTACTATATGCCAAGCATATAATGCCAGGTACTCTGGACATAGCAATGAAGAAAACAGACGAGGATGTCCTAGAGCTTGTATTCTTTTAAGGGACATAGAAAATAAACACACAAATCCACCATGTGCTTTAGTAACAAATACTGTGAAAAAATAAATAAAACAGCAGATTTTCTTTTGTGTGATCTGATATGATAAAAGGCAACTGGGGAAGAAGCATAAAATTTGCCTTGGATGGTTTGGATGGTGCACAAAGGCCTCTGAGGAGGTGACTTTGTTGCTAAGATCTGACTGACTAGGAGAAGCTAGCCATTCAAAGTGCCAGAGCATTCCCAGTGGAGGGAAAAGCAAACACAGAGGCCCCTTGACCTTCAGAAAAAGTGAGATTGCCTCTCCTCCGTTTCAGCCCTAAGAAAGAGACATCAAATGGCAATTTGGTGGACCGCCTGAAGGACTCATGGGAAGCATTATAGAATGCCAATCCACAGTTTATAACAAAACTTCCTTCAAATAAAGTTGAGAGTAGGGTACAAATGAAAACACTAAATCTGCAAAGGAACATTGACCTTGGAAAGTAAATTCTCGCCAGCTGGGAGAGAACCGTTTGATTGGTTTAGGCCTCATGTAGGGGTTACTTTCCCTTTGGCTTTTATTTTTAATCCAGACTCCTTCTTGGCACTGGAGGGATGGAGGCATCCATTTCTAAGAAAAGCCCTCGCCAACATGATTAAAAATATCCTTTGTCTTTATTGCCTCCAAAGCCCAGAGAAATCCATTTTTCAGGAGCTTGTACGAGGTGGATGTGAACTTGGGCACGAAGACTGATCAGAATGTGGTCTCCACAGGAGCCCTTGATTGAAATCCTGGGGCCCCTCCTTTGAAATCCTGGCAGAGCTGAAAGTGGACATTTATCTTCATATTATGAAAATGCCTCCACCTTTCACCTCTTTTATGAAAGAAGCCCATTCAAGGCTGCTGAATGAACCTCACATGTAGCTTTTCTAGCTGTACATTTGCCTGCACATTCAGCCTTGAGTTATTACATTTCTGAAAACAGGTACTCTTATAATTTCCTGGCCTGTGTTTTTAAAGGACGTTTAAAAGAAGCATTGTATTTTTCAACTTGAAATAAGACCTCCACAGTTCCCAGCAGACCCTTCTCCTTCAGGGTGATTGGCCCCTCTGTTTTTGGTAACGTGAGTTTGGGCGGAGTTCACTGCATACATCAAAGGGAGTTGAAAGCAGGGCAGAGGGATCTTGATGCAACAGGGGTTGCTATACATACAAGTTGTTTTGTGTCTCGTTTGTTCATTCTTGCCAGGCTACAGGGGAAGATCACAAATGTCAGTAGCAGTGGGTGGGTGACAATTGCTTAACTAGAACATCTGTAACCTGATCATGGCGGTACCTGCATGCACATTGTTAATTTGAATAGCTTTGGATTGATTATATGGTTGCCTTCGATCTGTGGGAAATGGTACTAGTTTTCCATTGCCACTATAACATGAAATTTACTCAGTAAATTTATTTAAAAGCTGATTTGAAGACTAATACTGAGTGATAGTGTAAGTGGTATGTAATATGGGGAAAAAGTAATAAAAACGGACTTCGATTAAGAGAGATGACTGCAAATCTAAAACACTGAAATGGCATTGTGTGTCTTGCTTTAAGTTGGAACGCAGGCTCTGATGTGGGAAACCCTCCCAAAGTCTGGATATTGGTTCAGTGGATTCTGGCTGTGCAGGGTGAGGTGTTCTCTTAGAAAGAGAACAAAAGGCAGGGGGAGTTGGGTGGCATCTGAGGACCACAAAAGTGACTCAGATGAGGTGAAAGGAGAATGATCTAGAAAAAGAGGGGAGAAAAAAAACAAAAAACAAAAAACAATAAAAACCCCACAAAACCTCTGTACCTGTCTTTTATCATAGGCTAAGGAGAAAAAAAAAATTGTGGCCTAGCGAAATTCTGAGAGGAAAGCCTGATTATGCGCTATTTATATTTAAATTTATATTTAAAAAAGAAAAGAAAAGGGACGCCTGGGTGGCTCAGTCATTTGAGCATCCGATTTCAGCTCAGGTCCTGATCTCCTGGTCCGTGAGTTGGAGCCCCACATCCAGCTCCGTGCTGACAGCTCAGAGCCTGGAGCCTGCTTTTGATTCTATGTCTCCCTGTCTCTCTCTCTGCCTCTCCCCCACTCATGCCATGTCTCCCCCCCTTTCTCTCTCTCTCTCTCTCTCTCAAAAATAAATAAATAAATTTTAAAGAAAAGAAGTTCACAGTTTCTGCAAGTTCTAATAGTCTCCTGGGCACAAAAAGCGTGGAAATAACCCTCACGTTTTCTTGTCACGTGGTAGTTTCTTTGGAATAGCTCATTGGAGATCAGGCTTCCGACTGTGCGTATGTTGCTTCTACATAGGTACGCCCCTCTGGGCATCCTCTTCCTGATTGCAGGGAAAATTGTTGAGATGGAAGACATGGGAGTGATTGGGGGGCAGCTTGCCATGTACACGGTGACGGTCATCGTCGGCCTGCTCATTCACGCAGTCATTGTCCTGCCCCTCCTCTACTTCTTGGTAACTCGGAAAAACCCTTGGGTTTTTATTGGAGGGTTGCTGCAGGCACTCATCACAGCTCTAGGAACCTCGTCCAGGTATGTATGGATATATGTGTGGCTTATTCCTATCAAGAAGTGTAGCTCAAACTTAACTTTAATCCAGAACCCTGGAGGGCGGGGGGGGGGGGGGGGGGGGGGGCAGGGGGTGCGGTTCTGGGTTTTACACTTCCAGGCATATGAATATATGAATTGGCCTTTTCACTCAGGTGCTAATCAGACCTAGTTGGGATTGAGGGAATGGTTGGCTCTCCTTTGGGGAGACAAACATATCAGCTATTCCCTTCCTGCCCACTGTCATCTCTCTCTTCCAGTTGACCTTTGCCTGAGGGAAAGATGGCAGAGTCACTCGGCACAGGCCATGAGGATAGGGGATAATCACAAGTGATGCCTCACAGAAGAACCCAGGAGCAGGAGAGCTGCAAATAACCCAGTGAGGGGACCCACACTGTTGCTAACCCTAATCCCCTATTTATACAAGTGCTGACTTAGTTCCCTTTAAATTAGGACATGGGAGAGGAAGGAACTCTGTCCAAAGTACCAAACACAGGGTCATGGTCTAAACCATCTGGACGATCAGCTGACACACCTTTTTTTTTTTTTTTTTTTTTTTTACCATTCTCAGTTCTGCTACCCTACCCATCACCTTCAAGTGCTTGGAAGAGAACAATGGTGTGGACAAACGAGTCACCAGATTTGTGCTCCCAGTGGGGGCAACCATTAACATGGATGGGACTGCACTCTATGAGGCTTTGGCTGCCATTTTCATCGCTCAAGTTAACAACTTTGAGCTGAACTTTGGACAGATTATTACAATCAGGTATGAGGAAAGTTCTACACAACATTTGCTTAAGAATGACTCTACATGATGAGACGGTGATCAGGGATTGGATAAAGAAACTTGTTGGAAAGCAGATCATACATAAACCGGAGGTTGGGATTTGTGGCAATAGCTTTACTTTTGATATTTAGATATTTTTATTAGTTTTTTTAAATTACAGATGTACACATTTATTAATAATGAAATTCTAATAATATAGAAATGTAGATAGTAAGAAGTGTAACTTACCTGCCACTATCACCCCCCCATCTTTCCATAGGTGACCACTGTTAATGTTTGGGGTACAAAAACCATTTCTAGTGCCTAGACACACACACACACACACACACACACACACACTTTTTCGTAATTAATGGAATCATACCATGCATACTGCTTGCCACTGGATTGATTTATTTATCAATGTACCATCGATAAAACATCTAACTCTTATAAAATCTACAGAATACATAGCATGGATATTTCTTTTTTAAAAATGTTAGATTATACTCCAGTTTTAAATAGCATTAAAATGTGTTAGCTTTTACTGACAGTATTAAAAAAAATACACTTGAAAAACTGGATTAACATTTTCTCTTGGGTTAATTTTTAGGCACTATAAAATAGAGGAGAGGCCACATGGACAAATAGATTGAGAATTTTATTTCCGTGGACTATTTTTTAACTATTACATTTGAGGTATCTGGTGAAAGGTAATTTTCCTTTCCACACCTTCCCCTAATTTTTTAGTTTCCTTCTCCAGAGGCAACCACTGTGGCTTGCTAATTTCTTTTATATTCTTCTGGCACTAGCCCATGCATATCCACGTGCATATGTGATTGTAATCCCCCATTTTTACTCATTGACAGTCAGTTATGCACAACAGACCAGTAAGTGACTGCAAGAGAGACTCACAATCCAGATCAGACCCTCCTCTTCAGTGTGTGTGTGTGTGTGTGTGTGTGTGCGCGCGTGCGTGTGTGAATTATCATCAGCAATTTGTTTTGGATATCAAAATAGTTTTTTTCACTTTTCATTATAAAAACTATCTTACAAATGGGAAAGTTGAAATAAAATGATGACAGACATCTACCCAAATCCAACGATTAACATTTTACTGTTTTTTGCCTCTTTCTCTGCCTTCATTACATTTCACATATACAGAGTCCAACATAGATCTCCTGAGAATAAGAGTCATTTTCTACATAACCACAATAGTAGGAATCTTTAAAATACTTCCAGAATACCCACTATCCAATACCAGTATCCAAATTTCCCCAGTTGCCCCAAAAATATCTTGTGTAGCTTTTTCCCCTAGACCACAATATAATCCATATCTATGGCTTGCATTTGGTTTTCATGTCATTTTAGTCTGTTTTCAATCTCTCAATTCCCCCACCTTTTGTGTGTGTGCACACATATGTCTATTTGGAAATAAGTTATGTTAGACTCCATATATATGTTTTGAGTTACTGGAAAATAATAATAGTCGTAGGATGCGTGATGATTAAAAAATGAGGCCGATCATGGCCAGAAGTGAGTGTCCTGGGGGTTCTGGGAGGCCTGAGCACAGTCTGACCACACTGGGACTGGGAGGTCAGTATCTCAGCTCACCATAACCTATTCTTGGGCATACTCTGGTATACTGGTTGAAAATCCCTGAGTTATAAACAAAGGTTCAGTTGCATGTGGCAGAGTAAAAAAATAATAATAACAATAAGAGTGACTTCAAGACAGAACTGCATTTTTTCCTCATGTGGAACAGCTCTGTTCCACAAAGCCCTCAAGGCTGGTAGTGTTTTACAGTGTAAGGCACTGGGGTGTCGTTTCCATCGTCTCTGGGGTGTCACCCTCATCCAAGTGGTCCAGGATGGCTTATCACCACCTCCAAATCTTAGCCACTGGGAAGAGGAGAAGGGCATAGCGTGCAAGGTACTTGGTCACTTTCATCCATATTTCATTGGCCAGAACTTAAGCTCCAAGGGAGGCTGGGAAACGTAGTCTTCATTCTGAACAGCCATTTACCAACTAAATATTCTAGTACCACAGAAGAGGGACAATATGAGGGAACCATATAGTCTCCTCCACAGACATACTGCTTCATTAATTCCACTTTATATCTAGGTAATACTTTACTATTTATAAAACATTTTCCACAGTGTCACATCAGCCTGAATCAAATAGGTATTTAACAGAGTCCTAGACAGGTTGTATGCCTTACAAATCAGGTCTACACTGCCTCCATAAAAAATATTTATAGTCATATAGAACTTTGTTCATAAATCATTTGCTTTTGCATTAATAACTTTGATTTGTTTTTCTGACCACATTAACCTTACAAGTTCAGTAACTTTACAATCCTCTACTTGGACAGAATTATTGGAAACAAATTGTTATTGTAACTATGCAGTCTTTTAGACCTTGGAAAATATTTTCAGGTATGTGCAAAAGTACATAGCTACCAATTTCTTCATTTAAAAATGGCTGTAGTTGGGGCGCCTGGGTGGCTCAGTCGGTTAAGCGTCCGACTTCGGCTCAGGTCATGATCTCACCGTCTGTGAGTTCAAGCCCCGCGTCGGGCTCTGTGCTGACAGCTTGGAGCCTGGAGCCTGCTTCAGATTCTGTGACTCCCTCTCTCTCTGACCCTCCCCATTCATGCTCTGTCTCTCTCTGTCTCAAAAATAAATAAACGTTAAAAATAAAATAAAATTAAAAAAAAAAAGAACCTCTTCATAAATACTGGTTAACGTTATTGTTAGCTCCGCGGGTTTTTTACACTCTCATCTAAAGGTTTCTAAAGCACGTCCTCTTCTGTTAACTTGGCAAGTCAGACATCGCCGCTGTGCATGGTTTTTCCGGGGCCTATCATTTGGGGAGATGTGTACAAATGTTTTACGTTTGGGGAATTCTTTTAACAGCATCACAGCCACAGCCGCCAGTATCGGGGCAGCTGGGATTCCTCAGGCGGGACTGGTCACCATGGTCATCGTGCTGACATCCGTGGGCCTGCCCACCGACGACATCACGCTCATCATCGCCGTGGACTGGTTTCTGTGAGTATGCTCTGGCTGCCTCCCGGCTTGCTGTTGCAGGGACTCCCTCTGTCTTCCTAAGGAACCTGGCAGCTGGGCACTCCCGCCAAAAGGGCTCCAAGAGCAGGGGCAGCTTGGCGTGTAATTGAATTGTCCTCACCGCCTGGTCCCTGCCCTTATCTGGAGGCCAAGCCCCAGACGCCAAGCGCTCTCGCTCCCTTATCAGCCCAGGGGGCACATCTGGCAACTACACTTCTCACTCCATAAAGCCATCCGGCGATTGGGAAACCGGCTGTCTGAAAGCCGACATAAATCAGCAAGGCATTTTCTGAATTGCACAACACGTCCCCGTGGTGGTGAGAACAGAACTACAGGCCCCACACACTGGCTCAGGCCCTTTTCCTTGTGCTTCCCATTCCAATGGCGTAATGCAGCACAGATGTGCACGTCCGAACCCAGCGGGGAGAGGGGCAGCCGTGCAGTGGGAGAACTAGTGAAGCAGAAATGACTTTTGGCTCTGGGAAAAAGGCACCCCCCATCCCCTCAGACCCTAATTTGGGGGGCCCAGCCCTCTCCCATGTTCCCCTCACCCTTCCAGCTGACATATCTGCCTCTTTTCTCTCATAAATTCCCTTTCCGTTGCAAAAACATCTTTTCACAGGCTGCCCAAAGCGAATGCCTAGAAGGACACAGTAGATGCTGGAGTCAACTGTATGTTGTCTTCACTAGAAGGGTCACGAGGAGCTGACGGGTGTGCTCAAGGCACGATAGGTGGGAGCAGGGTAGGCAGTTGAGAGCATGAGTCCCACAGTCACTTGGATCTGTGTTTGCATCCCAGCCCGGTGTGACATTGGGCAACCTCACCAGCCACCCCAGTTTCCGCCTCTGTAAAATGGAGATGATAATGCCTCCACCACCCCCTGGGGTTTCAAGGATTAACTGCAATGATGCACAGAAGGCATTCAGCCCACTGTTGGGCCCACGGTTGGCACTCAACTCCTTGAGGACTTTTATAGTGTAAAACTGTGATTCTCAAAGCTTTTAGCCTCAGGACCCCTTTATACTTAAAAACTACTGAGGACCCCAAAAGTTTTTATCTATGGATTCTATCAATATTTATCATATTAGGAAAACAGACAGTTTTTTAATTTTTTTATGCTTTTATTTTATTTTTGAGAGAGAGACAGAGTGCTAGCGGAGGAGGGGCGGAGAGAGAGGGAGACATAGAATCCAAAGCAGCCTCCAGGCCCTGAGCTGTCCGCACAGAGCGTGACTCGGGGCTTGAAGTCATAGACCATGAGATCATGACCTGAGCTGAAGTTGGATGCTTAACTGACTGAGCCCCCCAGGCGCCCCAAAAACAGACATTTTTAAGTGCTAAATTCATTTAAAGGTTATAATAATAAATTCATTACATCCTAACATAAATAATATTTTTGCAAAAAAATGTCATTTACCAAACTAAAAATTTTGGGAAAAGAATGATACCCTTTTATTTTATTTTTGGAAATCTCCTTAGTGTCTGGCTTAATGCAAGACAGCTGGGGTCTCCTAACTGCTTCTGCATTGAATCTGTTGTGGTATCTTTTGTGTTATGTTGTAGTCTTTACAAAACCCCACTAGGCTTTCATGAAAAAATGAGAACAAAAAAGGGCAAATAACATCTAGCATTATCACGAAAATAGTTTTGGGGCACCTGGGTGGCTCAGTTGGTTAAGCATCTGGGTGGGCTCAGGTCATGATTTCATGGTGGGTGAGTTCGAGCCCCAAATCGGGCTCACTGCTGTCAGCGCAGAGCCTGTTTTCGGATCCTCTGTTCCCCTCTCTCTCTCTGCCCCTCCCTGTTCGTGCTCTCCTCTCTCTCTGTCTCTCTCAAAAATAAATAAACATTAAAAAATAAAATAAAATAGTTTTGACCACAGGCACCCCCAGGGGTCTCTGGATCACACTTTGAGAACTGCGGATATAAAGGAAGGTGAATTGTAGGAAAGAGAGGCAACGAGAAATTTTAAATAAAAGGAGAAAGGGAAGGGTCATTACCCACTGTTAGGACTGGAACTAGTAACTGAAGATTGGTAATCTATATATCCTTATAACTTTTAGTAACTACTATTATAAATATTATGTGTATTATGTGATGTTGCAATTGGTGGATACACCAAGCAGAATTTTAAAAAGATGCCTCTACAGACTTAGCAGCCGGTTCACAATATGAGCTGAGATCACATGATGTTCACAGGAGCCCCGTTTTTCCTCCCCCACACCCACACCCCCAGGGACCGCCTACGCACCACCACCAACGTGCTGGGAGATTCTCTTGGAGCCGGCATTGTGGAGCACTTGTCAAGACACGAACTGAAGAACCGAGACGTAGAAATGGGTAACTCGGTCATCGAAGAGAATGAAATGAAGAAACCCTATCAGCTGATTGCCCAGGAAAGCGAAAGTGAGAAACCCATGGACAGTGAAACCAAGATGTAGACTAACACAAAAATGCTTTCTTGAGCAGCAGGTGTTTGCAAACCATTGTAAAATGTTTCCATCTCGTTACAACTCATTCTGTCCAGTAAGCCCCTTACCTCCCTTGTCCTGCGTAATACACTGATAGGATTGGGAAGTATTCATCCAAAAACAAGGGAGGATTTTGCGAGTCGGATCAGATCTTACAAGTTTATGTGGCACATACAAAACTGTAAATGTGGTTCTTTTATAAGGTAGAGAGTCAAACAAATAGTAGGCTAAAACATGCTTTTAAATCAACCTGCAAAGTTTAAAAATCCTTCAGAATACAATTCAGTTTTAGTATCAAAACAAAACAACTTGATAAACCACAATCGGTTATCAAATGGGACAGTAGAAGGGTTTGTTCCCCTTTCTCTGCCGATTTGTGTTTTGATTTTATTAATAGCAAGACAATATGAATACTCATCTAATGCACCTGTGAGGAGGCACATAAAAGTGAAATTTCCATGTGGCCATGGGCACGTTACATCTCCTCTCTAGGCCTCAGTGTTCTCATCCGTAAAATCAAATGAGTTCCCCAGATGCCTTTATGGTCTCTTCTAGCCCAAACATCCTGTGACATCACGAAGAGCCTCCCCTCTATTTTCCCTTGGAACATCCTGTCCCAAGCAGGTATGATTCCATGGACCATGGGAGTTTCAGAAAGGACGTTTACTAGGAATGAACATTTCTAAGTAGGGGACGGATGGCTGTGCGGTTTAACCAGGTCCTGTGGCCGAATATCAGTCATGCAAGTCACCAGGCTGGAGGCCATTTCGGGAGCGGAATTATTCACGAAACTCTGCTCGGTCCTTCCCAGTACGGGAAATAGGCCCTTCTTTCCTATTCTTCCCAAACCGAAGGGACTTCTCTGGGCAGGATGTCTCCCACCACTCCTCAACTGACTATGGACTTTTAGGAAGTAAAATGTAAGACTAGCAACTAGCAGGCATGCTCATAGTCTTACTACGGAACACTAAAGAGCCAGGTAGGAAAGAACGGAGCATGGTTGATGTTACACAGGGGATTTTGAGACACCAAGATTTATAGATGATCTTTAAGGAAGAATTTAAAAGGAGAGGTTCTTTTTTTTTTTTTTTTAACCTGAAACACTTTGTCTCTTCAGTTCAAAATCATCCCCCAAGGAGGTCCGCATATGAAAATATGAGGTCACTTCTTATATATAAAGAAGTCAAATGAATGAGCTCTCTCTCTAATAGAGGTCCGTGAGCTGGCTGGGTGGTCTCTTATTTGAAAAAAGTTTTTGCCTATAATCAGAAGTTCTTAGAATAAGAGCAACAAGATATTTCTTTGTGTAAGAATTCCACTTACCAAGTCATTCAAACCCTTTGGCCGGAGTGGGGTTTGGTTTTATTTTGTTTGTGTCCCTGAGAGAAATGGTAGAAGATGAATCAGTATAAAGACACGGTCAATGGGGTTCCAAGAAAAAAACAGCAGGGGCATTAGTTTCAGGCGAGGCAGCTCCCAGGTTTAGAGGAGATTAATTTTTTACCCCCTAAGGAGTATTCATTCAGTCAAAGACATGAAGTGGGAACTGTCAGACAATACCAGCTGTGTTTGAGTCTCTGACCGAAAATGGTGAAGAATGGGTTTAATTATGCTAACAGACTGGATATCTAGACATACACCCTCTGATATACAGTTAGAGACATTTTTTCTAGAGATTGTGAGCATCACGTGTGTACAAAAGTTAACGTTAGGCTGTGGTGGAATAACCATTTAATGCCGAGGCCTTATTTGGGAGATACACTCTGAAAGTTAATGTATGTGGCTGTCGTCTCACGACACCAGTAGAGCAAAAATTAATCATGTCAAATTAATTCTGTTATGCCGTGTGATCTTTTTTTTTTTAATACTAACCATTTCTTATGGAAAGTAAATCCTCTAGGATGATCCTCTCGCCAGCCCATCACAGGCTCTGCATATAACATGCACCCCGTGTGGACTGAGAAGCATTACTTTGTAGATGTATTTTCAATAAAGAAAAAAAAATAGTTTTACATTATAATTTTGTATGTTGTTGTTATTCCCATAAAGTTCCCATTCGTGGAAGTATTGCAGTAGTCTCAGGGCAATGCCGGGAAGGGATCCCCTCCAGATCTCTGTAGATTTTTACTAGGCAAAAGCTTGGGAGGACCAGCTGGGGGAGCCAGTCACAAGAAAATGAGGAAGGACGCCTGCTCTCCCGCCCAAGTCCTAGAACTAGGCTTGGTGAGGGAAGCACTTTGCAGTAACAGCCCGCCCTTACTTGTCCACATAAATTTCTCAGAGAAATTGAATCATTTCCACGTGGGGATTAGAAAAGTGTAATGCCACCGTTGATTCTCCCCAAAAAGTAATTTCCTGCCTGGCCTTCAAATTAGGTAGATTTATCTATGTGATTACTGCTGCCATTTGTGAAAAGAGCTGAATAAGATCTCAAGGGATGTTTCAGAAGCAGCCCCCGTGCTAGTAAACCCTTCTTTTCATAAAGAACAACTTGTGGACTACTGCTTTTTCCCCCTCGGGCTTTTTAATAAAAAAAAAAAAATTGGCAGACAGTATTATGGAATGCCCAGGTTGAGGTTGTGTCTGGAGACTCTTAAATGTGACCCTCTACCTGTAGGTAACAGAGGAGAGGCTCTTAAGTAGGGTCTGGAAACCCTTAGGTCATGGGTTTCCATGTGAAGACCTCAGTGGGTTTGCATGGCCCTTGAAATTGTAGGGAAGGCTTTGTGCATTTTCTTTTTTCTGGGGTAGAAACTTTAATTTCCATCTGTTTCTCTGAAGCCTCTTTTGACCAAAAAATTTACAAATCAGCATTTGATCAATAATACAGCCTAACTTATTTCAAGGTATCTGTGGTATTCAAATAGCTAATTGGGGAGGTTCACAGCCCAAGGGAACCAAACCAGCGCTGGCCACCTTGAGGGGACCCATATCTGGACATGTGTGAGGACATTCTGGGCACAGAAGCATTCAGGGAAGTGCCACAAAAGATCAATCCAATACTAGGAAATGCTTCCTCCTGCAATCACCAGGCTTTTTCTCACTTCTGCAGTCTAAGCTGGGTTTTGCACCCTTTCCAGAGTGCAAGCCTGAGAAGCTGGTCATCCTCCTGCGGGAGGTCTGTGGAGACATAGCAGCTCGGTCAAGGTGTGACTGTATGGCCTGTTTTGGGGGGCGGGGTGGGGTGGGGATGCAGAAGATGATGGGGAAGGAAAACATAGATCGTTAGGCGTGGTCATCACAGATCTGTTCACAATATAACTGAACATTTTTCAGGTGAACTTCTTAAAAATGTTCCTGATAAGTAAATACATTTCTAACAAAGTTTTTAAATCCTACGCTTTGAGAAGCTGGGCCGGGGGTGGGGGTGGGGGGGTGTCTTTGTGTTCCCTTTCTCCTATTTATCCTTTCACCACCACTGTCTTGCCCCAAGCAGGATTCCCTTTCCCAAGTTAAAAAAGTCTCACTCTCCAAGTAAAATCCTTTTTTGTTGTCTTTATTCATAGGCACCACGTCGAAAACAGGGATTTTCGTGCTGCTAATTGCGTGGGTCTGAAGGGAGCTTAGAGGAAGGGTTCATTTCCTTGGGAGCCGAGTGAGGAGCGTCCTGAGGGGCGGTGGGGAGGGGGGGGGGGGGTGGAGGAAGAGGGGGGGGGGGGGCCGGGAGCCCTCTTTCCGGGCCGCCTCTGGGCACTTGACCCGAGGCTGCTGTCAATCATCCGGCCTCCGCCGCGGGCTCGCAGCCTCAGCTCCCACCCGGGTGGTCCCCCGAGCTGGGGCAACAATGACCAGCTCTGTGTGGCCTGTTCCCGGGCGCCAGAACAGTTGGGAGGTGTCACGTCGAAAGCAGGCTCCGAATGAATAAATAAACCGACGGAAAAAGAGCAAGGCAGGAAGAGCGAAGGAAGCTGATGGGGAGCTTGTTAAGAGAGAAAGTGGGAGATGAGAAATCTCTGGGTTATAAGAGGCCGGGGCTGGGGGAGCGATACCCAAGACAGCCAACAGGGGGAGCCCGGAGCTCTTTGCGGGACGGCGGGGGGTGGGGGGTAAGGACTGAACTTCCTCTTAGAACTTGCTTGGATAAGCACCTAAGGAATTCCAAGGTCTACAGAGCAGAGGGAGGATAAGTATAAGAAAGTCATCCAGCTGTTTAAAAGTTTTCAATGCCCCCATTTCTGTGTTCGCTCTAGTCTTTCTGCTTCTCCAATAGCCTCTCCCCCAGGAACCCCTTCCTTTCTGGGTATTCTTTTGGTCTCCGTGTGTCCTGCCTCTCTCCCCTCCCAACGCCTTTTTTGCCATCCTGTTCTGAATTCTCATCTTCCTTTTCCGTCACTTATGCTTCCCAGGCACAGAAAGGAACTCGGAAAGCGTGATGGTAACATTTTCCAGCTGATCTTTCCTCATCGTGACCACAGAACTCTTTGTCTCAATCTTCAATTTGGAAAGTCACGTTTACTGAATCTGCACACACGAGTAGGGTGGTCGGATAAAATAAAAGACGCCCAGTTAAATTTGAATTTCAGATAAGTAACAATGTCTTAGTATAAGTATTAAATAACAATGTTTTAGTGTGGGTACATCACAAATATTGCATGGGGTAACCTGTAATTTTATTTGTGAATCTAATAACCCTACATACAAATGAAATGAAGAATTCAAGACAGTTTACGTTTGCCTCAATTAAGTGATACTACAGATAAAAGTTTGTGTGATTACTAAAAATAATCATCCTAACTTTAATTTCTCTCTACAAACAACACGCTTTAAAAGGCAGTCCAGACCTGGGATATTTCCCACTATTTATTTGCTTTGGGGACATTATCACTCATTAGGTGATTGTAAATCTTGTGGCTGCATTTTAAAAGCCTGATCAATCACCTTTTAGACTTCACAGAATAGTCTTAAATAAATTAAACAGTATTTCAGCTATCCATGCTTGAAATATTTTAAGATTCACATCTGTTTTTCTTTTCTTCTCATTCCTTTTTTCTCTCCTTTCTTTTTCTCAATCCTTCCTCCTGACCACCGCCCCCCCCCCGAAACAAAATATTTTCTGTAATCCATTATAGGGCTGAAAAATTTGGCATCCACATACTGTTTTCCACTGGTGAACACATTTTTTTCATTTGGGGTGCTCCTTTTAGGAAAGCGCCCATATTTTTTTCATATTGAGCTATTCAAAGGCCATCACTTTGCAGTCATTGTAAACTTGGGAATGAGGCATTTCTCAAAGGTTTTTTCAGGGAACTTCCCCATCCGTGGATGGGCACCATTCCTACAAAAGCCCTTCTTTAAACCCAGGCTGAAGCATATGAAAAGCAGGGCCCAACTGATACTGCAGAAGGACAAAATATGCCCCTAAAAATCATAAACTGTTTCCAAATAATTGCATATGCGCATGTTAAAGACAGCAGTGAGTCTCAGAGAAGATGGTGTCAGATGACTTTTTCAACTCTGCAGGTTCAGGGGATCCTAAGAAGGCCTGAAGGCAGCCAGCCTGGAGTTTACAGACACTGCAGGAGAAAATAAAGACCATCCAGGAAGTCAGCTAAGCCACTAAAGGAACTGATGATGAGTCTGCCCTGGGGAGAATTTAGCACTTAAAGATTCTGTCACCAAATCCCACTGCCTTGGCACCACAGGGCCTCTGTGAAGCATTGTTTCATTTAAGCTGATGATGAGCTATTTGCCAAAGAGGTAGAAAACAAACTGGAGAAAGTCCACGTGGGAATTAGAAAACTAACACAAATAGACTAAAACTAGCTGCGCGTGTCCTAAAACCCAAAGGCCTTCAGCTTCAGAGTGGTGGTTGAACCTAAACTTGTCCGCAGCACTGGGCTGAATCCACACTTGTTACACCTGAATCCTTGAGCAGTTTCCCCAGGGTCCCAGGATCGTCTTCGTCAACCCTGGAACGTAATCTATTGACTTCGTGGTAATGGCAGTTCTAGAACAGCTTCACTGGACAGGTCAAGTGGAAAGCAGACTTAGGGGAAAAGGAGGTTTAGTCTCTCACTTGCTTTTAACCACCTGTGGTTCCTTGACCTGATCGTCCAGCGCCCTCATCTGTACATGTGGGGGACTGGATGAAACCTGCAGTCTTCAAAGCAATGTTGGTATCAGGTTTCTACACGTTGGCAGAGGTGTCACAGCGGGCTTCTGGGGTCAACTAAACTTGACGCACGAGAGATTAACCTTCAGCTTCCTCATCCTCAATGAATATAAGAATACTGTCTTCATGAGGATGTAAGGAAAATGAAACAGATGATAATAGAAAACCCCCAGCACGGTTTCTGGCACTTAGAAAGATTCTTAAGATGTTTAGAACAAAACCGGCTCAGTGAAGGAGGAAGAGAGTGGGGGTGACGCTGCAGAAGGGGGGAGTGTTTCCCAGCTCCATCTGTGGGCAGGACGGAGGCCAGGAGGCCAGGAGGCCGCAGACCTACATCTTCTGGGAGGGGGGCTGTCGCCCCTGGAAACCGGCATCATGAGAAACCCGCGGGCCTCCTCACGGAGGGGCCGGGGCCTCTGCGCCCGGGCGGACCAGCAGCCCTGCCAGTCTCCTCCGAGGGCTTTTGTTAGGCTGGGCTCCCGGGAGCACCACACTGCATGGCGGTTTTGTGCATGGCACAATTTGACACTCTGAGGAGACCACCCAGCTTCCTCCTGAGTCTCTCAGAGAACAAAACTGCCCCTCTGTGTGCCAGTGACCTCCCCTTCTGCTAGGCCCCCTTCCATCCTCTGCCTCCCTGCCAAGGGGAACCAGAGAGGCGGTCAGGCCCTGGCTCTGTGGGAACCCAGGGGATGCTGTGCTAATGAGCTGGCCCCAGCAAGGACAGACGTTGTACCTGCGGTGCTGCTGCCACCCCGTGGCAAAGGTCTCTCTCCGGGCTCCTCGTGGCCACTCCAGACCAAGCTACGTGGAAACAGCACTTGCCTGAAACTCGTTACTCAGTGACGAAAGCAAGGGCCACAGAGACAGAAAATAGTTCAGAAAGCTGAAGCAAAAAAGGAAATTGAAGCATTCTATGTCTACAGCAGTGATGCCCAAGGTGTGGTCCCCACACCAGAAGTATCAACATCCCTTGGGAACTTACTAGAAATGCACATTCTCAGATTCCCACCCTAGGCCTACCTAATCAGAAACTCAGAGGGTTTAAGACCGAGCCCTGCCATCGGTCTTAATAAGCCCTCCAGGTCGTTCTGCTGTGCACCAAAGTTTGAGAACCACTGGTCTAGAGTCCAAAAAGAAACAGACTTTGGCGTTGACAGACTGTCCTAATCCTGGCTGGGCCTATGAGCTGTGTGACCTTGGGCGAGTTACTTAACCTCTCCACGCTTCAATTTGCCCAATAATCAATCCTATTTTCTAGGATTGTTGAAGGCTAGAAAAGAAACAAAGGTAAAGTCACTGACATATACACATGCTTGATAAATGGTGCTAGTTTGGGGTGTTATTATAATGGGAATACATGTATTCACAGTACCACTAGAATACACAGAGAAAATGAAGTTCTTTCCTCTATTTAACATATATTTATAGAGCACCAGCCATAGTAATGGGTAATGTAGTCACATGGATGTACAAATAAAGTCCCTCCATTCATAGAGTTATATTCCAATAAACATGCACTATGGACTAAAGAGTGTACCCTCCAAAATTCATGTGTTGAAACCCTAACTTCCAATATGACATATTTGGAGATGGGGCTCTTAGGAGGTAATTAAGGTTAAATGAGGTCATAAGAGTAGGGACTTAATTCGATAGGATTGGTGGCCCTTTCTCTCCATGCACATACACCAAGAAAAGGCCCCATGGAGACACAGGGAGAAGGCTGCCATGTCTAAGCCAGGAAAAGAGCCAACCATGTGGGCACCCTGAGCTTGGACTTCCAGGCTCCAGAACTGTGATAAAATAAATCTCTGTTGTTTAAACCGCTCAGTCTGTGGTATTTTGTTATGGTAGCCCAAGCTGACGAAGACATAGGGTCAAGTTGGAGCGTCTTGGTGACTCAGTTGGTTAAGCTTCCAAATGCTTGGTTTAAGCTCAGGTCATGATCTCGTGGTTCATGAGTTTGAGCCCCACATTAGGCTCCATGCTGATAGTGCTAAGCCTGCTTGGGAATCTCTCTCCCTCTCTCTCTCTCCCTCCCCAGCTCACATACTCTCTCTCTCTCTCTCTCTCTCTCTCTCTCAAAATGAATAAACTTAAAAAAAAAGAGACATTGGGTCAAGTTGCAATCACTGTTATGAAGAATGAAAAAGCTGGGAAGAGCCTGGAGAGGGACTGGACCACTATTTAAATAGGATGGTCAGGGAAGGCTTCCTGAGGAGCCTCTGTTTTAGGAAAGACGTGAATGGAGTGAGAGAACAAGACTGGTGATCTCCAAAGACCTCCAATGTGTACTCCAAAGCTGTGTGGCAGAAACAGCCAGGAGGCCAGGAGGGCTGGACAAAGGGGAGGGGCCAGAGAGGGACTGAGGAAAAGCCCTCTGGTTGGGTCTTGCAGCCCATGTGAGGACTGTAAATTTTATTCTAGGCGGGGTGGGATGCCTCTGGGAGTTTCAGAGGCAGGAGATCCTTCTTTGTCCTCTCAGATTAACAATCCTAGTGCTTGCCCATCTAAATAGTCTCCTTTGGGTAACTCGGCTACCTTCAATTTAAATGCTTGGTATCTTTCAGGGCAGTCCTCTAGACCTCCCATTCTCTCCCCTCTTCACATTCTTCACCCAATTCTGTAATTCCCACTAAGGTAGGGTCCCCATCAGACCTAATGGCTCTCAACCTGACATGCACACCACACAGGAAATGAGAGAGGTCTTAGGTGCAGCCCACACCTTCTGTTGGTGCAGAGCAGCCCAGCACAATGAAGGAGGGGCTCAGAGCTCTCTGCCCATGGTGTTCTCATCAGCTTATGGAACACCTGCCCTCATGGCCTCCCTTCTTTTTCCAGCCACACCATGGATGGAAAGGATGGGTTTTCTGCCACCCACTTCTCTTCCTGCATGAACCTCCCAAATGAAAATGCTATGGTCTTGTTCGCTGGCCTTGTTCGCTGGTCTCGATAAGATGAGGAAGGAAATGAGGGAATTTAGAAAATCTCTCTTCATGGTGCCTGTTCTCAAGTCTATTACCTTGAAATAAGACCCTATTTTGGAAATCAGAATCTGAATACTATCAATTTCTTTCTGCAGTAACTTCCCTAATTTCTTAAGGCAGACAAGGGCCCTTGGCTGGAGTGACAGAAATATACTTAGAAAAGCAAAAGAGAAAATCATGTCAATTTTTCCCATCAAAATATTATGTAATAATAATAAATCATTATTATTATTATTATAAAAAATGAGGCAGGGGCAGGGAAATCTTCACTGGGGTTCTTTATCATTTGATGGATTTTTCCACTGCCTTTTCAAAGACTGATTTTTTTACTTCTACTTAAGAAGAAGTCTTTATCCCTCTGAGATTTATTCACTTATGAAATGAAAACTAGTTTGGGCCCTTATGTCTGGCCTTGGTTTTTCTTCCATTTTCTCCTCATTTCCTCCATTTGTCTCTCTCATGAGAGACACAGGTCACACTCCCAGGTCACCCTGGACCTCTTCACTGCACTTTAGCGGCCCCTGAGGTCCCATGGGAGAAATACTAAGGACCCACACTTGGAGAAAAGCTGAGGAGTTGTAGGCCTCTGCCACTGTAAAGGAACTCACCTTATGCCTTCTGGCCCCTGCAGGGTTGGCCTGGATCAAGTCCAGACATTTCCCTCAGGCAAGAGCCCTCTTGAGGTGGAAAGAAGACTTGAAGTATAAATAATGGAAATGTTTTTCAAATCTAATCCACCCCCAACCCCAACCAAAATCAAGGAAAACCTTGACATAGGAAAGAAGTCACCATTTACTATGTGTTTCCTGCGCTAATGGAAATCAGAGACCAAGAGAGCAATACCATCTCTCAGAGGCCCTTGTTGGAAAAAATCAAGGAGTCATTCCAAGAACAAAAAAGGCTCCCTTACCCACTCATCTCAAACTCTCAGACTCCAAGCAGATGCCCCCTTGTTCCTGCCTTGTCCCAGCTCTGTGCTTATGAGACAGTAAACCACCTCCCCCACCCCCCACCCCTGCCCCCACCCCACCCCAGAGTGGTTGAGCCTGACCATGACCTGCCAATTCAAACCAGACTCCTTCACCTAAGTGTCATGTGCCCTTGGGACAGTAATGTCACTTCTCTAAGCCTAACTTCTCCTCTAGTGAAGTATTGTGGGGTTTTGGGGTGCTGGTGGGGTCTGGCGCTGACCACCAAGAAAGAATTCTTGAAGACACCTTTGGTACAAAAAGGTGATTTTTATTAAAGCACAGGGACAGGACCCATGGGCAGAAAGAGCTGCACTGGGGTTGTGACATGTAACTGATTATATACCCTCAGGTTGGGAGGGGATCAGGGACAGTGTAAATCTCTAAGGAATTTTGGAAGCAAGGTTTCCAGGACCTCGAGGGGCTAGCTGCTATTAGGAAAACACCATTTATTACCGCTTAGAAAAGCCTCAGTCATGAGACCCTTCAGATGTATATCAGGGGGCCATAAGCTTGGAGTATGATTGCCAGCATATATCTTGGGGAAGCTGAGATAATGGAAGTTTCCAAAGGAATTTTTATATGTTAAAGTAGATTTACGGGATCCTGGAGGTTGGGATAATGTTAAGCCAAGTTTCCCTTTTGCCCCTAGCAAAGTGTCATCATCAAGGCAGCTGAGCTCCTAGAGGGAAGTCACTCTGTCTCTTTCAAGGACTCGTCAATGGGCTGTGGGCAGTAAGGGAATTTAATTTTTCATTTGTCTTTGTTTCCCACATCACCATGGCAAGCACTTAAATCCCCTTACATCTTGATGAGGGTGATATTAGGGCTCCAGGAAACAGAGTCTATGGGTTTCTGGAGATTAGGCTATGGATAAGATTGCCTTTTTCTTGCAGTTTACTAAGTTATCTGTAAACTGAAGGAGACTCCTGTCCTGCATGACTGTGATCTCTATCAGCCAACCATTTGCTTCCTTTCCTTTCCTCTGTTCTTGGGCAGCCAGGAGCATCCAAGGAATATCACACATATCCCACCTGGTGGGGAGGGGGGAGGGGGCGGGTTGCTGTTAGCCTGTATTTTGCCTTCAGCTTGCCCCATGCTCCCTCATCAGAATCATCGGCATCATGGAGTTTTATGGGTATTTAATTAGGTAATACCTAGCTGATGCCCAGCACATACGTGTGCTTACTACACTGTTGCAATTTCTGGGGCTGAAATACAGCAGAAAATCAGTGCACCAGGACAGCCACTCCAGCTATTTACCGCTGTTTTTACTTCTGATTAGTCAGCATCCATGCTTTAGCAACTGTAAAGTATTTTTACTTTCACCCTTGGCTACTGTTAGTACTGATGTTATTATTACTTTTGTTTCATACAGTGTGTGTAGGGTGGCTTTATCTGGAGAGAGAGAGAGAGAGAGAGAGAGAGAGAGAGAGAGAGAGAATCTTGCCACATGATGGCAGCAAATAATCTCCAAGGTCTTTGCTGTCTTTTCCAGCTCTAAAGTTTCATGGGTCTGTGAAAATGCTCTCTCTATAGCTGGAATGGAGTCAGGCCAAAGAGGATTGGGTTGTAACACAAGTCTGTTCTCAGAGCCAGAAGCATTGGTCTCTGCTTCTTCCCATCGAGGCAGGAATCTACAGGTGTCTTTGAGTGACTCTGGGGCTCTGTTCCTGAGGCTCAGAGGGTTTCTCCACCTCCCTGTCTTACTTCTCTTTAATCCTCTGCTCTCCCTTTGATGAGGGAGCATAAGGCAGGCTGAGGGCAAAGTACAAACTAGCATACCACCCCCCACCTCCATGGAGTATGTGTGATATTCTTCAGGCACCCCTGGCTGCCCAAAGACAAAGGAAAGGAAACAAATAGGGATCATAGTCATGCAGGACGTGAGTCTCCATCAGTTTACAATATCTTAGTAAACTACAAGGAAAAGGTCAATCTTATCAATAGCCTAATCTCCAGAAGCTTATAGACTCAGTTTCCTGGAGCCCCAACATCACCTTCCCCTCCATTGTGATATGAGGAACAAAAGCAAGAAGAAAATGGCAAATGAAATTAAATTTCCTTATAACCTACAGCCCACTGACAAATACTTGAGGCTGGCAGAGTAAAATATTTCTCCAGGAACTCCCTCCTGTCTTAATGTTAATGCTTTGCTAGAGGGAAAAACAACCTTAGTTTGACAATAGCCAGGCCTCCTGGATCCTGTGAGTCTTCTTTAGCATATGAAACTCACTTTGGAAACTTCCCCTGGGATTTATCTCCCTCAACTCTCAAGTATGTAACCAGTCTCTCCTCATGGTCCCAGGGCAGCTCTTTCTGCCCACGGGTCCTGTCCCTGTGCTTTAATAAAATCACCTTTTTGCACCAAAGATGACTTCAAGAATTCTTTCTTGGCCGTCGGCTCTGAACCCCATCACCCCAAAACCTCATCACCGTGACTGCATGTAATCACTGTCTTTCTTTTCCTCTCTCTCTCTCATCTTCTCTCCCTCTGCCTAGTCCTCTCACCTAGCCTCAAAAGGCTTCCTGGTTTTCCATTTCTAGTCCCCCTAAGGCATCATCTCTCACACCACCATTCCTCAGGCTCTATGCTCCGAAGCAATGCCCCCACAGACCAGGCTCAGGATCCTGAAATGCTCTATTCCAACCCGGAGCTGGACAAGTTAGTCTCCCGCTTGTCTGTAAGGAATCAGACCACAAATTCCTGGGTCTACCAACTAACCAACCATCAATTTGTATTTATCGAGTGCAAGCATGTGGAGGCCATGAAGAAGGGAGGTGCCATGAGTGCTGTGGGTATGTGCCCAGCTCTGGCCTTACAGGGATGAGTTTGAATCCTGGCTCTGCTATTTCCTAACTGTGTGACCTTGAGGAAGTGTTATACCCTCTCTGTGTGTCAGTCCTGTCATCTGTAAAATGGAGATATAACAACATCTATGTTGCTATGGTAGCTTTGAAGGTAAATGATCATGCATACATAGAACAGGTAATCACACAACAACAGGCATCATCATAAAACAGATTCAAGGAATTTACAGTCTAATGGGGGAGGAGAGATAGAAATACATCACAAGAAAGCAATGCCAATGGTGGTATGGATTCTTATGCCAGATGTTCTGGGTCTATTCCTCAGGTAACAGAAGTAGGAGGCTCTCACAGACTGAAAAACAACAACAACAACAAAACAGAAAACAAACCTGTCTAAGTAGCTCCATTATAAAGCAAATCACAGCATCCTAGTGATTACTATTCATTACCTTGAAAATTAAAAATTCAGTCTTTCTAGCTCCTCCCTCAGTACCTCACAGGGGTTCTTGGCTAAATTCTTCAGATGAGAAGTCTGACCCATAATTTGCATTAATTCAGCAATATTTTGGGCACCTACCGTTTACCAGCCAAGCACAGTTCCTAGCAGGGAAAATCATTAAACAAGTAATAACATGCATGCAATAAGCACTAGGAGAAGGTCAGAGAGAGGAATTCCAGTGAAAGCATCACTGTAAACCGGACACGTCTTCCTCTCCCCAAACCTCCGAGAGGTTTCCTGCACTCTGCCTCTGAATGCAATTGTGCCTGAACTCCACGTGCAGGATTACTCTAGTCCTAAATCAGTGCTCTTAGCAATAATCCCCTTCCGCTTCAGAATGCCCTCATTTACTTTAACAGTAAGGGACTCTAACCAGGTAGAAGATAAAACCCTTCCAGTACAGAAGGGGAAGGCATATGTTCAAACCTGCTATGTGCCAGGCAGCTCACAACAGTTCTGTGAGGTGGCATTATTACATCCATTTTATATACAAGAAAGGTGAGCTTCAGAGAATAAGTAACTTAAAAATAGTTGTAGTTGGAGTCCAGGTCAAGCAGTGGCTTTCTCCGTTAGAATACTCTAATCCTGGAAATTAATTCTGGTCAAGCATTGCAAACCCAGGACTTCATCTGAAACACACTGTGGGATAATCTCCTAGGTCACTGTTTTTCAAACTATGGGTCATAAGTTTTGTGGGTCCCAACTAGCATTTTTTAAATGTTTATTTATTTATTTAGAAAAAGAGAGAGGAAAAAAGAGGGGGCAGGAGGGGCAGAGAGAGACCATCTCAAGCAGGCCCCATACTGTCAGTACAGAGCCAGATGCAGAGCTTGAACCCGCAAATTATGAGATCATGACCTGAGCCAAAATCAAGAATCCAACTGAGCCACCCAGCCACCCCCACTAGCATTTTTTTTTTCCTATTTTCACTTCTTTTATTCAACATTGTCTTGGATGTCTAGCCAATATAACAATGCAAAAAATGTACATATTTTTTTAATTTTATTTTTTATTATTATTTTTTTTAATGTTTATTTATTTGTGTGTGTGTGTGAGAAAGAGAGAAAGAGAGCGAGCAGGGGAAGGGCAGAGTGAGAGGGAGACTCAGAATCTGAAGCAGGCTCCAGGCTCTGAGCTGTCAGCACAGAGCCTGATGTGGGGCTCGAACCCACAAACTGTGGGATCATGACTTGAGCCGAAGTCAGATGCTTAACTGACTAAGCTATCCAGGCACCCCAATTTTATTTTTTATTTTTTAAAATTTACATCCAAGTTAGCATATAGTGCAACAATGATTTCAGGAGTAGATTCCTTAGTGCCCCTTACCCATTTAGCCCATCCACCCTCCCACAAGCCCTCCTGTAACCCTCTGTTTGTTCTCCATATTTATGACTCTCTTCTGTTTTGTCCCTCTCCCAGTTTTTATATTATTTTTGTGTCCCTTCCCTTATGTTCATCTGTTTTGTCTCTTAAAGTCCTTATATGAGTGAAGTCATATGGTTTTTGTCTTTCTCTGACTAATTTAACTTAGCATAATACCCTCCAGTTCCATCCACGCAGTTGCAAATGGCAAGATTTCATTCTTTTTGATTGCCAAGTAATACTCCATTGTGTGTGTGTGTGTGTGTGTGTATATATATATATATATATATATATACA